>NC_051848.1:47576203-47829319 GCF_002237135.1 Teleopsis dalmanni
CTGCAAGGCAGTTCAGAGTGTGCATGATTTGAGGTCAAATTGTATATACATATGTGCACCATACGTATACAAGGGACTTATACAATTGCACTCTAGAAGTCGTAAAACTCAAACATAGAAGGCACACATGAACGCTGTGTCCAATTTTCACCTTCGTTTCATTGTGATATCCAAAACTGTTGAAGATCACAAGTACCTAAGCGTGCAATATATACAAGGAGGTCTGTGAATGTGTGGTCTACTTACATTAAAAACACTAGACTGTATTAGTGTTAGTAGGCGTTAGCATAAGTTAATTTTTAGATATTTAGTGGTATGTCTGGAGGTCTAAAACAAATTTTTATATAAATTGAACTGAAGTTAGAGAACGTATTCACTTCATATCAGTACTTGGTGTTGAAAGGAAATAGAGCTCAATTCATTATGTCGTGGAAGGTGAGACTAAAATGAAATTTGTTTTATTATTCTTTTGACTTATTATTTCCTTATTTTAATTAGATCTTAGCAATTCTGTTCTGTATAGTCGTAGTGGCGAGTGCACAGCACCACTACAGCTACAGTCATGGTCACGAACATGAAGAACACAAATATGATGACCATAAGCACGAAGAGGAACACGATCATGGTCCTGCACATTATGAATTTCATTATTCTGTGAAAGATCCTAAAACGAAGGACATTAAGAGTCAAAAGGAATCTCGTAAGGATCACAAAGTCGAAGGTTATTATGAACTAATCGACTCCGATGGACATCATCGTATTGTGCATTACAAAGCAGACAAAAAGACAGGATTTGAAGCTAAGGTTGAACGTAAACCAACCAATATCAAGGTGCCAATTCCCAAGATCTCCTATGAACATCACGATGATCATCACTATGACCATCACGATGACCATCACGAAGATAATCATCATCACTATTATTCACATCATTGATAACCTATTTGGAAAAGCTTTAATTTTTCGATCATCATCTCCTCTCAGAAACAATTATACATTTGTACATAATTACTTATTTCGTTTTAGTTAAGCTAAGCAAATTATTAAGAGCATGAAAGTCTATAAAGGACAATGCTGGAAGTTCTTATAGTCAATTTCTCAGTAATTTGTGGTTATACATTATATACTATATGTTAAGAGTAATTTATATGGAATTAACTCTAATACAAAATGAAACTGAAATTACTAAAAAATATTTGTTTTATTTCTACTTAATTCATTTCACCCTTTACCGATTCAAACCCGGAATCGGGATTGTACCGATTTTGGAAAGTATCGGTTTTTTAGAATTGTTATTTCGTGAGTTCCTGAGTTTCCTAATTTAAATCAAGTCTGGAAGATACTAATTTTGGTTTACCTTAACTTTTATGACAAATGTCTTATCCTATACATTTTGAATTTATTTTTAAATAATATGTTTTAATTGATATAAGTCTTATTTAAATTATTTCTATTTGTAAAATTTAATTGCAATTAAATGATTAGCTAGACGTGCATATGAAAATAACTGGCATACATTGATATTTATGCGCAAAACTACTGGCATTTTTTATTACAATTTATTCTGTTTCACTAGATAGCACGTCTGTTTGTTGTAGACGGATTCTGTCTTAGAAGTTCCATATTTGGGATTAATTTTGTTTTATCA
The DNA here is from genome assembly GCF_002237135.1 of Teleopsis dalmanni. Lineage (NCBI taxonomy): Eukaryota > Metazoa > Arthropoda > Insecta > Diptera > Diopsidae > Teleopsis > Teleopsis dalmanni. The sequence continues at coordinate 47,577,852 of NC_051848.1, forward strand.
TACTTAAGCCGCATATCATTATATATTTTGACAACTTATATAGCAGGGCTTACTTGTGAAGTAGTAGGTTGAACATGTATTGTTAATGCAAAACAAAAATTATGAATTGTGTATGTAAAAGATGTATTGAAAGAACGCCAATGTCAAAATTGGGTCACAAAACTTTTATCCGGCAATTTTGATTTTAAGAACGTAGGTAATTCGCAAAAGACTTTTACGGCTTTAGCTGCACATACTACTGCACTTCCAGATCTTTCGATTTGAACCCTTTGGGTTATTATTTATACCGCTCTTTGCAAAATCTTTTAAATGGTATCACCTTTGCTTCAAATGAGGAGGATAAAGATCACTTGAATTAGTGTTTTACCAAAAAAGCAATAAAAATTGTACTAACATGAACTCATGCTACTGTCAGAAAAATAGTAAACGATATAGGATCAGAATAGACATTAATTCAATAAAATATTTATACACATCTTCATTTTTATATAAGTAATTAAATTATTTTCTAATAACTTTATGGAGTACTTTTTGAAGTTTTGATCTTCAAATGTGGAACTTCTTAGATAGAATCCGTCTACAACAAACAGACGTGCTATCTAGTGAAACAGAATAAATTGTAATAAAAAATGTCAGAAGTTCTGCGCATAAATATCAATGTATGTCAGTTATTTTCATATGCACATCTAGCTGATCATTTAATTGCAATTAAATTTTACAAACAGGAATAATTTAAATACGATTTATATCAATTAAAACATATTATTTAAAAATAAATGCAAAATATATAGGATAAGACATTTGTCATAAAAGTTAAGGTAAACCAAAATTAGTATCTTCCAGATTTGATTTAAATTAGGAAACTCAGGAACTCACGAAATAACAATTCTAAAAAACCGATACTTTCCAAAATCGGTACAATCCCGATTCCGGGTTTGAATCGGTAAAGGATGAAATGAATTAAGTAGAAATAAAACAAATATTTTTTAGTAATTTCAGTTTCATTTTGTATTAGAGTTAATTCCATATAAATTACTCTTAACATATAGTATATAATGTATAACCACAAATTACTGAGAAATTGACTATAAGAACTTCCAGCATTGTCCTTTATAGACTTTCATGCTCTTAATAATTTGCTTAGCTTAACTAAAACGAAATAAGTAATTATGTACAAATGTATAATTGTTTCTGAGAGGAGATGATGATCGAAAAATTAAAGCTTTTCCAAATAGGTTATCAATGATGTGAATAATAGTGATGATGATTATCTTCGTGATGGTCATCGTGATGGTCATAGTGATGATCATCGTGATGTTCATAGGAGATCTTGGGAATTGGCACCTTGATATTGGTTGGTTTACGTTCAACCTTAGCTTCAAATCCTGTCTTTTTGTCTGCTTTGTAATGCACAATACGATGATGTCCATCGGAGTCGATTAGTTCATAATAACCTTCGACTTTGTGATCCTTACGAGATTCCTTTTGACTCTTAATGTCCTTCGTTTTAGGATCTTTCACAGAATAATGAAATTCATAATGTGCAGGACCATGATCGTGTTCCTCTTCGTGCTTATGGTCATCATATTTGTGTTCTTCATGTTCGTGACCATGACTATAGCTGTAGTGGTGCTGTGCACTCGCCACTACGACTATACAGAACAGAATTGCTAAGATCTAATTAAAATAAGGAAATAATAAGTCAAAAGAATAATAAAACAAATTTCATTTTAGTCTCACCTTCCACGACATAATGAATTGAGCTCTATTTCCTTTCAACACCAAGTACTGATATGAAGTGAATACGTTCTCTAACTTCAGTTCAATTTATATAAAAATTTGTTTTAGACCTCTAGACATACCACTAAATATCTAAAAATTAACTTATGCTAACGCCTACTAACACTAATCCAGTCTAGTGTTTTTAATGTAAGTAGACCACACATTCACAGACCTCCTTGTATATATTGCACGCTTAGGTACTTGTGATCTTCAACAGTTTTGGATATCACAATGAAACGAAGGTGAAAATTGGATACAGCGTTCATGTGTGCCTTCTATGTTTGAGTTTTACGACTTCTAGAGTGCAATTGTATAAGTCCCTTGTATACGTATGGTGCACATATGTATATACAATTTGACCTCAAATCATGCACACTCTGAACTGCCTTGCAGTTCGATAGCAACTTTTCATGTTTAGCAACAATTTAAGACCGTATGTTTGTTATCCAGTCTAGTCTGTAACCCGCCTTGTCGTTTATTACTGTCTGCTGACTGTTGATTGCTTGGTCTTGTGAATTTTTGTGAATTTTTGAATACTGGTTGTTGTTAATAAATTTGAACCGCTAATGCAAATCCAAAATGAATAGAATATTATTTACAAATTCAATATTGAATTAACTTTGTAAAGTTGAAATAAAAAAATTGTTTCCTTTTTTCAAATATGAAACTAAATCCTTGTAATTAAAATATAACATTAAAATAAAACGTTCCTTTTGCCAACGTGTTATTTGACTTGAATCATCTCACTTTTTCGTGGTCGCAAGATGTGGGGTCGTCAATAATTTTTAATTCAATTTATATAAATATATATAGATATATATATTTATGTATATATATATATATTTAAATTTAAATAGGCACTTAGGTATAAGCCCATCATTACAGTGTGTAGTGAAATCGATTCGGCTGTAAATGGGTTTGGTACAGTTTGGAAAGCGATTGCTAAGCTACTTCCTCCGATCAGATAACATTCACTATGAAAAACTTTAGATGTAATTAAAAATATCGTCAGAGAAAAAGACATCTGATGCGGATGTGGCTAAAGTATAGATCACCCACAAGTAAATTCAACTTTTTGACGTCTAAACAACGCTTGAAAAATGCGTTGTTCATTGACATGGAAAATAGTCTGAACGCTTTCGTACGAAAAGTAACAGCTACAGAAAGTATGAACTATTTCCTATAGCGATTGGTAAGGTAATTAACAACACCTAAAGAGAGCATACCACCGCTCAGGCTAGCCTAGTCATATCTTCAGGACAGGTAATTTCATATTAAAGTTTGAAGTTATACAACAACTAATTTCGACATAAAGACTGGAGTTCCTCAAGGCAGTGTTCTAGGCCCACAACTTTACATGCCCTTTGTGAAAACCAAACTGAGTATCACTCATTTGTTCCTCGAGTTGTACTATTTGGTTCTTTTTGTGGATGAACCAAATACTGTTAATCTTCCTGCAGAATTGGGTCGTTTGCTTACCATCATATATTGGGTTTTACTGCAATTTAATTTTAAACTATATTTTCTGCACTTTAATGCAACAGCGTCTAAAAGTTTCTGTAAGCCCTCTATTGAGTCGGCAATAAGCACTGTATCATCGGCGTACCTCAAATTCTTTATAAGTACTCCGTTAACTATAATTCCATCTGTCGCATTGTGTAGTGCTTCTTTGAAAATAGTCTCCAAGTATATATTGAACGGTTATGGTAACAGAATGCACCCTTGGCGAACCCCGCGATTTATTTCTACTTCCTGCCTGAAGTATTTATCAATTGAAACATTTGCGTACTGTTTCCAGTATAAGTTTGCTATTATTCGGATATCCTTTTTATCTAATCTGCAATGTTTCAGAATTTCTATGAGTTTGCCATGTTCGCCAGTGTCGAAAGATTTTTCGTAATCAATAGAACATAAAAAGACAACTCTGTTAAAGTCACGAAAACGTTCTATTAGGACTTCTATTCCATACAAGGCTTCTCTAGTGCCAAGCCCTTTGCGAAAACCAAACTGAGTATCATTCATTTGTTCCTTGAGTTATGCATAAATTCTAATATGTATAATTCGAAGGAATATCTTTAATACATGACACATTAAGCTGACTGTTCTAAAATCTGCACATGTTTTTGGTGTAGCTTTCTTTGGAATTGTAATAAACGTAGATTGAAGCCAATCGTTTGGTATCTGGTCTGTATTATAAATTTTATTAAAAAATCTTGTTGAATTACGTACGCCATTATCTTTAAATAACTTCACCAATTCTGTTGGTATTTGGTCAAAACCTACCATTTGTTCTATTTTTGCACCATCAATTGCTTCTTGAACTTCATCCAAGGTTATATGTGGACCTGAATCAGCTCTTAGATCGGGTGTCACGGATGATCGGTTGCTCGCAAATAGATTTTGGATATAGTTTTCACACATACAAAGTGTTTCATCTTTTTCTGTGATGTATTTATTTTCGTTATTCATAAGTGTGCTTCTCTTTCTTCTATTAGATGTCGTCATATTTCTAATTTTCTTGTGTAAGTTAAATACATCGTATCTTCTTTAATACCCCTCTATCTCCTCACATTCCTTTATGTGAAACTTTTTTTTGCTTTTCTAATAAGAACACGTATAGATCTGTGTATATCCTTATATCTGCGAGTATCTTTATTTTAATACTGACTTCTTTCGTCCATTAATGCCAGGATTTCATCGGTCATCCAAATTTCTTTCCTTCTAGATTTGACCACGCCTACTTCATTATTTGCTACTTCCATTATTGTATTTTTAATTGTCATAGATATTTCTTTAATGGACATGTCATCGGGTTGTAAACTTAATAACCTCGTTTCAATTTCATTTTCAACTCACATCCTCAAATCTGGGCTTTTTAATTTCTGTATATTGAGTATACTCCTCGGTTGAGCTGAGCTTGTCGCTTTGAATTTAATGTTGATTTTAACAGCTAACAAGTTGTGATCAGATGGAACATCCGCACCGGGGAAGGTTTTTGCGAATTTTATTGAGTTCTTATATCTTTTACTTATTGTTATAAAGTCGATTTGGTTACGAATGACCCTGTTTGCTGTATCGGCTGGTGACTTCAAGGTATAAAGTCTTCGTTTTGACAGTTTAAAGAATTTATTGAAAATAATCAACTTATCACTTGTGCAGAATTCAGACAAACGATCATCTCTTTCATTTCTTTCGCCTACGCCAAATTTGCCAACAATAGCATTTTCCGTACCTTGGCCTTTTTTGGCATTGAAGTCACCCATAACCATCAGAACATCTCTTGACTTTGTACTTCTTATCAATGATTAAATTCTTTCGTAAAATATTTCAATTTCATCATCAGGAGCATCACATGTGGGTGCGTAAACTTGAATTATATTTAAATTTACTGGCCACCCCTCCATTTGCAACATTATTATACGAGCGGAATGATACACGACATTTGTTGCCAAATTTTTGAGTTCTTTTGCTATAATTACTACAACACCATGTTTGTTTTTTCTTCCATCATCGCCACTGTAGTACACACCATAATTGTCTATAGTACAGCTTCCGTGGTCTGGCCATCTCATTTCACTTATTCCCAAAGAGACTAACTTGCCGCAAACATCTTAAGGCTAAGCGAACTTAAATAAAACTAAAGGCACACAAAGTTTACTGGTTATTGAAGAATAACTCCAAGTTACGGCTAGACCACAAAATGTTGCTCTATAATAGTTTACTTAAGCCAATTTGGAAGTATGGCACTGAATTATGGGGCAATGCATATTACTCCAACATTGAAATAATTCGCTTAATTACTGGTGCTCCGTGGCATATGAAAAGCGATAAAATTTATGGGGATCTGAAAATACCACTCATCAAAGATGAACTCATTAAAATCAAATACAAATACAAATAAAAACTTGAAATTCATCCGAACCACCTGGCGAGGAATCTACTGCAAACCTGGCTTTCTTCAACATTACGTAGTTACAAAACTACTAAAACAAATAAACAACGGCAAATATTAATATAATTCGTTTGCATAAAAAAATACTTAAAGAAAATATATGTTCACTATATATTAAAATGTCATGTGAACATTTGCTTACGATAATTTGTTCACGTTTTTAATATTATTCCTTTATCAAGTCTCTTCACACATTCTTTATGATAGAATTTTAAACACTTCACAACTTCTTTGAAAGATCTTTCTTCTTAGTGTCCGTTTTCTCTAGTGAGGCATACGGCCACAACGATTCTCTTAAACCGCACTTTATTAGGAATTTCTCTGCATAGGTATGTCGTTCAATGTGTAGTGAGTTTCTGTCATTTCTCTTTCAATTTACCTGCCCCATAGACATAGTTCGCTCCATAGACATACTATGGGTCAATAAAACGATGTCATTGAAAAAGTCTAAATCTTGCAAGTGCTCAAATAGTCCTCATTAAATACTACAGGTGTTTTTAAGGGCCTATTTTAAAAAAATTCCGCCTAGAGTTAAAATGAATAGAATAGGTGACAGAATAGATCCATGTCGAACTCCCGTTTCAACAGCTATTGAGACTGCCAAATATTTTTTTGACGTCTAAGAAGACTGCATATATGGGTACTCGAAGCTCATTACATTATTCAAAAATGATTTTGAGGGTATTTATAACATCTACGCATGAACTGCTTCTCTAGAAGCCATGCTGGTTTTTCCATAAGTTTTTTTTCTGTAAATATGGTGACTAATTTAGTGGTAACTTAATAACAAAGTATTGATATGTGTTCTTATTAAAGCTCATATCAGTGTCTTAAAAAATACCTACTATTGAAACATCTGTCCAGCCCGATGTTGTTTGTGTGGGGCTACTAAGCTCGTCTTCATAAGATTTTTCAATTCCTCTATGCCTTAACTGTAGAAGCAGAGCTAAACACAAAATTTTGAATAAATTACAACAATTCTCTATTTAGGAATAAACGATCAGAAAGCCCTGCAAAATTTTAATTGGAGAAAACTTAAAAAAATCTCTTTTGGAAGTTAATATTGAAAAATCAACTAAAAATATATACTTAAAGTGCATTTTAAAAATATGTTAATGTTGACTTTCTCATACAACTATCCGATCGAAACAAATTATAAGTCCTTATTTTGTGGCCCATTGCATCATTTCAGTACAAATGACAAAATTTCTGATAATCAAATGACAAATTCATCACTAGGTAAAATGCAAAAAAGTTAAAATAACACAAATATTTTTTAGTAATTTCAGTTTCATTCTGTATTAGAGTTAATTCCATATAAATTACTCTTAACATATAGTATATAATGTATAACCACAAATTACTGAGAAATTGACTATAAGAACTTCCAGCATTGTCCTTTATAGACTTTCATGCTCTTAATAATTTGCTTAGCTTAACTAAAACGAAATAAGTAATTATGTACAAATGTATAATTGTTTCTGAGAGGAGATGATGATCGAAAAATTAAAGCTTTTCCAAATAGGTTATCAATGATGTGAATAATAGTGATGATGATTATCTTCGTGATGGTCATCGTGATGGTCATAGTGATGATCATCGTGATGTTCATAGGAGATCTTGGGAATTGGCACCTTGATATTGGTTGGTTTACGTTCAACCTTAGCTTCAAATCCTGTCTTTTTGTCTGCTTTGTAATGCACAATACGATGATGTCCATCGGAGTCGATTAGTTCATAATAACCTTCGACTTTGTGATCCTTACGAGATTCCTTTTGACTCTTAATGTCCTTCGTTTTAGGATCTTTCACAGAATAATGAAATTCATAATGTGCAGGACCATGATCGTGTTCCTCTTCGTGCTTATGGTCATCATATTTGTGTTCTTCATGTTCGTGACCATGACTGTAGCTGTAGTGGTGCTGTGCACTCGCCACTACGACTATACAGAACAGAATTGCTAAGATCTAATTAAAATAAGGAAATAATAAGTCAAAAGAATAATAAAACAAATTTCATTTTAGTCTCACCTTCCACGACATAATGAATTGAGCTCTATTTCCTTTCAACACCAAGTACTGATATGAAGTGAATACGTTCTCTAACTTCAGTTCAATTTATATAAAAATTTGTTTTAGACCTCCAGACATACCACTAAATATCTAAAAATTAACTTATGCTAACGCCTACTAACACTAATCCAGTCTAGTGTTTTTAATGTAAGTAGACCACACATTCACAGACCTCCTTGTATATATTGCACGCTTAGGTACTTGTGATCTTCAACAGTTTTGGATATCACAATGAAACGAAGGTGAAAATTGGATACAGCGTTCATGTGTGCTCTCTATGTTTGAGTTTTACGACTTCTAGAGTGCAATTGTATAAGTGCCTTGTCTACGTATGGTGCACATATGTATATACAATTTGACCTCAAATCATGCACACTCTGAACTGCCTTGCAGTTCGATAGCAACTTTTCATGTTTAGCAACAATTTAAGACCGTATGTTTGTTATCCAGTCTAGTCTGTAACCCGCCTTGTCGTTTATTACTGTCTGCTGACTGTTGATTGCTTGGTCTTGTGAATTTTTGTGAATTTTTGAATACTGGTTGTTGTTATAAATTTGAACCGCTAATGCAAATTCAAAACGAATAGAACATTATTTACAAATTCAATATTGAATTAACTTTGTAAAGTTGAAATAAAAAAATTGTTTCCTTTTTTCAAATATGAAACTAAATCCTTGTAATTAAAATATAACATTAAAATAAAACGTTCCTTTTGTCAAGGTGTTATTTGACTTGAACCATCTTGCTCTCGTCAGACTTTACGTACTAACTTCAGAACTCAAAAATGTCGTATATAGGATTTATTTATAATTATCATAATATATTGGTAAACTCTTTGTTTAGATAAGGGACTAATAATAGCTCCAATTTTAAAAGAAATTTTCCATATGCATTAAAACAATGTCTTTTGAGACCGCGCCGTATCTATATGGAATAGATACGTTTTATATATGTGTTATGTATAAAATGATACGATATATCATTATCATGCCTTTATATTTAACAAACAGATTTACAGTTAAAGCATTTTTCTCAATTCCGAAGCATACTTTTTGGAAATAAATAATAATATTAATAACAAACGCTTTTTTGCTTTATTAAGGTATACATATATTCCGTTGATATTTGTATGAAACCATTAACATAATGCGAGGGTTTCATTTACAATGTATATAGGTTACAGGGCGTCAAGTTACAATCTATTAAAAATGTAATAGAATAAAAAGCGCGTATTTCGAATTTAAGAATATAAAAATAAATATTTTTATTGTAATGTGTGATACTTATAATAAAATACGAAAAGAAAGCTAAAGTTATTGCGATCGACTTAAGTTATAATAAGTATATTCGCATTCAAAAGCTATGTTCTTGCGTTTAGTTTCAATTCTTTTTATTTCAACTTTACAAAGTTAATTCAATATTGAATTTGTAAATAATGTTCTATTCATTTTGGATTTGCATTAGCGGTTCAAATTTATAACAACAACCAGTATTCAAAAATTCACAAAAATTCACAAGACCAAGCAATCAACAGTCAGCAGACAGTAATAAACGACAAGGCGGGTTACAGACTAGACTGGATAACAAACATACGGTCTTAAATTGTTGCTAAACATGAAAAGTTGCTATCGAACTGCAAGGCAGTTCAGAGTGTGCATGATTTGAGGTCAAATTGTATATACATATGTGCACCATACGTATACAAGGCACTCATACAATTGCACTCTAGAAGTCGTAAAACTCAAACATAGAGAGCACACATGAACGCTGTATCCAATTTTCACCTTCGTTTCATTGTGATATCCAAAACAGTTGAAGATCACAAGTACCTAAGCGTGCAATATACACAAGGAGGTCTGTGAATGTGTGGTCTACTTACATTAAAAACACTAGACTGGATTAGTGTTAGTAGGCGTTAGCATAAGTTAATTTTTAGATATTTAGTGGTATGTCTAGAGGTCTAAAACAAATTTTTATATAAATTGAACTGAAGTTAGAGAACGTATTCACTTCATATCAGTACTTGGTGTTGAAAGGAAATAGAGCTCAATTCATTATGTCGTGGAAGGTGAGACTAAAATGAAATTTGTTTTATTTTTCTTTTGACTTATTATTTCCTTATTTTAATTAGATCTTAGCAATTCTGTTCTGTATGGTCGTAGTGGCGAGTGCACAGCACCACTACAGCTATAGTCATGGTCACGAACATGAAGAACACAAATATGATGACCATAAGCACGAAGAGGAACACGATCATGGTCCTGCACATTATGAATTTCATTATTCTGTGAAAGATCCTAAAACGAAGGACATTAAGAGTCAAAAGGAATCTCGTAAGGATCACAAAGTCGAAGGTTATTATGAACTAATCGACTCCGATGGACATCATCGTATTGTACATTACAAAGCAGACAAAAAGACAGGATTTGAAGCTAAGGTTGAACGTAAACCAACCAATATCAAGGTGCCAATTCCCAAGATCTCCTATGAACATCACGATGATCATCACTATGACCATCACGATGACCATCACGAAGATAATCATCATCACTATTATTCACATCATTGATAACCTATTTGGAAAAGCTTTAATTTTTCGATCATCATCTCCTCTCAGAAACAATTATACATTTGTACATAATTACTTATTTCGTTTTAGTTAAGCTAAGCAAATTATTAAGAGCATGAAAGTCTATAAAGGACAATGCTGGAAGTTCTTATAGTCAATTTCTCAGTAATTTGTGGTTATACATTATATACTATATGTTAAGAGTAATTTATATGGAATTAACTCTAATACAAAATGAAACTGAAATTACTAAAAAATATTTGTGTTATTTTAACTTATTTGCATTTTACCTAGTGATGAATTCGTCATTTGATTATCAGAAATTTTGTCATTTGTACTGAAATGCTGCAATGGGCCACAAAATAAGGACTTATAATTTGTTTCGATCGGATAGTTGTATGAGAAAGTCAACATTAACATATTTTTAAAATGCACTTTAAGTATATATTTTTAGTTTGATTTTTCAATATTAACTTTAGTACAATTATATATGTAACATATATCAATACTCGTATTGAATGCAGAATTTTTGTTGTAGTATATTACATTAAAGCTCTTTAATATAGCTTTCGAATTTCAAATTCTTAAATTTGCAAAGCTTACAGGACTGGCATTGGGAGCGCATTTAAATGAAGAAGAATATTAGTTAATATTGCATTAATATAACTGATTTTATAAATTTAAATGCCTTTACTACACTGATAGAAAGCATGTGAATTCATACAAGTTCTTTCAAAGCTCTATCTTTTAATTAATAAGGTATATATAGGCAGTACTCATTTAGCAAGAACATTACACAAACACCGACAGTTATGAGCTAGACATCACTACTAGACGAGGGCGTCAGTGTCTCAATAGTACATTCTTTGCAAAGGAAATTGTCGAGTGCTTTGATCAGAACATATATGTACATTTTCTAATCAAGACACTAATTAGGTGTCTCTTAACTAGCTTAAATTTTACTTTTAACAATAAAAAAGTACTAACTCACACGTAATTTCCATGGACTTGTAGAAAAGGTGATTGGTTATCACCGTAGATAAAGAAGTAGCTGGTACGAAAGTATCGTGACGCTACCATAGAGAAAGACGCAGCATATCAAGCCACCCTGCGGTCAGTTGCGACGCGTGCTGCTTAAGAACGATATCGGCAAAAGAGAAGGTTATAAAAACGACTTTTCAGGCGAAAAAAAAAAACAGAAAGACGTGAGTACGAAGAGCTTGCGAAGCTGCGCGTCAGGAGTATGACTCGAAAATTCTATCAAAAAACTAAAACCATGACAAATGGTTATAAACCCGGAGTTAATTCCTGTAAAGATGAAAATGGTAATCTGGTGATAGATGTCCAAAGCATGCTTAACATTTGGAGGGATCACGTTTCGAACTTACTAAATGGCGGTAGTAGTAATGTGACTGAAAGCGTATGTTAGATGATCTCAAATTTGCAATCGTTGACGATGAAATAATCGTTTACAGCAAAGCCGGGGTATAGTAATTCTTGGTGTTAACTGAAATACAAGTGACATTGAATGGCATGCTGTTATTTTTTCATATTTCTGCATTACTAAATTTCTTGGCACTAAAACGCAATAATTTTAACAATTTTGTATTAAAATCTGAACACAATCAACGAAAGTATTAAACGGACCTTAATAATATTTTGTTCAAGTTTCGCAACCCCTACGAACATTATTTTCGTTTTCATTTCAAGCAATCTGTTTTGATATAATTTCATTTTTTAAATTAATTTGTTACAAATTTTAAAAAAGCTTTATAAAGTCAATTATTTCTGCTTCCCAATTAATAATTATTTTCAATTCTTTAATTTAATAAATTTAAATTATTTATCAATAGGTTTTCCGGAAGTAGTGAACTACAACAACAAAAATTAATTTTATATTATTTTAATTAATTGAATTTCGAATATTGCCAAATACCCATCATCAGTGGCCTTAGAATTATTTTTTGTATTTAATTATTCGTACATCATTTCTTTTTTGAGACTGCAAGTACTCGAAACAGCTATATGGTCAGCCAAATAGATCAAATGTTATAAACTTAATCAAATTGTACTACAAAAAACAACTACTCACCCATTTGCTAGGCGAGAATGGCACAAATTTGGAGTTAAAAATAAAAAATTTCAATTTAAGAAAGGATATTCAGGTTCTAGTTATGTCCTGGGAGAAAATATCCTAATCGAATATTAAGAAGTCTTGGGAATACCTTGCGAATGAAGCAAAGAAGACAATATGCAATTAAATATTTCACAAAATAAAATTCAGAAAGAAAACGCAAAACTTTCAACCATTGTCGCATTTATAGCTGAGATTAGTCCGGAACATAACTTCACAGAGGTTGACATAAACAACTGGATTCAAGAGGAATATCCCGTAGTAAGTAATGAGGAGCATATAGAATTACCAGAAACGGGAGGAGAGGATTCATATAACATGAAGGTACAGAATTTTACGTGAATACCTGCCGTGAAGGCTTACAACCACGGTGTTCTTCAACTGGAATTCCGCCGGTACCAGTTGAAATTATGTGTTTGAGCATAACTTCCCTTTTGGTGAGGAGCAAGGCCTATCTAACACCTCTGCTGATCTTTGGGTCACAGCACTCGGTTGAAAAATGCAACTACACATCGAATGATTGTAAACGAATACAATCATTTTACTCGCGTATATTTGAGTTTTAACCACAACCACCACGACACTCCCTTTAAGAAGTGAATGGCCAATGGTCATGATAGCCGAAGCTGTGGGCCCTGACCACTGTGGCACCCCCGACCGGAGGTGTAAATTTGTTTTAGTTTATATGAATTACACACTATTTTTTCAATGAAATAAGGAGTTCTGTTATCGCGAAATTCGGTTTCCGCGACAACTCTGGTTTTTATTTAGTCGCGAATAGCGAGCGTGCACTGTATTTATATCAAGATATGAAATTGATACATATATACATAATTCGTAAGGCATTTATTTTGGTGTAAATTATGTTTCTAAAAAGCCCACTTGAGCTCAAATGATGGCCCATTATGGTAGAATAGTAATAAATAAATGTATTATTTTTAATTAATTGATTATTTTGCAAAAGCTAATAAGAAATTCATCTAATTACTTGCATTATACAGAATAAAACATGAAAAAAATTATATTAAAAATAATTTCAACAGCATAAATTTATACAAATATTTTTATTTATTGTAAAATATTTACATTATTAATTAATTCTATATAATTGCAAACATATTTCAACTAGGGGAGTCTTATTACTTTCACATTAATCTATCCCATTTTTAATCAGTTTCAAGTGTATACTTATTTTATCATAGGCACCTACGAAAATCATTTAGCTTTATCTTAAAATAAGAATTAATAAGAATTCATTCTGCAATAATTGTTTTTATCAAACAAACTATTATATATTACTCAACTTACTTTATATATTGTCTAACTTAATATCTAATTTATCTTTACTTATTATTTAATAAAATTCTGTTTAAAATTTTCTTTAAAATTCATTCTAATTGTAAATTGATTGAAGTTAATGTGATCTCATCTTATAGTTTCATATTGTTTTCATCACATTTGCAAGCAAAACGTTGACTTAATTAAAATTGATATATTGCAATTATTCAATAATAATAAATATAATAAACATTTTATAAAAAAATAATTAAAGATATAAAATAAAATAAAAAATAAAAAAAAATATATATATAGCTTAAATTAAAAAACAAATCCATGACGCTGATACACGTCTTTGAATGTTTTATAAAAAGATTCCAATTAATTAAATTTAACTTTTATACTTTAAATTTTTATTTATACAATGTGCATATAATTTTATTATATTTGCATATGCATATAAATATATATATATCTAGAGATATTCAATTAAAAAATAAAAAATTAGTATTTTAAGGAAAATAATTATATAAGGTGCTTTTAACGGATAATTTATTAAATGTGGCAACATCAAAAAAGCTAATCGTTTATTAAATAGCCGATAGATAATATATTTTCGCACACGCTTGTTTGGGAAATCAACAGGTAAGGACTTGCAGCCAAACAATGATACCAAGCGTAATGCTGAGTACATTATAGAAAGCTTTTTTATTCAGCGGAACCCTTAAGGTAAAAGAAGTATAAGAAGAGCTAGAACGACGCAGAGACGTACTTTAAATTGGAAATTAGGCTAAGTTCTTAATTATTATAAGAGCTTTTCTGACCAGTTTATCACTAATTTCTCACTAATGTACTTTTTTGGCTGGTAATCGAAGAAAGGAATAATCGTTCCCGAAAATGAAAGGGATAAGTAAGGCTATCAGGATTATTTTTGTACTTAAAATTCTTATTGTAAGCTTTCTTTGTTTGATTTTAACTGAATGGTTCTATATCCCAAATCTAGGACAATCTTTAATTTATTGATAAAATAGTTTGACATAACATAACGTTGACATAATGTTGTACTTAGATTGTGAGATCTGACGTCGCTAAACTAGTTTGTGTGAGAGTGCGTTGGTATATATGGATAAACAAGCATCGGCTGTAACTTTAGAAGTCAACAGCGTGCGGTTGACTTGATCTAAAGTGCTTCAAATGTTCACGTGCTTTATATATGCATGAAAATTATTTTTCAACAATAATATAAAACTATCTACCAGAAAAAAAAATCAATTCATATTATAAAATTTTATTAAATGTTTCTTTTTTTTCATTTAAAATTCTACATCACTTAAAAATCATATTTAATTTTTCTATTTCTTATCATATAATACATACATTTTTTTATTAAAGTTCAACGTTTTTTATTTATTTCTATATTTTTTACTATGACTTAATGCCCTGTTCAAACTCACTTCATTAAAGTTCTCTTGATTTAAATCGCTAATAAGGTTGATTTACCACACAAGAAAGCTCGTATATAAATGAACATCATTAAGAATAAATGAACTAAAGTATGAAAAACGCCGAACGCAACCATGGAAACTATAGGAAAATGGGCATAAATTAACATATATTACATATGAAATTCAGTGTACACAAACAAATATAAACAAACATTGCTAGGGAGAATATAAGTACATATTTTATTAAATTTATTTTTTCATACAATAAATATATAATTGATATATAAAAAATATATATAAAAGTTTATATATCAAATATATATATGTATGTTTTTTTTGGATTATGTATTATTAAATAAAAAGTATTCTGTTAGATCAATCGTAATGCTAATACACAAGATAATGGCTATTTTACTTATAAGATGAAAGACGAAAAGGCACTTTAGCATATATATTAGATGATACAAAATAATATGTTACGTTATTGTTTAATATCGTTTTTTGTAATTTCTTACCAGCTGTTAAGTTAGGAACGCTAAAAGACAATTAAACTAAATAGGAAAGTAACTCTTTAGTTAAATAATACAGATAACACAGATCGTAATAAAAACAAGACACAATTATCGGATTATCGGATATTTGATGTTATCAATGAAAAATGTAGTTAATTTTTTCAAAATTTATCAAATTTCTGTTTTGTTCACAAAAAGTATGACTATTTTGGAAACAACAAAAATTGCTACAGGCAAAACTTTAGCAATGACAAGTGGTTAAAGCTTAAAATTAATACTATGAAATTCGCTTTACTATGTTTTTAGTAGAGAATTTTTAATATTTTACATTTTTTAAATAAAATTTTGCTTTAAACCTTAATTGAAACACAAGCTTTCCGATAGTTTTTTGTTTACACAATAGCTCTTTTGACTGTATAAATCAATTTACGTCAATGTGAACATTTAACTCTTAACCTCATTAAAAATAAATAAATTTAGAAGCAGTGTGAATGTATCACTAGATGTCATCAATAATCCTCAAAGGAAGCAGTGACGTGATAACATAGTTCCCAACCCTTTCTAAATCTAATCACTTGGTGTCACCGAAGGCGTATACCATTCGTTTAATAAATGTATTTCAATACCTTAATACATCAACATTTTTATTTTGGTATAATTTCAATAAGGAGAGCTATTTAAAACAAAGTTTGCCACTATGTTAAATGACAATAAAGATTAATTTTCGAGATATTGGCGTTTTTACATGGAAACCATTAACAATAGGTAGACGTGCCTTCTGGTCAACTGAAATAATATGCATAAATTTAAAATAGGTGTCACAAAGTTTTATTTCAAACACTCCCTCAATAAAATCATCAGAAACACTATGATTCAAATAGTGCGTCGGTCACCCATTACGATTTCTGTTAGGTTCTAATACCAAAAACTATATGATATAATTTAAAGTGAATAATAAGTTCGCAAAAAACAATATAGCGGTTTTTATACGATACAGATTGTTATATAAAATTAACTAGAATACCAGTTGTAAAATGTATTCTAAGGCATAGTGTTGAAGACATATATCTGCATAGTTGTTGTAAGACTAACACAGTTACAGATCAATAACTATCACAAGAAATATATAGTAAAAATTTACAAAGTTCTATAAGAAGCTCTAAATTAATACCTCAATGTAAAAATTTTCAATTATTTGTTCAAACTTGAAATTTCTTTAGCAAAAAAACCAAGTGAAAAAAAAACGAGCCATGGGGCACATCCTGTAATTTATAAAAGTTATATAGTTGCCAGAGAGCTGCAATATCTTCGAAATAAAAGCCACAACGTAAAATAGATCGAATGAAAATAATATCCCTCAACTAATACAGGTTAGGCCAAAAGGCATCAAAATAAAGGTAATGCAAACAAAACAATGAAAATTTGTTGGGACAACCAACAGAATCATAAGTTTTAAAAGCAAACCAAGAATGTAAAAATGCTAATGCAGATTTATTAATTTAAATAATAAAAAAGCTCAATAAACAAGATGAATTTAATAAATAACACTAAGATTTAATGAGTTAAGAAATAACCATAACTATACAATTGATAATAATGTTTTGGAATGGTTATGACTTGACAAAGCCTCAAAAAAACCTGGTTTCTCGATACCACCCAGAACAGTGACCTTTGTATAATATCAAAGCCACATTTTAAGTTAAACATATACATAAAAATTAAAATTTGCGATATACTCGTATATTATACGATTCAGACCGGTGCCTATGCCTGAGGTAGAAGTGTAGTTATTGTAAGGAGCACTAACAAGCATCATGAAGAAGGGGACTTCAAAATGTCTGAGTTTCATGTGGCAATCATTATAATATGATACTACACTGATTCAACAACTATATATAGCATTAAATTAAGAATGACCAATACAAATTATAAATAAACAAAAATATATACATATATGTATATATATTATCGGAGTGTACTTTAAGAAAAGCTATACCCACGATAAATGTGTAACTGGTCAACATAAATATATGTAAACAGTCATATGTGCTTCACTTCCTTAAAAGTTGTCTAAAGAATATAGATTTATTTAAGATAAGGCAGATTTGAATTATGATCTTTACATTTAACACATAACACTTGTTTTGTGTATTGCTAAATATCCTACCATCATCAGTGGTCTTGGAAATTATTTCTTGTATTTAATTAATCGTAAATAATTTTTTGAGACTGCAAGTACCAGGAATCGAACTCGTGCCCTGCCAAATTTGAAGCTCAGAGTCACCGCTCCTTAACCAACTGACCCAAAGCCGTACTTGACTTTTATGTTCGGACATTTTTCTGGAGTTTTGTTATTTTGCTGTAAAAGTTTTATTAACAAATTCACTTGCTGTGTTTATATTAGAATGAAATCATAAACCAGCTGCAGAATAATTGAATTATAATTATATTAATTAAATTATATTTTTATTTTTAATTGTTAAATTTCAATACTATACTATACTAAAAATTTAAGAGAAGAAAATAAAAATTTTACTAGCCTTACACACCCCAGTATAGCAAAATTTTAAAAATAATCAGTTAAGCTCTTTAATTACGTACCGATTTGTTACGTATCGATTTGAAGAGAACTGCTATAGGTCATAATAATTTTTAAACCAGTGGAAGAAAATAGCGGAATCTAAATAAATCACGTTTTACATGCAATACTGTGATCTCGTTAGTTAAGCTAAAGTTAATCAGCTTAAAAATATATGTTAAAATAAAAATAATTCGGAATTTTAAAGAATTAGCTATTCAAAAATAAACTCCTTTAAAAAATATTTAGCATTAAACGCTAAAACTGAGCAAAATAATTTTTTTGTAATTCAAAATATTATAAAAATTTATATCAGAACATAAAATATCATAAAAACAATATTTGATATTAAGGACATATAAATATATAAATAATTTATGATTTATCCATTTCAGTACGTTTTCTATATATATATTGATATTTAAACGTATTAGTTAAGTTAAAATCTGCTTCAAGAGCTAACATCAATTCACAGCACAATACTTTTGTACATCGTAGATGTATAATTAAATGTAAATATTTTATACGAATGTGATTTGTTGTGCCCACTGTTCAAATATTATAGCTTTATCTGTACATTTGAAGAATATAAATATTCAATTACTATGAAATAATTTAAAGTAGGGAAAACCATTCAAGTTCATTATTCTAACAACTTTAAGTTCACTTAAATATTTTTTAAAGAAAACCTCCTCATATCTCATTTTATTTTCCCATACCTTAAAATAAAATGAGGAGATAAGACTTAGCCACATCACTTTCCTTTAGCTACGTTCAGGGAAAATAATCGGCGCAACATAGTTCTAATCGACTTTAGAATAACTTTTATGCGCTTCAGTCATTTTCGCAGGATAATGTCTATAAACATAATTGCCCATTTTTCTCCGGACTATAGTAATGAACTCATGTCTCATCATTTATAGTCATTCATGATAGTGTTTGATAATGGATTTCATATTCTGACGAAATGGATGAAGATGAATTTTTATTTGGAAGAAAACCGAGTTTTGGTTTACTCAAAGGAAAAGCACAGAATAGGTAGTTCGAACTTTTGTAAATAGGAGGCTGAATGCTCGAATCTTCAAGAACTGCTGAATATTGCATCATAAAATGATATTCTTCTTCATAATATTTAACGCAATTTGCTAAAGTTATTAGTTTACTAAGGGATGCTAAATCCATTTTACAAAATATCAATACATACAATATATAATACATCAACTGAAGTATATTTGTAGATAAGTTACGGCAGCTTAGGTAAGTTTTACCTATTGATTAAAATAAAAACCTTTGTGTAAGCTAGAGCTTAATTGAATACCAAAATATTTTTCTAAATCACTCTATTTAATTATTGCATTCGCATATTTATTTTTAGTCTAACAAATAGAGAAAATACTAGTACTAGTAATGCTCGCTAAATCCAAATTTATTTTCAATATAATATCGTCAAGAGACTAACTCATTTAAACTCATTTAAACAGACTCATACCTACATCATCCGCATACTCATTTAGTATACTTACTTATAGAAAATATCCCATTAGCAGAAATAGAGAACAATAGAGGACACAAAACTGGTACTGCATAGACTAAGTATTTAAAAGTTGAAGACACATTCTTAATGGCAATAAACTAAGTTCTTCCAGTAAATAGTGAAAAATAAATTTCCAGACAGATGAAAACGTATTAGTAATCTTTTTAACCAACACAGAATGGCCTACACTGTCAAACGTTTTAGAAGATTTAAAGAGATTTCGAATCTTCTTGACAATTTTTAACACAGCAATCATACTGCTATACTCCCCCCTAACGTGTAGAATTTCGTTAACGTAATATTTATTCTATTTGATATTGATTCCCTGCCGTTTTAAGTCTATTTAAAAGACCTGCTTTCTTATTTTTATATGATTTAGAAATTTTTATTACTTATATATGAAGACAGTTTTAGAGAAGGTCTCTAAGCTCTGTTGCGACAATAAAAGGTCGCAAGATTAACGTTGAAAATTGTCGTATTTGTTCATGACAAATGGCCATACTCTGATTTCAACTGGGCTAGGGGATACTAGAGCCTATTGAGAAATTGTTGCTTTACAAGCGTGGTCTTGAAAAGGATATTGCATCTTTATGGGGGGCTGTTAACCCTTGTTTGCATACAATTTTACTGATCTTAGCGCAATTACAATACATTTTGATGGATTGATTACAGGAAGATAGCCTTCGCCGGAAGTAGTTTAGTGGAAAGCTTTATTGATTATGTTGTCATCAATATCTGGTTAATTTCGGGAAGGGGTTTTAATCACCGATGTTACTTTTGCACAATTGCGATTATTAACAATATTTTTTAAAACTAAGTAGCAAAGAGGTATTGACTTATTATTAATTGAACGGCTATGGTAATTATTGGAAGTTTTTGGATTCATACTGAATTTATTTGCGGAAGTGTGTTTTGTCTAGAAAATGGCATTACTTTCTTTTATATATTGGTGTTGTATGCGTTTTAAGTTGGAGTGGACATCACTGCTGTCTGTGACTGTCATAATTTAATGGCATTTGGTTTAATAGTTTTATATATCATGTTAGAAAGATAATTGCACAGTTTTAACGTAATTTAAGTCACTCTATATAAAATAGATTGTTATTGGCATTTTTTGTTTTAAAATTTTTGATTTATGTATTATAAATTTTTGTTTGATTTAAGATATCAGAAGTTGTTACAAAAAAACCACTGTTAATTCGTAAGTAATGGTCGAAAAATCATCAAATTTTATAAAGATTAGTATTTTGGATAGATAAAATGGAGTTTTTTCAAAAAGTAACATTTATATTTATACCAAAATATAAATATGTTTGTTGTGTAAAAATTATATTTAATTGAATTCACTAAAGCAGTTAAAACGTAAGTCTAAATTATATTTGAAAAACTATATTATCTTATTGAACAGTGTTTCGCAGCAAATCACATTATGATAATCATAAGACAAACTATTTTTTAATCATCCAACCTCTTTTTAACTTATAATATTGTATTGTGAAATAACTGCCAGTATTCTATTCCATTTGTAAAATGTGTTTTAAGTTTATTTCATCAAAAAATGATTAATTCCATTATTATTTTACTAAAGATCGTTATAATTAATATAATTATCGATAGTTTTTTTGTTATTGTTTACACATGTAACTATTTCATTTTTTTAGAACTTGGAATGCTTTAATAATAAAAAAAATATATAATTTAAAATTTCTTAAAGTTTCGTTTGCAAAAATAAGGTTAGAGTTAAAAATTATACCACAATAGTCACTGATATCTTTTTAAAATTATTTAAAATTTGCTTTGTTTTTATAATTGCATAATATTATCAGTATTATTGTACTCATCCTCGTCATTGTCATTGATAAGTTCACTACGATCATCATCGATTTGAATTTTATGATGTAAAGTATTGTGTACATGTTTCGCATGTATATGACTATGTGGAACGGTACTATTATTTCCACTTCCATTACTACTGGAGGACACAACTGCTGCAGAGCTCGCTGCGGTATTTAGATTATTCCCTGGAGAAATTGACACTAAATCTATACCAGTAACAGGGATATAATTTAAATCTTTTGAATTTGTACGACGATGACGCAATATACTTAAAGCCGATTCGACTCCTCCAATTTTCATGTTTAAATCTTTTGAATTATTCCGCGAATGTCCACAAGAATTTGGTTCTGTCTCATTGGAGTTTTTCAGTTTGTTTTCTACTTGATTTTTCAATAAATTCACATTTTTCTTGTGGCCACGGAAGAAGTCAGCATCAAACCGTATATTGTTAGGCATATAAATTTGATCATAAGAATGGTTGCGGGAGTGTTTCTTGACAAAATGACCACAGCCAGTCGTTAGTTTATCATCATCATCATCATCATCTTGCGGTTTTAATTGATTTTGTATGTATCTAATATTTATTGTTGATGGTGCTGCCTCATCACGGGAATTTGTGCGTGAGTGTGTTAACTTTTGCCGTAATTCTGAATTAAGGTCTGTGGAATTATTACGCGAAAGTGCATTAATTTTTTTGAAATTTTTTAATTTCGATAATTCTCCGCTTTCATAACCTGCTACCACTGTATTGTGATCTTTGGCGAAGCTACGTATCATTTTAACATCACATGATGAGCTACGGCAATGTTTTTTCAACTCTGTTCGTGGCGCTGCCTTTAATGGTGGAGTTGCGTGATTAAATTTATCATACCTATAATTCAATTGAATAGTAGAGTGAGTTGTTATTACCAGTAGAATGCAATAATATTATTGATTGTCTTACCCATTTTCTAACCGAACAGTCCGTGAATCATTTCTTGCATGACGTAAAATTTCTGATGGTATAACTAATTCTCCTTCATTATAGTTGGGAGTGCTATCATGTCCTAAAAATTTCTCCTCAAACACTAATGTATAAAATATGAATATAAATTAATTAATCATTAGGAAATTGTCCAAAATTATTTATTATAAACTATTTTGTTTAACTATTTCTATTTTCCTGTCATCAATCATATCAAATATTTAATTAAATTTAGCATAATTTAAGAATATTAAGTAAAACACTAATATTTTTAAGTAAAACATTATGTTCAATATCGTTTTTACAGGAAACTATATATCAAAAATCAATTAAAATAATGCTTATATAATGTTTATATGTAAATTGGAATAATTACGTTTGTCCAGACTAATTATCGAGCCAATGACTGGATCGCTAGCATTTAGTGGTTTCAGCTTATCTAAGTGTTTACGTCTTCGTACTAACCACCAATCTATGATGAATATTGCTAAAGCAACTATTTTCACAGCCGTACATAATCCTACGTACCTAAGGAATTAACCACAATTATGATATATAAATAAAAAACAATTTTATTTATAAAAATGCACTTACTTAAAACGAAATTTCTCGATATCGTAGATCAAACAACGTCCACCCTTTTCACCACATGATGACTTCCATAGCAAACATGTGGAATCAATTAGATTACCAAATAATATAGGTGCTGGTATGTAACCAAATAAGCGAAATATAACAAATTGCATCCCAAGCGCAAAAGAGCGCTCCTCTTCTGAGACTGAACGTAAGACAATCATTAAAAGCGGCATTTGCGTTGATGCCACAATAAACGTCATAAAAAATAGTAATATTAAAAACGGATATATTGTACGACAAGGTGTAGAGCAAGGACCGGCAGTAGCAACAGGAACAACAGTAACCTCAGCAAAATCGTTATTTACGTTCAACGCTTGAACTTGATTGTTGTCAGGAACCATAAAAATCCTGTTTGAATTATTGGAATGAACACCTTAAAGCAAAAAAAAGATAATTGTTTTCTTTTTAATATATCAAATAAATAATTAAAATCGTAAAAAAACTTACATGCACAATTAGTGTAATTAGAACTCGATGAAAATGCAGTACAACCAGCATGGCAGGGGCTAAAATATGTAAGGCCATTATTTCCGCAGACCGGTTCCACATCACTAGTCAAACATTCGCAACCGAAGTTGCAGGCAGCAGTTAAATTAACCTGAAAGGGCTCTTGTTTGTTGTTGTTATTGTAGTAGGGTATTGTTGTCCCGGCCATCTTCAGATTATCGCAACCCAAAAAGAAAAGCATGGCATAGCAAAGAAGACAAACTATGTTTGAAATAAGTACAAATTGTACCGCGCCTTTTGGTTTTAGTTGAAAACGTTTTAATATACAACCCCCAATGAAAATACCAATGCATGCACCAGGCACAGCTATTGACCCAGTAAATACACTCGCCTGACTTTTGCCTAAACTAAATTGAGTTTCCAAATATTTCGGCAAGAAAACGACAAAGCCAGACACTATCATTAGCTCCATGCAAGCGCCGAGACACGTAACAATATAAATTGGATTAGTTACTAAACGTAACATTGACTGTGGAATATCTAAATAGAGCAAATAGTTATAATTATATATATTTTTGACTTTTATTTAATATACCCTTTATATCTTTGCCATAACCAGTGTCAATTTTTGGTTTAGAATCTTCTTCTTTCGTAGAAACAGCAACAATTTCTTTTTTCATTTTGTTAATTTCAGTCGGGTCTGTTGGTAAACTGTTGGAGTTATTAGGCAATGCTGGACGTATAACTGAACTCTTACGAATTTTTTTCTTTTCCCGAGTAAGAACCTTTTAAAAATATACATATTATTATTAAAATTACAAACATATAATGCACATTAGATTAAATATACTTTACATATATAGTATTGACATGAAATTACCTTCGGGAATGAGAAAAAAGGAACTGCAACTATGAGCAACAAAACACCACACAAAAGAAAACCACCCCACCACATACCAACCCATCGTCTATCCCCGGGATCTGAACATAAACAAAAAATATTTTTAAGTTACAAAAATTAAATAAAAATAATTACCTAATTAATATTTCTTTTTAATAACCGAAAAGCTTACCTATCGATATAATTGTTGAAGAAAGTGAGTCCATATGAAAAGATAACAAATAAGCGCCAAGTAAAAATCCTAAAACTGGTCCAAACGCTGCCATACTGTACATACAACCAATATACATTGAAGAACTTTCCGTTTTTACGTGATCATCGACATATGTCGTACCAAGTGTGAATAGTGGACTCCCACCACAGCCCAACAGTAACTGTGCAATCACAAATAGCAACACTGGACCAAATGTTGATGATTTGCCCTCAAGGCAATTGTCTTCACGTAAAGTGTGCGGTGCTAATGGCGGATTGGATAAACCACTGGATAAACGTCCCAAACCCATATCTTGCTCACGTACCAATGCACTCCGACATATATTGTCATTAGTTTCGTTCACAAATGTTATTCCAGGATTTGGTTCCCCAGTAAAATGAGGTACCATAAAAACCAATGAGCCAATACCCATTATAACTGCACCTATATGCATAATATTATAATTACTTAAGTTATTTTCTTATTACATTGCACATTGTTTAATTTTAAAGAATATTAAGTGTTCTGTTGGTTCAGAGATGTTAAATGCCAACTATT
Organism: Teleopsis dalmanni; assembly: GCF_002237135.1. Taxonomy (NCBI): domain Eukaryota; kingdom Metazoa; phylum Arthropoda; class Insecta; order Diptera; family Diopsidae; genus Teleopsis; species Teleopsis dalmanni. Next base: position 47,603,243 of record NC_051848.1, read on the forward strand.
TGTTATTTCCTACTTTTCAAAAAGACACTGATTCTACAGTTAAGAAATATATTAGAGGTTTTTGAACTTACCTATTCCAATCCACACTGGTATATGTCGCCGACTTCCCAAATAGCTTACAAATATAACAGTTATCACATTACCAATTTCATAACTGGAAGCAATAAGTCCAGAATAACTTGATGGTATTTCGAAACGCTTTTCTATCGTTGTAATTACAGAATTAATATATCCTGAACTTAAAGCTTGCTGTAAAGTAACTAGCATTGACAAGAGTAATACAAATATTTTGATTCTAGCAAATTTTTGTACAGCCCTTGGGCGACAGCCTAATATTCCACAGTCTCCAAAACCCAACTCATCATCATTTGATAAGGCGTTATTGTTATTATTATTTACAACTGAGTGTGAATGCAATGTTCCATGACCAGCATTAACACCGGTGACGTCGGTTACCACAGAAGGTTGTCGACTATGACATTTGATAACACTATCGGTCGCATAGCCACTATTGCACTTATAATTTCGAGAACTATTTGAAAACAGAGTGGTTGGAGTTGCAGGAACAATTCCCGGTACACTTACTGAAGACGTGACTGGCGATTTTATAGTTTGTTTTTCAGCAGGGAAATTCGGTAAATCCTGAGACGCATCTGCACTGCTACTATCGTCGCCACTATTCGCTTCTGAATATAAGCCAGTCATTTGGTATATAGATTCTTGTCGCCTATAAAGTAATATAACTCCACCTGATTATTATCTTTCACGAAAAAAAAAAATCTGACAATATATTGAAATATTTATATATAAATGACATATTACGCAAATAATATATTTAAAAAACCTATTTATTTATTTATTTTATATTATTTAATTTTTAATTAATTTCAGTGACATTAAGTAATTAATATATCACAAATATGTAACAATCCTCAAGTCCACTTCTGGACTCTCAGGAAGATATGCTGATTTAAGGTCCGTCATCAACTAAAAGACAAATAAATGATATGATTTTTTTTAGCCTAGTTAAAGTCTAGTGTGGGGTAGATATAAGCCCCCAGCCATTATAGAGTAAAAGTGCGTAATAGCATTAACTCAAGAACAAGAAGAAGAAGAAGAAATTTAACCTATTTTAATATAATTTCGATCATTTTTGGTATGCCTACTTAACCAATAGTATGTTGAGGACAATGCAAATGAGTCATTAGAATTTTTACTATTGTCATTGGTGATTTGGAACCTCTGAGATTATATTATAAAGCATGTCATTGTGTCGCTCAGTTTTTGTGTATAGATCTGCTAAATATAAGATATTTTTTAGCTGGATGAAATCGATAATTTGATAGCTGAGACCGTCAAATTGTGTTAATATTTCTGTCCAGTAAGGCTTGGCAATTTATCATAAATCGTTTAACGTTAGAACAACGCTTTCACATTGTGAAAATTTACTTTGAAAAAAATAAATCTGTTCACGAAGTTATTAGAACAGTACATCGACATAATCGGCCTAGATGGCTACGTCGATAAGCAAATTTGTCGCATATAAAGCAAAGATAATCCTCAAGGCGTTAACGAACCACCATTACATTCATTAAAATTGACTGTTTGATGCGATTCACACGCTGGTAACATCATCGGTCCTTATTTCTTTTAAATTGTCGAAATAAGGAAGGGGTTACAGTGAATCCCGAGCGCTATAGAAACATGCTGACTAAATATTTGTTTCCAAATATTAATTAGTTAAGCATAAACGACATATGGCTTTGCTTCGATTTATTGCGAGATAAATTTGGTGACAACTGTATGTCCAGAAGTGATCCTGTTAACTGACCCCTTCCATCGTGCGATTTAAAGCCTATCGATTACTTTTTATGGAGCAATGTTAAGTCATTGATGGTATAAATTAAACAACCGACAAACCAGCAACTCTTGAAGCATTGAAAGCCAAAGTTACGCCACCATTGACACCGTACGGCCACAATTATTGCAAAAAATAGTCAAAAATTAGACTGATCGAATGGATCATGTAATGATGATAAAAATAATTTCATTCTAACAATACTTGAAGCTAAAAAAAACAATACTTGAAAATCTATTAATTGTGGTAACCACGTGTAACTTAATAACGTCAGTCAATCAGTAAAAACGTCGACTTTTATAGATTTAATTATTTTAAAAAATTGCTTTAACAACAAATTAAGCACAAATTAATTTTTATGATAAAATTTTAAAAGCATCCGGACCTCAAAATACATAGCACATGAATCGTTGTAAAAGCAAGCGATTTGAAGATAATTTTCTAAAATTTATCGGTTATGGAATAATATGTGTAAAAACGGATATATATACACATATATACATATTATATACCATATATTCGACTTTTTTGAGTTGAATTATTAATTAAGAAATATTTCAGAAATTACCTAATGTGTCGAATTTGTAAATATATACATACAGAAAAATATATATTTTAACTCATCAGAAGTAACTAATTCAAGTGCTAGCTTACTATATTTTGTGGGTAATTAGTTGAAGTGGTAGTTTATCACAGCGCCAGATACAGAAATATATATATTAACTCATCAGAATTAATTAATTCAGGTGTCAGCTTATTATATTTTATTGGTAAGTGGGTGAAGTAGCAGTTTACCATAGTGTCAGATACAAAAATGTGTATATCAACTCATCAAAAGTAACTAATTCAATTGCTAGCTCACTACATCTTATGGGTTATTAGTTAAAATGGTAGTTTACCACAGTACAAGATGATGAAATATATATATTAACTCAGCAGAAGTAACTAATTCAAGTACAAGCTTACTATATTTTATGAGTAACTGGTAAAAGTGGTAGTTTACAACAGTGCCAGATGCAGAAATGTATATATTAACTCATTAGAAGTAACTAGTTAAAGTGCTAGCGTACTATATTTTATTGGTAATAGCCAATTACTAAGTGGTAGTTTACCACAGCGTAAAGTATGTATATATTAACTCATTAGAAGTAACTAGTTAAAGTGCTAGCGTACTATATTTTATTGGTAATAACCAATTACTAAGTGGTAGTTTACCACAGTGTAAACTATGTATATATTAACTAATTAGAAGTAACTAGTTAAAGTGCTAGCGTACTTTATTTTGTGAGTAATTGGTTAAAATTGTAATTTACCACAGTGCCAGATTTAGAAATGTATATATAAATTCATCAGATGTAACTAATTCAAGTGCTAGCCTACTATATTTTATTGGTAATTGGTTAAAGTGGTAGTGTACCACAGTGCCAGATACAGAAATGTATATATTAACTCATTAGAAGTAACTAGTTAAAGTGCTAGTGTACTATATTTTGTGAGTGATTGGTTAAAATGGTAGTTTACCACAGTCCAAGATAATGAAATATATATATTAACTCAGCAGAAGTAACTAATTCAAGTACTAGCTTACTATATTTTATGAGTAACTGGTTAAAGTGGTAGTTTATTACTGTACCAGATTAGACACATGATACATATATGATTTTTTTATATTATTGTACTTTTTATTGATTTTAGAAATTTGTTCCATTTATAAATATGCCAGACGACGTCTTTAAAAATTGATACAACTATTTATGAAGGCAAATATACCATCTTTTAATGCTATAACAGTTCAAAAATATTATGCTTACTTGTGACCTTTACGATATGTAGCTCCAACGGCGGAACTACTGCTACCATACCCAGTCATTGTTGGCATGCCCTCTGTTTCGCTTGTGCCATTGAAGTTGTGCAATAACTCATTGCCATTATGTCTTCTTGCTAAATTATTGTATTGCACATTGTCCTGTTCGAAGGATGGATTTGTGTATTGTTGTTCCGTATTATCGTTTGTTTGCGACCCAAATTTGTTGGCCGTCATAATTTATTTACAAACATCAAAATTTTCTATAATTATATTGCCTGAGCGTTTTGTTGTGCTTCAGTCGTTTTTGTGTTCTCTTGTTACTTCTGTGATTTTAACTTGCAAGTCAAGCTAATATCTGAAAAAACAAAAACACAGATTAATTATATATAAAATAATCAAAACGAAATATTACTTAAATCGAAATTAATCTTAATCTAGAAAAGTTTCTTTTTGTAAAAGATTTAATTATTTTATCAACATACGTACACACAAATAGGACCAGTCTCAAAATTATAATTTAAAATTCAGTTTATGTTAAGTAATAAAGTTTCAAACAGGTAATTATATTACAAATCAATTATTTACTAGAACTCGTCGTGATCGGATATCGTAAAATAGTTCAAAATATCATCGTTAAACATGTTTTAATTTTCAGCCGTTGTTATTGTTAATTTTTCACATAGTTGCTGGAATACATTATAGATTTGACGACCTGAGCATCGTTGGTGAAGCAGACCTTAGAATTGAAGTCTAAAAGTGATCATACTTCAATAGACAAAGAACTAGGCTATTAACGTCATAAGCACCTTAATAAAGGAGAGCCTGCTTAATGTTATCAAAAGGTTTAGCACTACACCAAAATAACTCTTGATCCTCATGTGGTATCCGTACCTATTATAATTTTTTACTCGCGGTAACCATCCAGAAAATGGTCATCCATTTCGGTTGTTTTAGCTTAGTCTCTCTGCGTACATCTAATGAGACAAACTCCTCCAAATTTCTTACTAGTTATAAAACCCTATCTGTGATTACGACATTCGGGGTTAATGTAAATCCGCTGGGTACTACCAATAAATCAGATGTTTCTAGTGCTTTTTTTGAGTTGTACTCTGCGTAAATAATAATAACATATCCAACTTTGCACGAATATATTCTTAGAATACAATGGTAATTATATTTTTCAAAAAAACGTTCGTTCCTCTTACGGAAAGATCTTTAACCAAGTGTTACTATTACTAAGTATTGCAAAATCAAATTTATAGAAATTCCGAAACAGTATTATTTGTATAACAATTGCGTTTGATCCGCGAGTATGACATTCATTTACTACTTTTCGTTAAAATATTACCTTCCGACCATTATTACTTAAAATAGGTTAAAGACCCACAGACACTTCTCGGTGTTCCAACTGGCAACACTATTTTAAAAACCAAAATATTTTGCACTTCACTCTTTACAAGTTTCATTGTGTTGTATTGCAACATCCATACTATGATAGAGTTACCTTTTGAGGTCTTTAGCTGTTGAAATTGTCGTTTATTTAATGACTTAATTTTCAGTATTTTACCGAGGATGTTATCCGCATTATCAAAACTGAGTTAAATGTTTGGGTAAATGTACTTTTTAGTGAATATCATAATGTTTCAGTCAATAGTTTTTTTTTTCCTATTTTAATAATCACCTTTCTCTTTCGTTCAACTTATCTTTTTTGGTGATGATCTTAACAGCAAGCATATTTATTAAAGTAATCCCAGCTTCTCTTCTAATTGTCTACTGCTATACGATTCGCTTGGCTTACTGTGAATATAGTGATTTATGATATCTTATTACTACAGGCAAGCCGCATCACCATTTTCTTTTCAAAGAGCCATCTTAAAAAGTACCTAGACACTATCATATTCCAAAGATTCGTTAGATAAATCTAACTTCGCACAGACATTGGTATTATCTAGCGGTCTTTAGAGGGTTTAACCCCTAAGGCAAATTAAATTCAAACGTTAAACCTTCATTTCTATTTTATGCAATTTTCGTGAGCAGCAACTTTTTGGAATGGACGTTGAAACCTTTACTAGTTTCGCTTCTTATAAAATTTAAACATTTTAAGAAGCAATAGTCTATAACATAAAAAATTGATTATATGATATACTCACTGCGTCTATAGTCATTCTCCACCTAAACCATAACAGATTGCAACTACGGATACTTTTATTGATCACTTGTTGGTTCACCCAAAAATATCTCACTGTGCATGAATATGATAAAAAGAAGATACTTATTCGATATATGTGTTGGACATCAAGTTTCTATTATAAAAACTCTACCATATTTAGGCGACTACCATCGAATTGTGAAGGTAAGTAAGAACTTTGAAATTTGAAAATATAATGAAATAATTTTATCTTTGTTTATATCTATTTTATCTCTATCTGTTGGCAGATTCGGTTCATTATATGTATGTGTATAACTACGCCGTCCAAAGATAAAGGGCGTCGTACAAGTACACAAAAGTATTTTAAGAAAACTACGTTCTGCGCGTGTATAAATAAAAAAAGATACATTTGGTATGTTAAAGCAACGTTTTGGAGAGCTTTACTATTGTAAATTAAGAGGAATGAACACCTACAATATGTCACTTGATAAGAGTGTGATGTGTTTTGAATAACTTTGCAAACAAATATGATTTGTTTATGTTGCTAAAGGCTTTTGTGAACGTAACTACAAACTGCTGGTTAGTTTTTTGTTTTTCATTTATTTTATATAATAGTTATTATCATTGGCAATATTCATATAGATAAAATACTTTAAGAAAAGTTAACGAAAGGAACTATTCTTATTTAGTAAACATAATTTAGATTTCATGTTACTAAAAGAACATGAATATTATGAAGAAATTAATCAGAGATCTTTTTGAGCGAATACTATAAGTGTGCTTTAATTTTGATAAATTATTTAATTTATTTAAATTTGTTAAATTATTATCAAAAGCTAGCTTACCATGACCTTCAGATTATGATAATTAAAAACTAAAAATTTAATCTTATATATAAAAATGAATCGCAAAATGTGTTTGTAAGCGCATAACTAAACAACGCCTGGACCAATTTGGTGAATTCCCTTTTTTAAATGTTCGTTTAAGTCCAAGGATGGTTTTTACGGCGGGAAAAAAATCGAATTATTGCTAATTCCAAATTGGTCCAGGCGTTGTTGAGTTATGCGCTTATCAACACATTTTTCGATCCATTTTTACATATAAGAAGACAAGAACATAACCACAATAGATGAGTTTGTGTGTTGTAATAAGTTGTTGATTATTGTAGGCATGTTTATATCCACTATCCAAGCGAGCTACCCACTTTTTATTTATTTGTCACCTTTAGGTTTGAACACTCAGTTCGCCTCTTAGTTTGAAACCCTCTGGTAGACATCCCAGTCGGGGTTTTTTAGTGGATCCCAGAAGGGTGACCTAAGTTTTTGGAAGAGAAGATACTTCGGTCACCCGAGCTGAACCCCATACACCAGGGTGAGTGCTCTGTTCAGCAGATTTTTTTGCCCCGACTGTAAAATAGGTAGGAACAAAAAACTGCCACATTCCAAATCTTTTTGTCTGTCGGGTCCGCTAGTTATCTTAAAAGAATATATTAAATAATTTCTAGAACAATAAAATAAAAATCTTATTTTGAAGAGTCAAGAATATGCATAATAATATGTCAATAATATGAAAAAACTTCCATATTAGTTGAAGAACTTTTCGGGAAAGGCCTTAGGAAATCGACATATACTTTCATATTAGCCCACCAAGGTGCCACTTCTAGTAACGAATATACATTACAAATATAAAAAAAACAACCAAAGTACTTTATCATTACTGGAAAGAATAGAGTGATCTTCTTGAATGACTTCAAAAATCTGAATAATTTTGCTAAGTAATAGGCTAATTAATAAATAATTTATTTACAATAAAGATTTTTGTAAAGATTTTTGTACTACGAGGCTTACTTTTGCCGCAATGGATATGTTAAAAAACAAAATGATGTCATTTGATGTTAAGATCACCCAAAAGCGATCAGATCACCCAAAAGCACTTATTTCATATCCATATATCCTTATATTCCAGCAAATAGTAACACATTTCTTGATTTCAGTAGTTTGTTATTAATATCAGCTATTGTATCACCAACAGTTATAAGAGTACCAAATTGTAAGTATCCTGAAGTAGGACTATTGAAGCTTTATTTAATAATTTTGGAATTTAATTATTGGCGTTAATTTATTAGAGGCCTTGCAATATGTCGTAACAAACTTTATAAGTATTTTATTGCATATTATTTTCATTTGAAAAAAACTTCAGTATTACTAAAAAATAATTATATGAAATATAAATTTAATTTTAATTATAGAACAGAGTGAAATTGAAAAATAGTTTTTTTTTTTGAACAGAGGTTATATTGATATTGTTAATTATAACAATTTATAAAAATTTAAATAATATTTATATAATATAATATGAATTTACACACATCTGTTGGATATCTAATCTATTAGGTTTAATATGCTCTTAAAAAAGGTCACTAATATTAACGATCTTAGAAATAGAAATAAACGGGGTACTAGCTCCCAACGGAGCAGAGCACTGCGACCAGATTGATCTTTTGTGCTGCAATTGACCCTAACCGAACAGAAGACATTCCACTTTTCGAATGAAAGCCAGAATTTCGTCCGTTGAGGACCTCGTAATGTCAGAAGGAGAGAGCGGCTCCCCTCCCAGTGACCTCCTCCTTGCCCAGATCAAGGCTGGGCAGACACAGAGAATGTGACTGGTAGTCTCGTCTGGTTCTAGGCAGAGTCGACACTCTGTCTCCTCGGACAGACACATTTTATTAAGATGATAACGCAGTCCATGGTGACCCGTTAAAAATCCCACCAGCAATCTCAAGTCTGATTTGCCAAGGAGGGATGCCTTGCCATAACTATATGGGTGAACCAACTGTTTAGCCTGACGGTTACCTGGATTGTCGCGCCAGTAGCGACTTCTCTCGGTTAAGATCCATTTATCAGTTAGATACCTAGTTGTAGACCAACTTAATCCACAATAGGGTTCCGGTCCACAGATTTGAGTGGCAGAACCTGCCCTTGCAAGACTGTCGGCGGATTCATTACCCTTTACTCCTGTGTGACCAGGCACCCAGCAAAGCGTCACTTTGTTTTTGCTTGCTAGCTGCTGCAGTACATCAAAGCAGTCTAATGAAAGCTTTGAGAAAAACCTCCAGGAAGATAGAGCTTTGATTGCTTTGATTAACGATCTTAGTACTATTTTTACAAAAAAATATAAGTGAAATTAACACTCACTTAATTTTACGTCAACTAAACAAAAGGAGCATTACACTATACACATACAAGTTTATCCAATTTTGTAAAACTTAAAAGGAATTATACTATTTGCACAAACAGAAAATCGACAATTGATGCTGTAGGTAAAAAAAAGCAACACTAACTTTGTCAGTTACAACGGAATTTTTAAATACTTCATGGCTGGGAATATAGATACACTATATAAAAACCCGATAAAGATCACCATTTAAATCGCTCAACTGCTCTATTAATAAACTCTGAGCAATTATATGGTTATAATTCAGCCTTACTTCGTCACCCCTTCAAAATTTCTTTAGAGGATCTCCATTAGAAAACGATCCTTAAAACCGAAGTTAAGCACACTCCATGCACGATCTCTTCTTAGTTGCACTACTCAACTATAACTACTGATATAAACACGATCAACAAACTTTACCAGGTATTTTCAGATGTTAATAATACATTCTACACTTAATATTATTATTGTTGTATTATAAAAATACAACACATTAACATAGAATTATTCTCTACATAAAATTACACAACTACACTTACTTTTTCTTTGCTTTAGTGTTCTAATGCCAAGCACTGCGTTCTCGCTATGTACGGAGTGCTTTAAATGGGCTGCATCCATTGTAACACTTAAAAGTGTGTACCTTGAATTATGCAGTGAGGATGTTGACTTGAAGCGAATTTAATGCGCTCCGAGCATAGCGAGAGCGATGCGCTTTCTTCCATTGTCATAACAATGTAAAAATATGCGCTAACTGCAACGAGAGCAATGCATTTTATAACTTCTTCAGAGCGCATTAATCGCGCTATTAGAACGTTTGACTAACTACTATGAAATTACAAAGATACAATTAATAACAATCACATTCGCATTCACAATAGTGCAATCTAAATACGTCATCGATATATTAGTTTCCGCTATTAAATATATATAATATGCACAAAAAAAACATGCATAATTTTTACCTGTGCTATCCTTCTTCATTCAAATTAAGCCCTTTACACTCGAACCGTTTTTCATTCATATTTTCATCATGAAAAAATTCCAATAGAAAAATCATATTTACATATTAGTAAATAAAAGTTCTGGTTCAATGTTCATTGCGACTGGTTGGGTTACGCCAGTTACGTCGGAGCCTCCACTACTTCCCATAAAAATACAGCAAATATAATGACCTTCGTATTAGAATCAGATCATGAAAATAAATAATTAAGTTTGCAATTACATCAAGAGTTAACTTTACAATAAAATAAACAATTATTTTATATTTTAATAAATTAATAATATAAATAAAAATTTTATACATCTGTAATTACAATATAACTGTTCATAGGAACAAAGACGATTCGTAACCTTTAGTTTTCAAATTTTTGCGCCATCTAGGTTTCAAGAAAAGGATAACAGGTCATTTCAATTTTAAAAACTTTTTCTATATATTTACAATGTGTATCAAATCAAGCCAGTATTTAGGCAAATAATTCGGTTAGGAAAATTTAAAAGTAAGCGAAATATTTTTTTTATAAAATAAAGTTTTTCCACTTCCTTATATTAAAATTCGTACAATACTTATGCCTTATAGCTTATTACTGATTTGGTAGTGATTTTATATACAAAGTTAGGCGATTACCTTTTCGTATAACCAAATCTTTTTCGTATGAAATTATTTATTACATTATTATTATTAAAAAATTTGTGGAAATAATTAAAATTTCAGAATCCATTTACTTTAGTTTGATATGGCCACCTTTTGTCTTGACTATGTCTTTCAAACGATTAAAAATATATTTGCATGCTTCACGAATGTGATCTTCCAGTATTTTGGTCCATTCCTGAACAATTGCTTTCTTCAGCGTATCTATACTGGCATATTTTTTAGTCCTCACCTTGCTCTCCAAAATGGCCCAGATGGAACAGTCCATCGTATTTGCATCTAACAAATTCGAAAGCCATTGTATGGATGAAATGGAGTGTGGCACATAATTTTTTAACCATTCTTGGTTCACACAAGCTTTATGCGACGGTACCGAGTTTTGTTGGAACAACCGAAATGTTTCCGATAATAAATAGCATTGATTTTGACACCAGGTTCGATGAAAACGATTGGAGTGCGTCCATTGGTGTTTACAGCTGCCCATACCATTACTTGAGATGGAAAAATACTTCGGGTGGCCGTTCGTAGTCTCAAATTTTCGCCAATGCATTCAGTTAAGCAGACACGATCATTTTGATCATTGAGCAAACTGCTCAATGGAGAAATCAGTTTGACCGATATACCTATGTGTAACTGATAACGCCTAACAATCGCCTAACGCTGTAATTAAACAGCACGGCGTTGATTAAAAAGAATTTCTTTACAATAATCTAATATCTCCATTAGTTTTATATAGATTTTCTTCAAAATGCATATTAAATATAGCGTTATAGTATGCCTCTGTTTCAAATCATTTATATTTTTTAACAATTTTAATTGTTTCTTTGTCTGATGTCTATGATTCCCTATTTGTTTTACACCTTTCATCCTATAATCTACTTTTCATTAACTGTAAGTGTCTTTAATATTTTGTAATCATTTGAGGCCTTTTGATAGAAGAACAATATCATCTTATGCAAAAAAATTTTCTATTCAGGCAAACCAAAAACAACCATACAAAACCACTAATAATAATAGTTCTAGAAAGGAAATCTTAATAAAATCGTTTCTAAAGAATAAATAGGACAACACGAGTACTTTTCAAATGATATACTCCAGAAAATGGTGACTCTTGATTATAATTAACCTTGCTCGGGCATCAAGATTCCGTCCATGATAAGTGTTTCTTCCCTATTTAATCGTTAAATTGCTTTCTTCAAAATGTAAAAATAACATGCTTGTAGCTGTTGTGATGTAGCAAAATGATATTTCAGAGGTTTTCGAAACCGATGTCTATCTGCTGATATATCGTTACTATCAAAAGAATTAGCAAAAAGAAAACTAAAATTTATCAGCAAGTTTGCTAAAGAGATCAAGATCATAGCTGTTTTCAAAGAAGAGCTCAAACCAGCATTCGATTTTGAACCACTCGTACGATAAAAATATAGAGGATGGGGTCAAGCGCTGACATAGCTGTGATGGTATGGTTCACTTTTTAAGGTAATAAAAGAAGTTTTCATTTAATATTTTTTTTATTTTTTTTTTTGTGCTTCATTTAATAATTTCAAATACTTTTTATATAGAATGTATAACAACATTTTTAGTTATGTATAGCTTTCCGGCAACTTTTTTTCATCGATAAAGACCCTTATTGTCTTCTTTCATTGTTATATTTAATACATGTAAAAATCCAGATGGAAGCATAAAGGTTAAAGTACCCGTAGTTCTGTATTATTTTTAGTTTGTATTTTTCTGGAATTTCATAGACAAATGTTGTAGTAAAAATGCATCTATAACTAAGAGATTTCATTATCAGTAATAATTTTATTTCGCCATTTCTTCTTCTCTATGGTATATACTGAAAATAAATGAATAGAAGTAGACCACAAACACTTAACAAGGTTACGAAATATCTTAGAAAACATTAAGTTAAAGAACATTAGATAACTCACAATTTCAAATGTTGAAGCTAACTTGATGACAGGTGGATTTATATAAGTTGTTGATAATGAGAGTATAACATTTATAGAATATATCAACAAAAGTTATATATATTCATGTATATATACAATACTGTATATATACAGTATTGTATATATAGTAAAGTATGTATATATGTATGTATATATATAGTATGGATATATAGTATTTGAAAATATCAAAGTTGGAAAGTCAATTTTTGAATTGACTTAAACGCAACACCAATCAATACATAAATCCATAATATACGATTTCTTTTAAAATAACTTTAATATCAAATTATTGTATTTTACAAAATTGGTGAAATCATGATTTTTTTACCATATTCTTCTGCTGATCGATATAACAATAGTTTCGAACTATAAACATAATGGGTTTACACTTTTAGAAGACTAGTCGTGATAAACGACATAAAACGTGTAAGCCGGTACATTTAATTAATAATGACTGTGAAGAATACAAAGCAAGATCCCTCGGTGTAATTAAAAAATAGTGTTAAGTCAAATTTTAAAAGCGAGTACATGTTCATGGAAGAGAAGAAAAGTCTACAGGTTTATTAAGCAATGTAAATTTTATAAACGTTAAATACCTGTCATTATCAAATAGTGTTAAGTCAAATTTTAAAAGCGAGTACATGTTGATGGAAGAGAAGAAAAGTCTACAGGTTTATTAAGCAATGTAAATTTTATAAACGTTAAATACCTGTCATTATCTCTGAACATTTCTTGAAAACAGATTCATTAACTTAAAACAACTTCTACAAAAGAATCTGTTTTTAGTTAAAAGATTTTGTGTAATCAAGTAATTTATTTTCTTAAATGTTGTGATAAATAACTTACAGCTATAGCATCGCAACTAGTCCTAACATGTAACAACAAAGTATGACTTAGTATATGTTATAAGCTTAAACTTTGTGAACAACAACTTTTGTTTTTGCAGGTTTAATTTTATAGAAAACCTAAATGAATCACTTATTATATATGATTTGATCAGCAGATGTTTCTGCAAATATGTACAAGACTACTCTTTCACCTAGAATAGTTATTATAATTGGCATTAATTGTTGTTTCAATAATGTTCAATAATGAGAAAATCAGCATCTTTTTGAACTATTGGAATAAGAAATTTTATAAAATTTTTTTTTATAAAATATAGAAATAATTCTCTGCTTGTCGTTTGCATTCCCTAGGAATTAATCTTGACGCGTTGAAATAGCCATTATTCCATTAAAAGAAATACAAATGGATGAAGACACTTTTATATAGGACACGGTGAAAATCTTAATCAATTAATTTGATTCAGTATTTACCATTAGAAATCATTTATGAATAATAGATTTCTGAATTTTACTTTTCAAATTTTAATTAATCGTAATAATAGAATTTAAAAGGAACTTGCTCATTTTGAAGTTTTATAGAGTCTAAAAGAAAATCCTGTACCACGTTTCAGTCTAATATCTCCAATATTTTGATCAGTCATGTTCGTTATGAACACGAGACACACTTCATAAGCATTGTGATATTTTTTTTTATCACATTATCACTGATGACTATACTTGATACCGAAATTCTAATTGAAATTTTGGAAATATAATCCTATTACAAGAAATAAATTTAATTTTTTTTTTACCTATTGATTCGCTGCAATACAAGTCTTTTTTTATAAGTGAATCTCTCTAGTTTACAATTTAAATTATTTTGTCTATTAATATACATACATCATTGAAGACATGCTTTAAGTCCATTTACTTATAACTCTTTTTTATGTCTTCCTCTCGTGTGGAACAACTCCATTGGTTTTCATGGGTTAATAATCATGTCAAACTAAGTTCCTGAACAAAATTCATCAATGCGTTTAGATAATTAATAATCCAAAAGTAAAATATTGAACAACCACTGGATATATTGTTCTAACTTCATCTTATCTTGAATATATAAACGATAATGTCCAGAAATATAAAAATATCAAAGACAATAAAGGGTTCGACTGTAAAAATCTTTAATATCAACTGGATCCGTCGATTGTTCTACCTTAGCCTTATCTTGAATATATAAAAGAGCACAAATATGGTTATGATAATGTCCAGACACTTGAAAATACTAAAGACAGTAAAGAATCCCGCTGTAAAATGTTAAATATTAACTGGATCCGCACATTGTTCTAACCTAGTCTTATCTTTAATATATAAATGAGCGAATATATAGTAGCGATAATTTCCAGAAAAATGATAATATCAAAGATTGTCAGGAATCGCGCAGTACAATGTTATATATCAACTATATTCATAAATTATTTAAATTTCATCTTATCTTGAATATATAAATAAGCGCATATATGATAACAATAATGTGCAGAAACATGAAGATATCAAAGAGAGTAAAGAATATCGCAGCAAAATGTTATCTAACCTCTGGATCCATATATTGTTCTAACTTCATCTTATTTTGAATATTTAATAAAGTGTATACATGTGTAGAGCGGTAATGTCCAGAAACATGAAAATACTAAAGATAGTAAAGAATTTTACAGTAAAATGTTATATATCAACTGAATCTATAGATTATTCTCATTTCATTTTATTTGGAATATACAAAAGAGCGAAGATATAGTTGCGATTATGTTCAGCAGTATGAAAATGTCAAGGAGAGTAAAGAATTCTCAAGTAAAATGTTGAATAAACACTGAAGCCATAGATTGTTCCAATTACATCTGATCTTTAATATATAAAAGAGCGTATATATAGTAGTGGTAATGTTTAACAACATGAAAATATGATAGCATTTACCTGACGCTAATCTCTCCAAACCCCTATCCGTTGAGCTTTATGTACTTTGCAATTGACACCATACAAAAATGTTATATTCATATTTTGATGTGGAACCTCGTTTTTACGTTCTTGTAAACTTTAATTAAATTTATTATATATATTTTTTTTAGCATTATGATCGCTGATGTGGAAATTTAAGTATTGCAGCGAAAGCAATTCACTTGATGAACGAAAAGAAATGCTAAAAGTGCACGTTTCTTGAGAAACAAACATTACAACTTTTCGAAAACCGTTAGTCTTACGAAAAAAAATATAATATAATTTTTATATATAAATTTTTAAGCAACTGATTTAATGAGCACCAAATCTTCGACAACATCGAGCGTTAATAAAACTTTTAGTGACACATGTACCGATGAAAACTTTTGGGTTATTGTTTAGAACCAGAAAAGAAGGTTAATTCAGCTTTCGCTAGGAATTAAAATTCGCTTTTTAAGTTTTTGAGTTTTTGAGTTTTAATTTCGCATGAGTAAGCGGCGGAGAAAAGCAAAGGCAAAGGCAAAGGCAAAATCTTGCAAATATGGATCATTCATCAAAAAACAAACGTACCAAATGCGAACAAAAAAAAAAACAAAAAAAAAACAAAAAAAAAACAAAAAAAAAAAAACAAAAAAATAAAAAACAAAAAATGATAAAAACGAACAAAATTTATTTTGAAAATAAGCTTATTTCGTAATTATGAAATGTGGTTTTGTATTTTTGAGAGGATTATTTAAGTTGTGAATGAAGTTATATTAAAAATCAGAGAAAAATTAAAACAGTTCTATAAATTTAGTAATGGGTTAATGGGATCAATAAAATCATTTATACTTCAATTAGCGATAGCAACATCACCGACACGTATTTGGGAAGGCAAAACAAAACAACTACACGAAAATATAGCGACAAGGCATAAAGCACAAGAAGTATGTAAATTATAAAATCAAAAGCGTTAAGAGCAAGAAGAAATCATGTTCAAAAATAGAGGCAATAACATATGCACATATTTGTTTTGAAACTAGTCCATTGTATTTGACACTAGAACAAGAACAAGAACAAGAATAAGAACAAAGACTGTGCAAATGGTATTATTTTTAAATCTCAATTAAGTAGAAAATTGTTATGCATATATTTAAACAATAGGAAGCAACTGCAATACCAAAAGCAACAACAAAACACAAAATAGAAATGAGAAAACCCCTTGATGCTGAGGTTTGCTTGTGTACGTGTTTGGAGGAGGCAAACAAGTGTTTTAATTTTGAAATATTTTTCTTTCCTCTTAAATTTGCCGTAATAAGAATACTTTTATTTCTGAATAAATTTTACACTAACATAATGATTTAAATACATAAGCAATTTTATGTATTTAACATATTAACATTATTTTTTACCGTTTTTCCTCATAGGTCGGTTAGTTGATTGATTATAAATTGCACATTTTTTATTTTATTTGATTTGTTAAAAAAGAACTTAATAACTAAACACTTTATTTCACAAATGAATACACTCTACTTTAATATGTATTCAAAAAAAAAAATTTTCACGCATTAAACTAAATCTTTTCCGTTTTTAGATTTACATAAACAATAAAATCTCTCCCACAACTAAACTGCCAACACAAACGACAACGAACAAACTAATTGCTCTACAGGAGAGCAAAACAAAGAAAAACTTTACTGAATAAACAAAACGGTGATGCCAACAGCATAAAAACTCACAAATTAGAGCGAAGTTGTGTGAAATCTAAACACAGATATGGCACAAGATTGTGTTAAGCAATATATACGAGTTACAATATAAGGCCGAGTCTTATGTAAGCATGCTGGAAAAGACAATACAATGTAAGCACTACTTTGGGTGGCAACACTTGAAGTGCTGTCAAATATTTTGTTTTGATGCATCACAGATTCTACACATACATATGCATATAATTGCAAAACTTTGGTGCTTTGAACATAGAAATAGGAGATAAGGAAGTGCAAATAAATGACACAAGTGTAGAAGCAGTTTTTATATTTGTGTAGGTTGATATAAATTTAAAAGCATATCAAGCTTCAGTAGTATTAAAATGTTTCAATGTCAATTGTTTAATTATTTTATTAGAGATAAATTCTGTTATGTTCAAATAAAATTTATTATTTTAAAATAAGAATAATAGTCGTTTGCAAATTTGTTTATGATAAATGTATATATAAATATATAAAATTTTTCAATTCAGTTGAATTCAAAACTTCATATTATAAAAATACATATATATATATTTATATATAGAGGTAAATCTTATAAAATTCATATAAAATTAATTATATTAAAATAAGGATAATATTTGTTTGCAAACTTGTTTATGATAAATGTATTTATGTATAAAAATACAGTCAAACTTCAATAACTCGAACTTCTATAACTTGAATTTTTTATAACTCGAACTAAATAGAGTGCAACAAGGTTTAGAGAGCAAGTTACATACAATTTTGCTTTCATAACTCGAACTTCTATTACTCGAATTTCTCTAGAATTAGTATTTCTTCCGCCAAATATGATTGAATTAGTGAATTCACTTCTAACCGCAACGGAAAGTGATAATGAGAGTTGTAAATGTGAATGAAATTGTTTATCAGCCTTCCAAGAATGAAATAGAAGACTCATTCAAAATTCTGAATTTTTATTTGCAAACAAATGTAATTCTAGTTTCTTCCAAAAATAAAAAATAAATAAAAAAATTCTTTAACTCAAAGTCCCCATAAGTCGAACCCTTTCTTTGCAAAATGGTGCTTCGAGTTATGGCACTTTGACTGTATATACAATTATACAAACAAATATAATTTATATAATCATTTCAATATTAAAAGTTTGTTATAAATGAATACGTAAATATATATATATGTATATGTATAAAAATACTCGGTGTGTAAGAAATAAATAATCATATAACAAAAAATTGTTATGAAGTTATAAAATTTCAAATTCAAATGAATATACCCATGCTTACACATACAGAAATGGTTATAAGATAATTTAAATTCAAATTATGTATGTATTTATAAACATATATTTATATATACAAATAAATAAATATTTATATTCAATGAATATCTCATTGAAATCAAAAATTTTATGACCATTTATATACAATTTTAAATTATATGATTACTTATTGAATATATATATATATATGCATTCATTTGATGAAAATTTTTATATTTATTTGAATATAAAATATTATATTTATTTATTAAATTTTATAACAATTTATAGATTTTATGTCACGTTATAAATTAATTTTTTAAATAACTTTCGAATATTTAGAAATGTTTCGTATAAACAAAAAATTTACTTAAAGATATAAGTGTTTAAAAATTAAATTTTACTAACAAATTTTGTATCAACCAAAATTGATGTATCTAAAACAAAATCAAGGCGATTTGTCTATTACACTAGCAAACAAATCAGGATCTACTCCTTAATCTGAGCAATACATTTAGTGGGTTTTAGTTTATATACGTGAGGCTTCGAGATATAATGTAAAAAGATATTTTCGAGTGTTTTCTTATATAAAGCCTATTTATGACATTCCTTTTGTTTTTAACACTGAAATACGAAATATCTAAACAAAAAAATACTTCAAAAAGTATTAAACAAAAATATTTACAAATACAATAATGAGAAAACATCACTTCGTTTAGATTTTTTGATTATTATAGATTTTGAGTCATATATCATTAAAATTGCATTTAAAAATTGCATATAAAATGACATATAAATTTTATGTGAAGATTTAAAAACATTAGAAAATCTTTTGACTCATACATATCACAGCCTTTATATCCATTATTTTCTTTTTTGCTGTTTTCAATTCGTAAATTTGGAGCAATTTTTTAATCGAGAATAACTTTTAGTGCGATTTCCATTTTTGATTGGTAAACCTCAAGACTATTTTATAACACTCTAGATATTTAACCAGAATAGCAAGATTTCTTTGAAATTAACAGCTTTTTTAAATGACTTGGCAAACAAAGTGTGATTTGATATACGTATTTAGTAAAAATATTAATCTATTAACTTTACTACAAAAATGTTACATTACGCTGAAAACGTTCGATTGGGTACCGTAATTTCATAGACCGAAAGTAAAGTGAATTGAATGCAGACTTACCAAATAAAAACGCTATTTGATTTACGCCGTTTCTTCTAAACAGATATAAAACTTACTTTTCTTGTATCTACATGTGCATTTAGATTGCAAGGTGGCATCACTATCTGCTTGATTGTAAGGTCGCGCTTATTTGACACATGTAACATTGTATAAAGGGATAAATATTTACTGTGAATGTAAATTTATTTATGACTTTATTTGCAGTTAATTTTTTTAGCCATTAATATTATTTTCACTAATGGTTTTTAATAATTTATACTTATAGATTTCTTTTTCTCATTTCTTTTAATATGTTTTGAAATCAAGCCTTTGAGCGCGTAAATATATCAATAGGATATGTCATAATCAATCAAAAAAACATGTTACACGCTCACTATATATATTTTTTAACATAGTACTTTGTCGCTTATTAAAATATTAAAAAATAGATTTATGCGAAAATTTAAAAATTACTTGGACTAATGTAAGTTTCAAAAAAATACAAACCAAAAATTTGAATGTGAAAAAATCGAAAACAAATTTTGCTTGTTTTCAAAAATAAAAAGAGCTAAGTTTTTAGCTTTGACAGGTCAGCTTTAACAGCCGCTTATCGATTAAGCGGTTCCAGAGAAGCTACAGTAAATAATCCAGTAGTATTGTTTCATATGCTATTTTTAGAATAAGCGGTCGTATTTTTAATATATGCTCAAATAAGATTTGTTTTAAAAAATAAATAAAAATTATATTATATTTGGAATATTGCACTCTTAGAAGATTTAATTAAAATATTTCAAATATAATAAATATTTACAAAACCCAATGCAGCATTTCCGAATACTTGATTTTGCCTTAAGTGCTATATAAACGACAACCGTTGGTTTCCAACGCAATTGCCAACTCTGTGTGTTTTATTAAAATAAAACTTTCAAAACACCGAAGTGAAATATTTGTTAACGCTCAAAATATTCCGCTTCAGTTATATTCATGTGTGTTGCAGATGAACGAGTTCAGCGTGAATTGTGAAAAAATTGTGCAAGCAGTATTTTTTCACTAGTGCTGTATATTTCACTTTTTACAGGGTTGCTTATTGTGTTGCTATTTTTTAACAAATTCCTAATATTAAGAACTTTCAGAAGATTTTAAGTGTGGCAGCAAGTTACTCTTTTAAAATTGATAAAATGTACGCAAAACAACAACACTACTTTCTCTAGCTAAGCACTTAATTGTGAAGTGGACAAACATTTTAGCAACTATAGAAAAAAATGTTACCAACGCAATAAGGGAACTATTGTGAACCTTTATTAGAAATTTTCAATCAATGTTAAAAACAAAGAATATCTTTTAAAAAATTCACGCAAAATTAAAAAGTTTCAAATTTGAAAATTTTAGAAATGATATATTTTAAAATTATGCAAAATTGTAGAAAATAAAAGTTTTAAATTGATAAATAGATATATAAATAAATATATACAAACATTTTTAGTAGTACGTTAAGAAAGTATATTTGAAAAGCGGTTTAAAATTTTTAACCTATTAGTTTCTAACAAGTATATAATTACTAAGGCAATTAGTATTCTAAACTATTATTTTTTTTGTTGTAAAGGAAAATTTTAAAATTCCCTGCATTCTGAACATTGTTTTTAATTCATTATTTATTTATATTTTAAATTTTAACTTTATTTATTTTTATACAATATGTAAATGCTTGCATTATGTGCACATATGCAAGGTTTGCTCTTTACGAAAACATAACATTTGACAGATTGTAACCCTGATGCCAATATCTCGCTTAGCAACTTCCTGTTTTTTGGCCACACTTAAAAGCTGTCGAAAGCACCTATTGTCTTGAAGAATTAATAATTTCTTGTAATTACATATACCTATCAACCACAAATATGTTCAAAATTTTTTTACTTGTTTTATGTTCACTGATTTAGACAGTGATACCAAGTTATTCTTAACCAACCAGAAGTTGTTCTATCATATCAAAAGAATACGCCTTTAGTTAGAACAAGCAGGATGCAGTGTTAAATTAATTGCTGAATTGTGTCTCTGTGTCTTAAATTTACCATTTATGATGGATGATGCGTCAGTCGAAAGATATATTAAAATAATGTTTTGTTGTTATTGTTTATCACAGTTCGTACCTTTCAATTGAAAAATTTTATCTTTAAAATATTTGTATATCCCTGCTTTTTTAATTATTATTTAATTTATGTCAATTGTCAAACTCACTTTGTTTTAATATAATTTACTGATTTTTTATAAAATATTCTGAACTAAAACGAAATTTCAATTTTGAATAATTAGAACTTTTGCATAAAGCAATATGCATAAGTCCGAGGTGACACTTCAGGACCTTACTCATGCTGCACTAGGAGCTTCGCCACTTACAGAGTTTAATTTGGAAATTTTACAGACATTAATGACTCATATGTTAAGGAAGTTGGAATTTGAGAACGTTAAAGTCAGAATAGAGGGTCTTGATTCAGCTTGTTTGAAAAATTTGCTAGAAAACTCTAAAGTATCTGGATTAAATCTTTATGATAAAAAGTGGAAGATGTATGAAAATATGGTAAAGAAAGTTTCATCACTAAAAGATCGTTTACATGTAATAGATCATGAAGTAAGTTGGGATGAAGCTTCACATATATGTCAGTTACCTCCTGAATTTCATCCAGTAATTTCGTCCATTATTGGGAACAAAATGTTTATAAAGCTACTAGATCTTCATATTGCAATACCCGTATTAACTGAAATTGTTAATATAGAAGACGAAGTATATGACATGACAAAGGATTTCGCAAATTTAATGGTGTTTTCAGAAAAAGTTTATAAGAAATTAGCTTTACTTGATTGTTTGGAAAATGAAATGAAAGCTATTCAGAGCACAATGAAAAAAAACTATTTAAAATTTTTAATTTCAATGGAGGAAATACTGGACGTACTTGAACTGAAACTGCATAAAAGTCAAATTGAGGAACTGATGAGAGAACTTCAAAGACACTTGAAACAATTAGAGGCTAAAATTGAAGAATACAAAGAGAGAATATCATGTAGAAAAGGCTACTGGCAAAATAAATTAAGGTGTGTTGTTTGTAGTAACACAGAAGTAACAGCTGATATTGAACCAATGGGAGGACTTTTATTACCAGAGATGGGTTCAGTACCAGCAGTTTGTAAACCAATATCAAAGAAATTGCGTATAGCAACGACATCCCGTGGATTGAGGAAAGTAACGGGTCTACTAACATCTTATCAATATATTCCGAATATTAATGTAAAAATTGAAGGTCAAAGGATTATGGGTCGAAAGTGTGTTGGCGACATCGTTTTAATAGAGGGTCCTGAAGGTCAATTTTTTCGGAAAAATTTATTTTAATCTATAAGCGTTATAAACATATAAATGAAAAAATTATAAGGAAGTATGATACTTTTCATATATTTTTTACGAAATAAGTTATAATAGTAAATAAACTTGTATTTAAAGCATACCCAAATCATTGAGTAACATAATGAAGAAATTTTCTTTGATCAAATTCATTGCATTTTTGACATTTTTTAACAGAAATAAATTTCTGTTATAGAAATTCAGAAATTAATTGGTAAGAAATCACGAAAGTATTCGGTAGTGGGGGCGTAACATTGGGCATTAGTACCAAAAATAATTTAAATTAAATTATTCACAAAACGTCAAATAAATACACAAATAAATTACACAATAAAGGACAATTGTAAATTTCCTGTTTTTCTCACAGTGTTTCACAATTTGAAACGCACCGATAAACGGACCGATGAAGTATTCAATATAATTTAGAAGAGCCGATATCTTCTTCTTCTTTAAGAAATATATCATTATATACAATATTTTATAGGCCGATGATGATAATGGAGCGCACCGTCTGGGTAAAAAAATTGTTATAAAAACTAATAAGAAACTA
This sequence comes from Teleopsis dalmanni, assembly GCF_002237135.1. NCBI lineage: Eukaryota > Metazoa > Arthropoda > Insecta > Diptera > Diopsidae > Teleopsis > Teleopsis dalmanni. The sequence goes on from NC_051848.1 coordinate 47,626,759, forward strand.
GTATATATTTTTAAATTTGTTTTACTATTTATAATTTTGTCAACCAATGACATAGTAAGTATATAGCTGAAATTAATTTTCCATTATATCTCTTGTCTTAGTATGCTTATTTTGAAGACTGCAATTTTGTTTTCTTAGTATAGCGGTTAATCCATGTCTCATCTACCCTTATCAAGCAACACAGAAATTGTTTTGGATTACAGAGGCACGTTTTTGATACTCGTGTTATTAATCTTACTTATAGCTTTCCAATGTGTAAATCCCTTTTCGAAGTCGTATGCACGTTTTCACTTGAGATTGTTACTGCAACAACAATCTCGCACACCTGAGCTCTGTATTCTTTTATGACTTCTTGATCGTGGACTATGCATCATATCAATAATTTTTACCTCACCATCTGCAGTGCTTGTGAAATCAATTGATGCAATGTGAAAGTCCACAGTAGGATTGTCATTTTCACTCTGATTGATGAATTTCACTCCATTTTTGTATGAAATACAGCACTACTTTTATTATTTATCTAACATTCCGATTCTTAAATTCAATCTTAAATAAAGAGTAATATCAACTATGATTTGTATTCTTTACAAATCATTTTTGAATGGCTATCACATTTTTATCATTTTATCATAATTTAAGTGCTTTTTTTTTATAAATACATATACTATTTGTAAATAAAGAACTGTTACGTTTACTATTGTATATTCATTATAAGCTAATCCATTTTTTTTTTCTATACATTTTTCTTATTTCTTGAACGCACCGATTTAATAGTCAATTTAAGTAAAATTGTCTATTATCAACAACTTTTTCCATTACGCTATATGACATTATAGCTATATAGTGGTTGAGACATCGAGGTTTAAAGGTGGCAATCTGGCCATCTATCTACTTATTGTTGGCGGTTTTCATGGAACAACTTTTAACTTTTAACCTCTATATCCCAAAAACTAAGAATATCTTATAGCGTAAAGATACTTTTCAGAATTTATTTGCAGTCGATGTGGAAAAGCTGTATAGATATTAGTGTTTTTCGTATTCGAACAATTCGAATTTTTCGAATAGTTCGAGTTATTCGATGGAAATTCAAATATTCGTATTCGTGAAATATTTCGAACTTTTCGAAAAAATCGAATAAGGTGAACAGCATTAACACTTATTACAATTTCTGGTGTCTACCATTTTTCATTGTTAATGAATTATGTTTGTTGGCAAGGGGGAGCATGTTTGAAGAAATTCTCTTTCAAAAAGAATTAACAAGCAGAAATCAAACTTTTTTTTAAAAGTTTTGTCTCATGTATTAAAAACAACAAAATATAAGCCATCATCAGGTCGTTTACTTTGTGGACCCTGTTTTTATTAGGACACATTATGAAATATTACTGCGGGAACACTCTTATGGAGCCATAGTCTCATATGTCCCCTTGGCATATTAACGATAATACGAGTATTATTGACCCGCAAGTAACAAAAAATAATATTTATTTTCAAAAAAAAAAAAAAAGGTATTCCATTGTATTAGCATAAAGTGTGAAAATGCATTTTGTAAAATATCTGATTTCTATATGAAAATGTATATTTAAAATTTAACTTCTGATTATACTTCTTTTTTTTAAAGATTCTGTATTCGTTTCAGTATAGGAGTCAAATTTTTAACGACGATGTGCTGGTGCTGGCCACTGTTCAATAACTTTACTTCCACTTACAGCAGGATGTGCGGCAACGAGTAGGCCATGAATTTCTGGTGCTTCTCGACGCACTTGTGCAGTGAAACCCAACAAAGGATCTGAGCTGTAATCGACCACACGACGTTGACCATCAGGTTCAATTAATGAATAACGACCAGTTACATATTCACCACGACGGTGTTCGAACTGATCTTTCACGTCTCCGGTATGGATGTCATGTACTGAGTAATGGAATTCATATTGTGGTTGATTGTCTTCAATTAGCTCCGCAACAGGATGTGCAAGTATCCCTGCATTGATACTAGCAATCAGGCAACCAAAAACCAAAGCAAAACTCTACAATATAAAGACAATATTAAACTGAATTGAATAAAAGATATTGTAATTATTAACTTACAATAATTTTCATATTAAAAATAAAATGTATTATCAAATTATTTATCTTTTATGTAATAAAGCTTCTTCGGAGAAGTGCACTTGATGTGAAAACCCAGTGGACTAATGCCTTGGTTTGCGGTATTACATGCTTTTATACTTCAATGTGACCATATATTTTATTTTATTAGCAAGAGATCAAAATGTTGACATAATAACTTTAGTATTTAACATAAAAAGAAAATAAAACCAACATACAAAACGCACAATTGCATGGAAAACCTTATACAAACGCCCTAATAGTGTACTTATCGTTTTTATTATTCTGTTACACATAGGCTCTACATTCAGCATTATTTAATAATATTTAAGTAATTTAAATTGCAAATAAATTTATAGGATTATTTTAATATATAATAAATAAATGCAATAAATAAATAAATAAATATTTACATAAGTGCAGTGCAAAAAATCCCTAGAAAATTTCAATTTACTTTATCTCAATTTACTCGAACTCACACACGACCTAAGAATCACAATAAATTTTTCACTGATAGTATATGCTATATGTACATATATATAGTATATATATATGTATTTATATAAATATACTCTTCTTTTATTAATACGTCAAAAAGAGTTTGACAATTTTTCAAATCTATATAACGTACAGTTCAAATAAACTATATACATATATCTTAATTAATTACGAATATTAAGCAAATTGAGTTTTGTATTAAATAATTTAAAAATCAGAAATCTGTAACGTAACTCTATTTGTATATAAATTCAACTCATTAACTCATAATTTAGCACTTAAGTTGCATGTAATCTTCAGTCAAAATGGAGTAAAAGTGTCCAGAACAACTAAACAATGAACTTTTCACCACAAGAAAGTCACCTCAGCCGTAATCTGTCATGTTCAAATATGTAAAGTGGAATTACGGTGTAGCTTACCTCAATTACAGATACGCCGTCCAAAATCTTAACTGTTAAATACTAAATACATTATGCAATAAAAACTGGAAACTGGTAACCTTATACAGCAATTTGCCGGTGGAAAAAGGAAATGAAGTACTTGCATTGTTTTATATTAAATTACGAACATTTTTTCAAATTTGATTACATTAAATAAAATATGCATGTACTTCAACTAGCCGTTACACTTAGCGATAATGATGATACCTTAATCTTGAGGATATGAAAATAGTTGACATAAATTTAGATTAGTTAATGACAAGATACTTCCATCTGTAGTTATTGGGTGAACTATTATACATCAACATTTATTCAACATTTATTTTTATATGCTAAGGCAATATATGTATATCACTTAACAATAGCTTTTTCCAATATGAAAAAGTTCAAATATCATACAAACATTAATTAATAATATTAAAAATGTATCTAAATCTGATTAATCGAATTTTCTATAAATATCAAATGTGTTAAAAGTAATTTCCATATAAAAATAAATTTGCTATTCAAATTTTTTGTAGTTAATACTTTCGTTTTCAACATAGCGACAATAAACTTCATAAAAGTTGAAATGAATTATGCAGTTAATAGCAACACTATCTATTACAGTCATTACTTAACGCAATGCATAACAATTACTGAAATCCATCCATATCTGTTTCAGTTAGTCATACTGACTGCAAATACTAACAGTTTTACATATTTATGTGCATAAAAATAAATTCACATAATATTAATAAGAAACATTTGTACTCATCGTTAATTATAGGTTTCAAAAGATCGATGTACTTGGGTAGAGTGCTATATATTTTCTATTCTACAAAAAGATATATTATTAGTTGAAGTTTTTTTTTTAAATAAATAATAATAATTAAATGTTTTAATGACCATTATTTTTAATAAATAATAATGATAATAATTATGATCTATGATTATTACCTAAGATTACTGATGAGGAGTACTTGGCAATACTAAAAACAGCGTTGTATGGTTAATTAAAATTTTTGTTGTTGTTTCTTCATTACTATTCCAACCCTATTATAAATAATATACTTTCACTATATGTATATTGCAGGTGAAGTATTACGCGTTCTACTGCCAGCAAAGCACACAGAGACCCCAACCAAACGTCTACAAATATCAACACTTCTATAGTTTTATAGGGAAAACTTATAAAATCTATAAATGGTTTGAAATTCAAGTAGAAATTACTTTAATCACATAACAATAAAAGCTCACTTTTGATCATAATACCCTCAACAGATTGAACATAAGATAAGCGAGTATTAAAAGCATTTCGGAAATGTTTCTTTTATTTTCCGAAGGGATTTTGCTCTATTGGACAGTACTCAATTTTCTACACCCGTATATTTTTCTTTTTGTGTATTATTAATTTAAAAGTAGTTTGACTATTGCAAAGGTTTTGAGTAATATAGATTTTATATAAGAGTTTTAATATATTGTGCCCATTTAAATTTATAATGTTTTTAGATGTGATTTAAAAGTTATCTAGAACCGGATGTTATTATTATAACTAGACTTATAGTGATTATGCTACTATTTAATAGCTAATAAACAGTATTTCATAATTTTTGTAGAGTGGGTATTTTGCATTATTTTATTAAATGAAATATCACTTATATATGGCTATATTTATTGTATAGAAAACTAATATATACGATCTGTTTGTAAGGTCCATACAACATTAGAAGCTTAAAGACTTCAAAAAAGTTTCCCAACAGTTTCTATATCGGCCTATTTGTCTTATTTCGTCAGTTTCGCGATGTTCTATTTTTCTACAGATCATTTTAAGTCTGCCTCTGAGTCGTATTCATTGAGGGTTCCTAGTTAGCGTAGTGTGCGTGATGTTATTATAGGATTTATGTAATGTATACCCTATCCACCTATATATTCGCTTACGTATATCATCATTTATATTTATTTGGCCTGTAAGCCTACATAATCCTTCGTTTGTTTTCGTTTTGGGCCATCAAATCCGAAGTAAATTTCGTAGACACTGGTATAAAAGTTTTTAAATATGGATAAATACAATCCTTTGTCCAAAGCATGTCGTAGGTATATGATCTTTGTCATATTGTTATGTTAATGTATATATTCTCCAGCCGCAAGTACACTATGTTATAATATAACAGATTCATAATCTGTGTCTATACAAATTTATAAGACCACGGCTGCTTAGACTTCGGGAAAAAGATATTCTTTCAATTCTTTACTCTGAATGAACTTAATAACAACGAATGAATATGTTAGCAAAGGAACATATATGATATTGCTCTTATTCAAAACCTACTTAATATTCTTCTTAATATCCTCGTGATTTGTATTTTTTACGTGAAGAAAGCAAGATATTTCAAGAAATCTTATATGTGAACTTTCAGCATAATTATTGTTTTATTTGATTTCTCTGTCTTATTATATTTTTATTTTTACACAAATATTATTTTAATATTTTATAAATATAATTTTATATACATATTTATAATAATATTTTATTTTTTATCTATGTTAAAGCTATTTGAGTAAAAGCACTTGCGCACTTTTACTCTTTATTAACTCGAGGTATCTTTAAAACCCCTATTTACGCCTTGGAGCCTGTAACCATTCTGAGATTCGATAACGCGACGTTGGTAATTCTGTTAGTTTTCGCAAATAATTTCAGGGCTCTATCCTTTATGTATTTTTTTGATTGGATCAATTTTGAGGTCCCTGAGGATGTCATTCGTCCTAATGTACCATGGTATGTTAAAAAGTCTTCTCGGAGCCTGGCTTTGTGCAATTTTTAGCTGGCGAATAGTAGTGTTTGAAGCTTTGCTAAACGTTACACATTCATATAGAAGTGACGGACGAATTATTTGGTTACTGTTTTGTTCCTGTTTTTGTTGAGTGAATTATTTTTATATAATTTAATACTTACATTTTTAAAATCTTTTTATCCGTTTTAGGTACTATTCAAGCTACCTACCAGTATACATATATATATATAAATGTATATCTACGAAAAAATTTCTGTAAAATGTAAGTGGAAACACTATATATCACGGTTTTATTCTGTATTTCGACTTTCATGTAAGTATAAGAAAAATAGTGATCCTATCAGAAGAATCTACTTTATAGACTATAAAAAAATATTGGGGATTGCTTACCAATTTATTTTGTTTTTGTGAAAGAAACATGATCTAACTTCGATCCAAACAGAAAGAGCATAATTTTTAAAATTATGTGTATGTTATAGGAATTTATTACTATTTAAAAATATATTATCTATATGCTGAAAAATTAATAGTATATTTTATGTTTAAATAACATCCAAAAATAAATATAATACTGTTTCAGTTTTCATATATGCACAGGACTGTAATACATACAAACACAACTGTAAGTTAACTCAAATATATACTATCAATGTGTATCAAATTATATCACATTGCGTTAATACGAATGCCTTTCTTTATATAATTTCTAAGGAATTTATTCGATAAAAGCGCTGCAATACACCACACTTATATTTAATAAGACCCTAGAAAGTGTTGTAAGTATCTGATTAAAAATCCAACTAACCAAGTGTGAAAGCATTGAGTATGTGCAAGAATCGTAGTACTACTGTAGTACTTAAGATTCATATAGTCTCTGAAGTCCTCAGATTTGCTTTGCAGATATAATTTTAAGTATCATACAAATATCTCCAAGTCTGCCTGCTAGACATAATTTAAACTATAATTTTTTTATAGAAATAGAATACTAAGGATATCAAAAATAATTGGAATTTAAAAATAGCTGGAACTAACAAATTAGGTTAGTTAAGATTAACCATAATCCATATTTAATTACTTATTAGATATATTTATCTGAATTTTATTTCCACATAGAGCATTACAATTTATTTAATTTTTACAATATAAATTTACACTTATATACAATAATAAGTAATACTTTAACATTCTATTAACATTAATATTTTTTTTATTATTATTTTTAATGAATTTCTAGTGTTACAATTTATCACAGCACTAATTTATGTAACATTAAAGTAGTAGATTCAAGTTACAAAATTTATATCTCATATTAGAACTGACTCTAGTACTTTAAATCTATTTCAAAAACTTTTAGAGGTTCCACTGGGATTTCGGTAGTTTTGGTTTTTTTGTTTTAAATTAATATTCTTAAATTTACACATATATATATTTATAAATTTTTAATGTTTTACTAGTGATTCAGGTACGGTGATGACATCCACAGAGAATTGCGATCTTTATGTCCACTTAATATTTTCTTTTCCAGTATTGATCCTAAACGATTTGGTGAAATGAGGTCAACGATCATTCAATTTTGGTGAAGTTTAATTTTGTGTGAGTTTTGAAAGTATTACCAGATTATATTTCAATTGAATTCAGTGCTATTGTCTCATTACTTTCTACATTTTAATGCATTTGTACTGTTTTGAACTACTTTATTTGTTGTTATATATTAGATGTTTTAACCAAAATGCAATTTACCATTTTCTGACACCATCCAAGCCGTTAATTTCTCATCTTCAGTTTTATTAGTCTCGTCCCATGGAAATAGCATTGACTTTTCCCTTTGGTTTTTAGCTCTAAAAATAATATTTTTTCATTTTTAAATAGTGAAAAATATAAACAATTTTTACCAAAATGTTAAACTACACACAAGCCATTTAATAGTGCAAAACTGGAGGACTTATATGAGTGTGGAACCAAAGAAAATGTGTAAAATAAGTAGCAAATTCTAATACTGAACTTATTGGATGAATTTGGTATATATATTGGATAATCTAACCTCACATAATATTACTTTCAGGGGCGATTAAGCCAGTAACTATAAAACTAAACAAAGAACCATAAACAATATATATTTTACAGCATATCTTACTTCAAACCGGAAACAAATGAGTTATAGAAATTATTAACAAAATTGGGAACAGAAAGTACTTCTACTACTTTATTTATAAAAACAACAACACCTACTGCTCTCCAATTACAATTTGATGTGATTTACCATAGGTGTGTGGTAAATACTAAATATACACTTAATATCAACATCATCTAAATAATAGACCATAGAAGGATGCACAATGGGTAACTAACAGTGGAGAGTTTACACATTCAGAAAAATATGGCAACTTCAAAAAACATAGCGATAACATAGAAAGAGAGGACCTGATTTTTCTACACTACCAAGAAGAAAGTTTTATATAATATTTTATATGTTTATGATTTATTTTTATATAACATATGTATGTATGGAGGTTTCGAAAAGAAGTGAACTACAACAAGTTGTTCGCGCAGGAAGCACTTCGAAACAAATCGTCGCTTCTTTCTTAGGGAAAACTGGTCAGTACAAGAACTGAAATGGTCAATTTCAAATGGTATACAACCATTTGTTTACTGGAAGGTTTCAGTGAAATACGGAAAACAAACAACGACTGTCGGATACTTCTCCATCTCCATCTCCAGACAATGCGAGTGTTCATATATCCCGTCTAACAACCGACTACGGTTAAATAATCAAAAAAATCGAAATGATGGGTCATTTGTCGTACTGATTTCGATACTGATTTGGCTTACAGTCCCAATGACATACAACGTTCTTCTTGTTCCCGAACGTCAAGAATAAATTGCTTGGACAACGATTTTTGTCGACAGAGAAAGCAGAAAGACGTTGTTGTATTTAAAAACAATGTTTTAGTGGTGTCCAAAACCTGAAGAAGAAGATTGTAAAAAATGTTTTGACAAATGGTTTGAACGCATGCAAAAGTCTGTTTGTGTTAATCATAAAGAAAAATACTTCAAGAAACAATAAAGCAATTTTAAACGACAATTTAGTATTTTTTCATTATTAGGCTCAAAATATATATAATGACTCCCGTATTATTTTTATTAATTGAATTTTTGGCTGACCATATCAGTGTTTCTTGTATTTAATTATTTATAAATAATTTTTGAGACTGCAAGTACCCAGGGTTGAACTCGTGCTCTGCCAAATTTGAAGCTTAGAGTCAGCGTTCATTAGCCAACTAACTCAAATCGGTATTTGACTGAACAGATTCATAGAGTTGTCAAAAAAAATGACACTATTGTTTATTTAATATTTTTAATTTAGTCTAAAATTTTACAAGTCTACTATATTTTTTAAAAATTTGTTTTCGGTTTACATACTACGAGTATTCCAGCTACCTAATAGTATTGATAAAGGCAAATTGCAGAAAGGTTGAATGTTGCAACTTTTATTGAATTTTTTGTTTAAAATATAGTTTTATAGCACAACTGCATTATATATTTGTATATATATACATATACGATAAAATTTCTGTTAAATGTAAGTGGAAACACTATATATCACGGTTTTATTCTGTATTTCGACTTTCATGTAAGTGTAAGAAAAATAGTGATCCTATCAGAAGCACCTACTTTATAGGCGATAAAAAAATATTGGGGACTGCTTACCAATTTATTTTTTTTTGTGAAAGAAACATGATCTAACTTCGATCCAACCAGAAAGAGAATAATTTTTAAAATTTGTGTTTAGGAATTTATTACTATTTAAAAATATATTATCTGTATTAATTAATTAGTATAATTTATGTTTAAATAACATTCAAAAATAAATATAATACTGTATCCTTTTTCATATATATACAGAGCACTGATACAATAAAAACACAAATCTAAATTAACTCATATATATATTATTAATGTATATCAAACTATGGTAATACGAAGGCCTTTCCTTACATAATTTCTAAGGAATATATTCGATAAAAGTGCTGCAATACTCCACGTTAATGCTTTGATATTATATCGTCTTTTTAATACAGAATGCAAAAATTTAGTGCTTATGTCTGCTATTTATTTTGTAGTTAAGTAATAGCTGAAGGTTCTTTTTTAATGGAAATTTTAGCTTTAGGAAAAGAATTACTCCATGTCTGTCATCTGAGTAATGTATTTGGTCGATCATATCTTTTAGATTTTGATCTTAACAATCTAGAAAATAATAGTTTTTGGCAAAAAGAAGACGCTATTCCGCGGTATTTGATGTCAATTTTATTGAAATTGTAAGATTAATTCTTAACCATGAGTTTGGTTTACAACGATACCTCTCCATAATTGAACAGATTCATAGATTTGTTAAAAAAAACGATGATACCATTTGTTATCCAATACCATATTCTCATTTTACCAAATATAGTATAGTAACTATAATACTCAACTATCATTAGTAAAAAGACTCAATATTTGTACAACACAATTTGGACCAGGGTTCATGAGATTTTATGTTATACACATTTACTTCTCCTTATCTAATACGTAAAGCATTTCTTAATACGTTTATCTAAAAAATAACCATAATAAACCGATTCGAGTTCAATAAAACTTATAACTGTTTCTTCTATTCTCCTAGGAAAATATTGGTTGATTAGTAAGAGTATGTAATGTCTACTATACTATTAACTGTGATATGTTTTTTTTTTTAAAGTGATGGACTTAAGCATACTAAATTCTACATAATTTGTCCAAACTACGAAATAATAAGGTTTCATTTTAAAATTGAGTTACCTTATGGGCCAAAACTGGAGCACATTCTCGACCGAGTCTTGGGTTATATCGCTGTTATATGTAATGTTAAATGAATGCAATTAAAAGTTGACACAAAATTAATATTAAATTAAAAAAAACACATAGTGTTAGTTACAAAAACCCGATTCAACATATATGTGTGCACAAGTCATAAATATACAGGATGTTTCTTAACAAAGTGCCATAAATGAAGGAGGTGTTCCTTCGTTAAATGAAATGAAAAAAATCATGTCCGAGTAGAAGAGGTCGATGTTCATTATTTTTCGAGAAACAAAATTTAAGAAAAAACCGACCCATAAAAAATACCCACTTAATAAACCCCCAATTTCAGTCCTTTCAATATCATACAAATTGATATATAATTAGTTGTTAAATTTTGATGTATTCAGTGATTATAGTGGTTAAAACTTGACTTTTTTATAAAGTTCCCATCAACACAATTTAAAAACCTAATGTTTTTTGGAATGAAAAAACTCTTCAACGCGTTTGAAAACTGAATAATGTGCTCATTTTCAATGAAAAAATAAACAGTAGATATCGTAAGGAATGGAGGGAAAATTTGTTTACTAAAACATTTTTCCGAGAGACTAAAGCATAATCTAAGAAAAAGTAGCAAAAAATGTATATAAAGCTTGAAAATGAGGTTCTCTAATTGAAAGTTCCAAAGACATACAAGTACAAAAACATATTAAACTAAAAAATATTTAATGGACTAAAAGTTATTCGATATATTTAAGTTTTTTGCCTTTATGCTTCTTATTGAGTAGAGTTTTTTTTGGAAATCCAGCATTTTGGTAAATATGGACCCTACCATCACTATTTAGGCTAAGAAGTAACCTCCTGAAGTGAAAGCACTGCAATACAAAATACTCTTTTACAATTATGTATGTGTTATAAATACATATCTCTATATTTATGATTCTAATAGGGGTCGTTTTATGTTCTGATATGATACCTTGAGCCAACAAAAGAAAAAAAATCTCAGTATACACATAATCTACAAGGTATATATATGTATATACCACATAATCTACATATATAAAATGAACAAATGAGTATTTTCATTAAACCGTTCAAAAATTTTCCAAAAAAAAAAATAAACAATTTTGACCGTCACAACTTGCAAATCCATTTAAGTGCTAAGACGCGATAGGAATGATATTAAACGATATAGAATGGACTAAAAATTGATACTTAATCAAGTTATTTTATTTAAGTCTGTAGCTGCCTCCGTCTCGTTAAAACCCTGGCAGGCCTCAAAGTACGTTCTGCATCCGTTAGTCGTGTAGGTTCGGTTGTAGTCTAACTCTCAATTACTACTGATCTGACTCTGAGCACTTGTTCCCATAAGGACCTGTGCCAATCCTCGCAATCCTCTCTTTCAGTAACTACACTTTAATGAAGTTAATTTTAACTGAACGTTTTTTTTAGGGCAACTTTTATGTGATTTCGTGTATATCATTCCCAATATTATTACCTGTATATAGAAATATATATTTTTCTTAACCAAAGAAATTATTTCCAAGAAAACTGAGGCAGTCTGACTTAAACTAAATAAGTTATTAAAGATTTTATGATTGAATGTTTTTAGGACGACTGTGACACCTAGCATATCGACAAATATTGAAAATGAGTTCTTCTCTTCGGTCATACAATTTTTTTCGTTTCTTAGACAAAGAAATCATCTCCGATGTTTCCAAAAACATCATGTATAATATTGTTATATAAACACACTATCGCACAGCACGTACATTGATGTCTATCATCAACAAAGCAAAAAATTAAAAAATAGTCGCTAATGATAACAAAAATAAGAGAGAAACATTGAACTCAAGTGTTAGAATAGATGAAAACAGAGCACGTTTAAAATATTTTTGGAAAATCCCATTTTGGTACTTACGTATTGGTAGATAAAGACTCTGTGCGACTACCCATATTTACTTCTAGACTGTCAAATGCCTTCGAGCTGGTTTGATCTTTTCCATTGGTGTTCGTCTTTTCTGTACCACAGGAATACTCATTTGAATAATCAGCATTTGGTAAGCTTGATGTGCGTCCAGATGTAGGATTATGCAATTGGGTTTGCGGCGGAACAGTTGCATATTTTGTTGTATCACTATCGGAGTCCATGGACAAGTGACCAAACAAATCTTCCAAAACCACATTTGCATTTTTATTTTTACGATGTTTGCCTGAAGTTTTGATCTTAGACCTAAAAGTATTTCAATTAAAATTTCATCTAAAATAATTTTCTAGTGTGTACTTACCCAAGTATGGTATCCAGGTCATCACTCTTTTTTAAGTTTTCTGTTTGGTTATTTAACACGTTAGTTTTTATAATATTGTTGGATAAATGATTCACCAACATTGCAGTATTATTTAAGTTATTGCTATGCTTACCATATATAGAACGTACAGATATGTTATCCTCGTTCAAATACAAATCTCCAAATCCATTTTGTTCAACCGGTTGCTGCAATATAACATTTGTATGAACTGGCTTGATGGAATCCTCAACTTTGGAGAATATATTGTATACCTTGCCATCTTTCATATATCCATTCATATTCAGTACACTTGGTCGAGTTCTTCTGTAATACACTCCAGTTTTTGCGGAGTTTTTGGCATTTTCTGTAGCAGTTTCCAGCAATGTATAATTTCGCTGGCTATTTAAATATATCGTACTCCCTTTGTTATTATTCGTATTAAAAGATACATTTGGATGCTGTGCTTGCTGTTGGATAGTATTCAGACCTAAGATTTGCGTTATACTCCGATTCAGATATATATCATTTATATGTTCATCAGGTATTAGAATTTCGTCATTTTGCTTGATTGGCTGTTTTAATACATTTCCACCATTCAGGTAGATATTACTAACGGGTGCTAAAATTGTACTGTAGCGTATAGAACCACTTTTAATAGAGCCTTCATCCAATGCATCCTTAAACTGCGTCACAGTTCGTTGAATAGTGGCTGGTTGCTGCGTAAGTTCGTCTGTCGTGTTCATTGTCAAAAAACTAATTTTTGGCATATTCACTTGTTGTTGCTGTTGAAGAGATTGCACTGGTTGTTGTTTCTGTATCGATTTTAATTTAGCATTATTCGAAATTTGACTTGCGTTGTTGTTGTTGTTGTTGTTGTTATTGCTTTGATGTAGTAATTCGGTAACAGATTGCAATTTTTCTTGCACCGGAAGCACGTTGTTTGACAAATTCTGCGTTAATCCGTTAGCATTGGCATACTTTGCAGATAGTTTAGCATTAGCATTTGTGGCTGCAGCCGGGGAAATTCGCTTTACAGCATGAAAGTATGGATATTTCAGGCTCTGTTGAGCTGTTGGCCTCTTATTGGGATCGTATAACAACATATTCTCTAGCAATTCTAAACCGGATCGGCTACATCGCGTAATAAATGTATTGAGTGGTACTTTTACGCAGTCTGGATAGCGGAATTGTATGATAGCAGCGAGCCGATAACCTTCAGGCCAATCGTTCTATTTTTCAAATAACGAATACTTTTATAGTCTGTCTTAATATAGTCTGTTAATATAGTCTGTCTTATTTATTAATATTACTAAGCAATACTCAAAGTTAATTTTATTTTTAATTTTTAAAACTACTTAGGGCAATGTTAGGGCCATGTTAGGGCCATGTTATGCAGAGTGTCTCGGGCACGGCATGAGTACAATTGTTATTGTTTTCAATGTAAATTTTAAATTTGAGAATGAGAGAAAAAACAATATGGCCGTTTAAACTCTGGCATGAGAGCCGGCATATTTGTGCCCCGGCACTAAGGCAAAACAGTGTTGTTTAGTAATAAATTTTAAAATTTGCGCCTTTTAGGAGCAAATTACTACAACTCTAATACGTTGTAGAGAAAAAATGGCAGTAAGCAACACAGCCTCTTTTTATAAATCGCTAATAATATAATTATTACACTTTCCGATTTTAAAGAAAGGTGTAAGTACTGTTAACAATTATTATAAGATAATATAAATTAACATTATTACAGCCTCTATGAGTTTTTGCTTGCAAGTTATTTTTGGTGGCAAATTGAAAGTGAGCATATCTAAATTTCCTTTTAAATTTAGGCACAACCAAGAAGTACTTAAAATACAAAATTGGTAATACTGATGTGACACTCTGCATAACATGCAGTCACGGTTGCCACTTATGGTACTTTAGTACCAAAATTGGTACTTTTTTTTTTTTTTTTCGTTTGGTACTCATTTTCAAGAACTGGTACATTTTTGATGACCCAATTTTATTGTGGATATTTCCAATTAATTTTTTTTATAAATGCAACTTTGCACTATTTTATATTTTGTTCATTTATAACACTATAAAAAACACAGAACGAGAAAACAACAATGTCCAAAAAAATTTTGGACCTTTTTTTATAGAAATGGTACCTTTTTAAACCAATTTTGGTACAGAAAAAAATTTTCAAGTGGCAACCGTGATTGTCATCTGCATATACGAATCATGTGGAGACGAATATACGAAAAAGAGAGTCAGAATACATTTAAATGAAACACAGCCAATGAGAGAATTCTTCCTTGGCAATTTATTGAATTCATTTTTTTTCAACAAAGGTGTCAGAGTTAACCTCAACCGTGCGGTATGGTTCGCGATATCGGGAAACCTGGTTCAGTTATGAAGTTTTGTTATTCATTTGAAAAAGATCTACTGTACTTTACCTCTACTTTATGACAATGGAACTAGATGCTTAATTAACATAATAAAAATGTGTGAATTTAATAAAAATAAATTTTAAGAGAATTAATTTAACAATAATATATTATTACTAATATATATATTTCTTTGAAATATTATTTCGTAGCTGTATAACATGGTTCTACAATTAGTTTTACAAACATTTTCTGGATATTCCATGTTTGAAAGGATTACCCATATCGTGGTTTTTATTTAATACCACTGTTGCTGAGATATATGTCAAACAGACTTGTTATCTAAGCCATTAAAGATTTACCATTGCAAATGGTGATCTCGTACTAGGTACATTTTGAATCGGAATTTTCTTAGTGTTGTCGCTTATTATTTAATTGGTGGAAATGTCTTTAAACTAAATGTGCGTACCTTGGATACTGAAAATAAGTAATTGCTGAAAGACCATCGCACTTGCTCTGGTGTGGCATTTGTTCTGAACGTATGATAAGCTCATACTTTTTTGAAAGTGATGAATATGTGACACAACCGTCAATTCTAAATACTATAGTCACATGTTAAGGAGTTTTTTGGGCATGAGATGGGAATTATGAAGGGGGAAATGTGATTTTAATAGAATGGAGCCACAAGCCGTTCAAAACGTCATATTTAAAGAATTATTGAACGAGAAGTTTCCCGGAAATTTCAAATTTTGGTGATATGAATTGTGATTTGTGTTAAATAGAACTTTTTGGCTATATGATGTTATTTGTCTGTTATATAAAAAATAAACCAGTTGGATTATATTTTATCCGAATATTTTTACACAACTATTTGTAACAACCTGGAACAAAAAAAAAAGTAAGTACAAGAAAATACAAATATTTCTCTTTTTTTTACATTTACTATATTATGTTAGATTAATATATGCTATGTCAATCAACCTCATTTGATCTGCTACTTTCATCGTCCTAAAATAATGTCAAGTAAGACTCCAAGAGCTTTCTCAAATATTTTAAGAATATTAAAACATCCTAACTGTGCCAAATGTCATATATTAATAATTACGGTTAAATTATGAATAGCAATATATATGGATTTAAACAAAATTATTAATAAATGCACGTACTTTTTGTGGAGTTCCTAAAACGGAACAAATTTTGAACAATTGATCTACTTCACTACTACCAGGGAACAATGGTCGAAATGTGTATAATTCTGCCATTATACAACCCATAGCCCATAAGTCAATTGCGCTGCTATAATTTGTAGAGTGCAGAAGTACTTCTGGAGCACGATACCTTTAAATATAAAATTAAGTTGCTTTAAAAGAATAAAAAAAAATTATGCTCTGAATATTATGATCATCTAAATACCTACCATCTTGTTGACACATAGTCCGTAAATGGTGGTCTTGAGCGTATTTCACGCGCTAGACCGAAATCAGCAATCTTTATAAGTTCTGATCCGGAGCATAATAAATTTTCTGGTTTCAGATCTCTATGAAAAAAACCATGTCGGTGCATGAAAGCTAGGCCTGTTAGCACCTGGACACGTTAATATTTGTATTATGATGGTTAAGTAAAGAAAGCAAAGAATTTTACAGAATAATAACCTGAAATAAAATGCTTTTTAAAGTTGGTTCCGGTAGGTGTGTATCACGATCCTTTATCATTTGATACAGGTTTTCCTTCATGTATTCAAATACAAAGTAAAGTGTATCATTCTCCCTGATGACCTCTTTCAGCTTTACAATATTCGGATGTGATAATTTCTTAAGTGACTGCTCATATAAATTAACTTGTTATGCTGCCTTTAATATTACCAAAAATATTTTACCTTCACTTCTCGTAAATTCATGGCTTCTTCCCATGAATAATATTTCCGCTTCATTCGCTTAATAGCCACTTTTTCTCCAGTGTCTTTACGTTGGCCTAGAACGACAGTACCATAGGTGCCATCACCAAGTTGGCTTAAAGTTATATACCGATTCATTATGTATTAACTGAAATTGTGAATACTATAATCAGTAAGAAATATATTTGATGTTAAATTTATTTGAAGTATTAAAGATATATGTAAGCTACTTGTGATCTTTGTATGATCTATCACACCGTCTGTCCATACCTCGGCTGGTCTAAAATTACGTATGATATATTATAAATTTGCATACATATATATTTCATTTCAAAAAATACTTGAGGTATTTTAAAGGTGGATGTCGTCTGCATTTTATATTTGAAATCGGTTTATAAACATATATATATTAATGTTGTTATTACAACATAATTTAATAAGTAAGCAGTAATAGGTAGTAGTGAGAACTAAGTTTAGTAAGTTCATCTTAGTCGCAGCATAGAAGAAAGAAACGTCTAAAAAAGTTTTGTATTGGGCCCTTCTTTCTTCTTGGGTTTAACAGTTTTGATATTTTTCTTTTCTATGCATCGTATCTCATTTGGACATAAATAAGTTGAGCTTAAGACGCCAATAAACTGTGGTTTTATATTGCACAATACGTATAATATTACTGTAATATTATCTTCTTATTTAATGCATACAACATAATTCATGTATACTCATTGAATTCATTTATATAACTTAAAAGTGTGGATTAAGTAAAAGGTATTTTAAACGCCTGGTCTAACCAGAAAGAAAAATTTATTGTTATTAAACGCATTAGCTAAAAAGAAACAATAATTAAAATAATACATAGAAGAATAATATAAACAAACAAAAAAGAATGTAAATAATATATAAAAGGACTATATGATCTATATATATGTAATAATTTTGCAAATGCTAAAAATACAAATAAAGTGGCAAACACCTTGACGGCTACCAGGGAAACAACGGACTATACTGACAGATCTCAAGTTCCATCGCTCTCTTTCATCCTATCTCTCCCTACTATATTTATTTTGCTTTTCTTTTCCTATCACCCTATATACGTTGGACTAAAGTGTGATCCGGTCTATGCTAGGGTCTATGCTTAGTTGAATTTCGGGCGTTCTTCAGTGGTCGTGCGGACTGACCAACTAATTTTCGAGTACTCGTGAGACATTTATTATGTTCACCCAGTTGATAGCTGAACAAATAGAAGCTACTAAATAGCAAAGCCAACTTAAAGCCGAGTGAACAACAATTGTTTGTTTGATGCTGCTGCTATAGAGTAAATTGGTCGCGACATGTATGTCTGCAAACACTTGAGACAGTTAAGAAAAGTCTATAGTGTAAGTGTCTGTGCACCTTCTGGCTGAGCTAAAATACCATCCCTCTTTTAATTCAATTCTTGATCACCATTATGCGCACCTATCAGATTGGCGATTATAGCACTGTCAGATGATATTGTAGTAGATTTCTAAGCGACGAAAATTAAAATCAACATTAGGGACATTATTATTGCATATGCGTGCTTCCCTGGGATAAATACCTAATTTTAGGATAACGTACTTGGTATAACCCTTCTTTTTTAATAATGGAATTTTTCATTAAGGGAGAGTTTTATAATAACGGAAGTTCTATAATAAAGCCAAAAGAAGCAGGAGCTGGACTTCTTATACTCAAGTACAAACTAACTACCATATGATAGAGAAAAATTTCGAACAGTAGTGAACTACAACAACAAAAATTATTTTTATATTATTTAAGTTAATTGAATTTTTAGATGGCAATACAGCTGTTTCGAGTTTTACCATATACCCATCATAAGTGGTCTTGGAAATAATTCTTGTATTTAATTATTTATAAATAATTTTTGAGACTGCAAGTACCAGCTCAATACTACAGTCTGTTGTTGTAGCTCACTATTGTTCGAAATTTCTCTATTAAATACCACAGTTTCTATTAAAGTAAAAATAGTCACATCTGTCATATTGACGTTAAAATCAAAGTTAATATAATAGAGAAAACAAAAAGGTATAGACAGAGCCATTCGAACGAGTTTTCAATAAAATATCAGATGAACGCTTCAGATGTCCTCTCTGCAGATAGAAGGACTACAGTTGGAACTCGTACGCATTGTAAAGAGGAAATATTGACGCTCTTCACAACTACTCATTTTCCGGGAGTGGAAATAATCCCTGAACCGTCCCATTTCACATGAAATGCTAGATTCTATATAGATTCTGAACGCACTACTAAAGAAAATTGGCAAGAATAATTTGCAGTCACTCAGTAATAGAGTTGATGCTAACTCTTTTAAAGCATGAAAGGTAGAAAGGGTGGACAGAATTTAAGCTACACAAGCTCTGTCTGATTTATACAATTCCATCTTATATTCGATGTGAAAGACTGTGGATGTTTTCACACATCAAGGTGACGTAAATCTTCCTCAACTCGGAAAATTCTTTTGCCACCAACCCGTTCCATCTACACCGGCTTCCTTATAGTAACTACCGTTTTAAATGAAAATTTGGCACAAAGGTTTCATTATAGTTTTTCCGCAATCATATTTTCTTATTTAGTGTTAAATCTAGTTCAAATCAAATAAATCCCTTTTTTTGTTGTGTCTCTTAGTTCTTTCATTGTCGAGGCGCATATAATAATATCATTCCTTAATCTTTTTTACCGTTCTTTTCATTACTTCACAGAATATATCTGGTGCTGAAGAATATCGAATAGTATATATATATGGGTAAATCCACCACATGAGGTCAAGAATGTCACAATATTGCGATTTTGTTGTGTGAATCTCTTTTTCTAACGACCAAGTGTGGTGAAATACTTGCTACCATATGGTTTACCTGATAAATCTTCAACTGATTTCATCGGATATATATACGCAGTTTCTCTTTATTAACCACCGATATTGAGTTTAAAGTTAGCGTTGGCTATTGACACTCTTGAGGACTTTCAATTTAATTATTTCTTACTGTTCCTATATCCAGCATATAATATTAACTTCATTTCATTTTTTTTTTTGATAGGTCCAAATTGTTTATTAAATGTATAGCGTCCTTTTCGACTTCTACATAACATACATAAAATACATAAAATAAACATACACAAATATTTATTTATGTATATTTATTCGTCGAAACGTCAAACGTAAATGTATATTTGCATTCATTCAGGGATTCAGGGATTGTATATATCTTTTTATATAGCACAATTGGATATAATTTCAAAGTGGGTTTAGTACTATCAGTTCAGTTGATGTTTGTAATGCAATTTGGTCATGCTTACATTTTTCACAATATTGGTCATTGAAAGATATGGTTAAAACGTTTCCATCAGTTATGTCCACTCCCAATTTTTATAACGTATCAACTGAAAAGTCAATATTAAATTTAATTAGTGAAATCAATTAATTAAATGTCATTAATAAAAATTATTTAAATGATTTTCTACATATAAAGTAAATATATTTGCTTCCATTATTATTTGACCTATTCAAAGTCTCCAAAGTTTTACTGTTCGGGTATGTACATATATGGATCAAGCATAACGCGAGTGTATCGAACATGTTCAACAACTACCATAAAATTAAAAACTAAATTAAAATGAAGCATAAGAGAGATTCGATGATCGATCAGCTCGACATTCGAAATATTCGATTTAAAAGATTGAATTTGAGTATACTCGACAACATAATATTTGACAGACTGGAAAGGTGATGCGAATACGTCATCAAGAGACTATAGCAGGAGACTTGTTGTTTTTTGCAGCACTTCGGAGCGCTCAAATACACCTATTATTATATTATATATTATGAATTATGTCCTATGTTCAAGAACTCTATTTCGAATAGAGAAGTGTCGTAATACTGACGAAATTTTTAAATCCAGTATAAATTTTTTGGATTAAACAAATTTTCGTAAATTATTATATACAGTCAGACTTCCATAACTCGAAGTCCAATTCTGCAAAAAAAAGGTTCGACTTATGGAGACTTCGAGTTAGAGAATTTTTTATTTTTGAAAGAAAGTAGAATTTCATTTTTGGATCTCTATTTATTTACTTGAAATCATATACACCACAGAAGTTATAGTGAAATAAAATATTCAGAAATTAGCATTTGAGATTCTATTATTGTTTTTTATTTTCAGTAAAAAGAGATTACAATTTATTTCAAGCCTTATAGTGAACATCAGTTGTAGTATCATTCGTTTGCAAATAAAAGATCAAATTTTGAATGAGTCTTCTACTTCATTTTTGGAAAACTGATGAACAATTTCATTGGTTTGAAAAAAGGGACTTCCCCTAACACCAAAATGGATTCATACGTAAAACAAAAATTCGACTTATAGAATGCACTTTCCCTACGTTTCTATTGGCACGTGATAATATTTTTATTTGATTTATAGAGAAATTTGAGTTATAGAATTTCGAGTTATGGAATCAGAATTGTATATAATTTGCACTCTAAAACCCTGTTGCACTCTTTTTAGTTCGAGTTATAGAAGTTCGAATTATGACATAGTTTGACTGTATTTATATTATTATATACACAATAATTTTATACTTGTTATTTCATATTTTGTATTTGTTTTATCTTGTTTTTTTTTAATAATGTTATGGTCAAATAATTGTAATTTTATATATAACAAAATCTGTTAACAACGTGACAACATTTGTAAATTTCAAAACAAGTCAAAATCTTCTTCTTTTAAACATACTATACACAATCAAACACAGTGTGACCTCGAGTGTAAATTAGCTCTCGAAAAGCTATCCAGTGTGTCCAAGCACAATAAGGTTATTAGGACAGGTGTATATAAGTAAGACTGTTATTTATAAATAAGCACACAACAAATTGGTCCTTGTAAAACAATATATTTTGATGGACTACGAAAATACTTACATATTTTTAAATAGGAAGGAAGGAAGGAAGGAAGGAATTCTTACCTCTCCATATCACAAATCATTTTATAATTATTGCCAATTAATATATACTATTTTAGAAGTTATGATATACGTCCTCACAGTTGTTCATCATTTAATCAATAATCACCTTAATTATGTATCCGGATACAATGAAACACTCACATAAATGCTGAAAACTGTTCATATTTTCTTAACTAAATGTTTCGTTAATAATTTATAATGAACAGATAATTTCCTTTAGAACATTAAAAATTCTAAAAATTTTTACCAATCAAGCACGAAAGGGAGTATATACAGATATACTCGTATATATTTACATATCTAAACGGACGTAGAACTCGAGAGAATGCGTGAGTTTATTTTACTAACACGGGACAAAATGTCTGTCATGCGATTCGCAAATAATTTTATCGATTAAATGCAATTAATATTGTTTAATTAATAAATTATATACAAATAAAATTACTACAATAACAGGAGGGAACGAATTATTGAGTTTAAATAGTATTCGCTTTTATCTTTTTCTTCAAATTTTTTCTTCTAAGTATGCTATGCATTTTCTTTGAATAAAATAATAATTTAGTTTATATAGTTTAAAATAATAAATATTTTTTTTTTATTTATTCAATTTTTCACTGGACGTTATTTGTAATTTTTGTAATATTTTGAAAACACAACGAACTGAACTTGCACGAAAGTTCTCAACAATATTGTTTGACGACCCCCTATGTGGAACTAAATTCAAAAAAAAAAACTCAGCAAACCACACTTGGCTTGCAATACATTTACGCAATACGCGGCGATATCTAATCAACTACTGACTATTCAGTATTATTGCTTACTGAATAATAACTCAGTTCAAAATGAATGCTATATTTCAAGAACCAAGGAAATCGTCCGCTGATTTATTTCATTTTAAGGACACCACTGAGGTATGAAACAACTATTACTACGAAATAAGTTCCAAAGTAAACTCATCCCTAATTCGACACTTAACTATTCGATTCAGAATAGTTTAATGTGAACCACTCACCTTAGTTACCCAATGTATATGGTATCGTAGCTAACACACAAAACATATTACTTTCCATTAGTTGCCTTGGTGACGCACCTGACCTAAACACCACAAAAAATACACGCTTCACGCTTTTAAAATTCAGAACCAGCTGAATCAACAAGACATACAAGTGACTTACAAGACTACAAATTGCTACAAAAATATATATAGAGCACATAAGTTTAAATATTTTTTTTTTCTTGAAGATGGATAGTGAAAAACAAGATTATAAAAGTCCCATTATATATCCCGAAATTGAACCGGGCATAATTGGTAAGGAAATGATTGAAAAAATTTACTTCGACGAAAAATATACCGGCGAGAAAGCAACACTGCATAAGCTTCAACCAATGGTCTATGAGCGAGTCACTGAAATGTGTTTCGAGTTTAAAAGTAAGCCAAACTAAATAATTAAGAAAAGAACATATTAAGTAAACTAATAACGATAATATTGTATTATCATTATAAACAAAAAAATATGATTAGGTAAAAATAAATTGATAAAAAATATAATGGAATACTAAGGCCGTGTACGAGTTCGAGTAAATTGAGGTAAAGTAAATTGTAATTTCCTAGGAATTTTTTGCACTGCACTAATGTAAATATTTATTTATTTATGTATTTATTGCACTTATTTATTATTTTTGATAAAAAGTTTTCAAATTTATTTATTTATTTGTTAAACATCTTTTAAAATATTTACAATGGTAACACCTAATTTACCTAATTTTTATCTAACTTACCCTACTCGAAATTCTGGTAAATACCAACATTCGCTGCCATACCGACATAATTTACTATTTCCCTCAATTTACCATCAATTTACTCGAACTCGCACACGGCTTAACATACTATTATATACATATTATATATGACAATCATATTAAAATAAGTAAGATTTTACTTAAAAACCTGACCATTGTGTTAGAAGTGGTCTAAGCTTTTCAGAGATTGATTTGTGATGTATTATTAAAAGTTCTATTATAAGAAATTAATATAAATTTGTCACAAACATTAACTCTTTCAATCCAATATTTTGTTTAACAGGGCGCAAAAAACCGTTTACTTTTATAAAAAACTTTACTTTTGTATGGAACGTGGTATTAATATTCTTTATAGAGTTTTGTAGTGCATTAGAAAAAGTGTTATTATAAAAAAATAATATGCAATAGTCATAGTCTAATACGCAATACACTCTCCGACGTCACGTTAACCAATTAATAGCACTGATTTATAGACCAATAACTACTTTTGTCAAAAATAAAATGAACTTTTACAGCTAAACAAGATTAAGATGTTGTAATATACCTATATTTACAATTTATAAAAGAAAATTGATATTGATTATAAGAGAAAAAATAATATGAGTCAGAGACACATTTGATGCCCCTAAAACCAAAACTTCATTATTGAATAGAAGTCACAACGACTGATAGTGACATAAATAGTTGATGAGCTCATTGCAAACGATTTTATTAAAATCGTAAATCCACTAATGCTAGCATAACTATATTGTTTCAGAAAAATCGCCTATAGATTGATTATTGCCGTATTAACAATACTAAGAAAAAATATATCCTACAAGAGATTATAAAGGATGGGTCTCAGTACAGCTATTTGTGGCACTACTATATTGATTGCGTAAAGATTTGATACCGCACGCACCTATTTTTCATATAGATGTGTATTGTTAAGGTATGATTTAATGAATCGAAAATATGGAACGGAAAGTTGTCATTTCAGGTATCTTACACAAAATATCTCGATGCTATCAGGTAGATAGCTGAACAATTTTTCTCTCAAAAGCTTCGATTATTATATTCACTATTGGATGATATTGTTTGGTGTACCATGATTTCTTCTATACTGAAGCTGTTCCATTTGTTCGATTTGTTATTTTTTTAAGAAAACATTTTTAAAATTCACGTTGAACGCAATGACTTAAATTTATAACATTTTTTACAAGACTTTTCTATAACTTTACTCAATTATTATCTATATAGATCTACTACGCATCGACCATTTATGGGTTTTACCAAATTTGACAAAACTATCGCTCTGTTGGAATAAACTAGAAGAAATTAATAATATAGATATGCTGGTTAATTTAAAACATTTGGATCTCAGTTTTAATCATATAAAAAAAATTGAAAATATCGAAAAATTAGTTCAACTGGAACAACTTTCATTGTTTAACAATTTAATAACAATATTGGAAAATGTAGATAAACTACCTAACCTAATAATCCTTAGCGTGGGTAACAATTTAATTGAAACAATTGAAGGGGTTGGTATTTAAGTCTGTTTAATAATACCATAATATTTTTTCTATAAATTTTTGTCTCTTCATTAAGATCGACCGCTTACGGTTCCTTACAAATCTGAGAGCATTCAATTTGGAAGGAAATCCAATGGCAAAAACATTGGATTTTTTTGTGAGAGATTACTGTATAGCGATTTTACCAAAACTCAATTACTACGAGTATAAACCGATATCGGATGAGGAACGAGAAATTGCTACAAAAAAATTTGCGTAAACTTCACAATATTATACATATAAAATATATTCTTAACTGATGTCTGTTTTAGCCAGGATATACGCAGAATAGAAAATAGAGAGGAAGGTGAACTTAGTATACGTGAAAAACATATCAAAGATGTAAATGACTATGAGCGCTATTCTAAATGTTTCGTAGAGAATCTTAATGAAAACCAGTTATATCAGTCGTTTTGGGAAAATGATGAAGATGGTAAAGCGCTTTTACTAGGTGGTCCAGGTGTATCTAGTCTAGTTGACAATTATAACAAGTCTGTTTTTGACATAACACAAGAAATATTTAAACTTGGCCTTAAGCATTCTATACAGTGGGATTCGGAAGTACAAGACTTTCACACTTGTCTGGAAGAAGGCGCTAAAGAGATGCAAGTTGCTGGGCAAGGTTTTGTTGAAGAATTTTTAGAATATAAAATTATTGTCTTTGACAAAGCGCTGGAATTATTAAAGCAATTCCAGTTTGCAGAGGCAATGCCAGAATCGAAAACAGTGGCTCAATACGAAGACTTAAGTACCGAATTCGATGACAGTTTAAACATACTATGGCAAGAATTAATGGCTAATGAATTGCATTTGCATGAAAGTATTGCAGTAAGTTTTAAATTAATTTTTCTATTGGTGCTTTAAATGTACAATGAATCCAAAAATAATTGTCAATCTTACATTTATTATAATTATACATATTTGAAAAGTTTTTGTCGTTAAATGATCTTCATAACAGAAAGCGCTTTAAGATGATCCCTATTTCTTCAAAAATTTGTCGTCAGCGTAAATAATCTTCAACTTAATTTGTTTGTTTAAGGAGGCTTCAACAAATTTTGTACGTTCGTTGAAGGAAATGATGTCTAAATTCGTTGAAGAATGTCAAATTTTCTTTGCACAACTACGGGAAACTATAGTAGACTTTACCGAAGATATGAACAAGGAAGTCTCAAATTTTATAAATCTCTACGCTGCACTACATGATTTGTTGAGCATACCAGAAGAGCTGCGAGAATGCGCTGGTGATTACGAGGCCCTAACAAATTTGTTGACCGGAATGAAGGATACTCATGCCCAAAAAGTCGATGAACGTGAAGATTTGTTAATAACACGCACAAAGCAATTTGTGGAAAGCACGTTCCAGAATTTAGTAGAGTAAGTATTGCAATATATTCGATATATTGTTTGTTCTTTACGTTAACTGATTTTACTGCCCAGCAATGAGACAAAGCGTAATCGTCAGAATATTTTGGAAATCAATAACTTCATTGACTTAATGCACGAAGGTTATGCTAACTTAGTGGATGAATTGCACGATGATGATAAAACAGATGCCAGTTGAGGTTTGCTGATTTATAACTTAAACTTTGCTTATATCCGAAATAGAAAATAAGAAATTATATGTAAAAATAAATACTTTTTTAATAAAACAAATCAAAAATATAAACATTATAGTTTATGGATTATAGTTTATGGATTATAGTTTATGGATTATTTTTACTTTAGATAAAAGTACTTTTAAGCATTTGACAACTGCAATCAGTAACTGAATGTGTTTCTATGTAAGAATATACAATAATTTGAAGCCAACCACTAAAAGAGGCACAAGAATTGACCTGCTTGAACTTTGTGGAGCTGTGGATGCTATTGTGGTTGCTTCTTACGATTGTCATCTACGGAGGACATTATCAATGTTATGATTCCAAAAGTAAGTATTAATAAAACAGACTTGTGAATGGGATACCGATCAAAGTTCACTGCTCCATATTTTTGTGAAAATATTTGACGACTTCTCGACATATAGCTGACAATAACTTAGGTGTTGACAAGGTTTTGACACTTATCTTGACAAGTGATCATGACGAAATTGAAAAGATCGCAGTATAGATCACTTTGTTTAAATTCTCGCATATTCTGAGAGACATGATCTTATTTTGATTAAGCTACTGAGTCAATGTCATTCTGAAGTGACATATCTTTGCAGAGATACCAAGCTCATACACGTAAATGCGATCCATTATGGGGTTATCGAAAGTTGCTTTATAATCCACACAAAAATGTTACATATCAATGTGATATTCATGGGTCTTTAGAGAATTAGTCAGAGCCTGAATATTTGGCTAATGATGAAGCGACTGTGTTGAAAACTGCATTGATCAGTCTCACTCAATGAGTTAACACAATATCTTGTCTTGTACTTGAAAGGTTTGGTTGTACCTTAGTTATTAATAGGTCACATATTTTTAGAACAAAAGAGATCCATTGGGCAAACTTTATTCTATATGTGAGCTGATGCATTTATTGCCATCGGCTTAGTACAATTCTACGAATAGGTCATCTGCGTTGGCCATCTTATAGTTTTTTAGTCACTATAGTTGATTTTTTTATGAAACGTACTAATATCATTTCTGTTCCTACGCACTTCTAATTCTTACACATTTTTTGTCTTAATCCTGTTTTTTTCGTCTGACAAACGCAAGTTCTTTATACTAAACTGCATCTGTATCTTGACAAGGTAGTGGGACTGAGTTGATGTTTAGATCACGACCTCATGTAGAGTTAGCACAATAGAAGTGTGTCTTGCGTCAACTCCAAAGCGGTTATTATAATTTCAGGTTATTTGATCAGCTTGACATTTATAAGAAATCTGGTACCACATACTACCATGCACCACTGCGAAGTGAATGAGATTAAGAACTTTGTTTATGGAGGCCTCCATCCAGTTAAACACTTTCCAATAAAAAATAAAAAATTCCTGGAATGTAAAGATAAACAAACTAAGCTAATTTGAATTTTCAGCTTTGAGTATTAACCGGGAAGGAACTTTTGAAGTGTGTTCAGATGTCTATTATTTTACGATTTTATATTATTGTATACTTAATTACCGTATTTTTGAGGTACATTGGAGTACTCATATATTAAAACATTTTTATTGAATTCATCACATACGGTAACTATTTAAACTTAAAATCAATTTGTCTGTCGATGTGGAGGCTGGCATAAGAAAAGTATTGGATAATAATATAAGAGAAATATAATACCTGGTTTTTTTTCTGTAGATGATTGAAGTGAACAAATACACCTTCGATACATGTCTAAAACTATGAACTTCTTGCCTGTCTTAATCTTGTGAATCTAGGACATTGGCAAAGTAGTGTTATTTTATTTGTTTCCTCTTTTTTTCGCTTTTGGAGTTCCGATTGAATTTTTTGGCATAGATGTTTACTGGACAATGGCCCTTCAGCATCATCATAAGTTTGGTCGCTTCAATCTCACTTTTGCCCAGAAGGATTTTTTGTGGGTAAATTGAAAGTTCAAACGTTTGTGGCGTCTTCAGCACTATTGGATGAGACAGTGAATGTACAAAACTAATACCCCGTTTTGTCTCGCCCCGATTTACGTTGATTCGAAATGCGTCGCCAAAAAAAATAAAATTTGACTTCGGATTGCGTGGGTTGTGTTTCGATTTGCGTAGTTTTTTAATACATATGTACAGAGAGAGAGTCCTATTTTATTTCTTGTATGTCACATTTTTTAAAAGGGGATTTACATGTATTCAGTTTTCAGTTAACAGGTGTCAGTTTACATTTGTGTGGTGAAATGGAAAGGTAAATTTCCGCTTTATAAAGTATTAAACTGAATCAAAAGCGAAAATTAATTTCTTTAGAACAAAAGTTAGACATTTTAAAATGTTTTAAATTTGAAAAAAAACCTGCTGACATTTTAAGAATTCTGGGTTTAGCTCCACCTATTGAAAGAACACTTTGTAATCGTGATGCGTATTAATCGTTTTAAATTTGAGTAACTCTGTGTATACACAAGTGCCTTCTACTAGCAAGTTTTGAGTAAATAACAGCATTTAAGAGAGCGTAATATCCCTATCGAAATTTTAAAATGCTACACAGACTTTACTTACACATTTTGTTTCTAGTAAAATTAAGACGTGCTACATGTATGCAAATCAAGTATGCCGTGCTACCAAATCGCACTGTGTATATTCAAGTGTGCACACCAAATTTCGGTCTGCAGACATTTTTGCGGAAAAATTACACAATATAGTAAATTTATTTATTTTTGTCAGTTCTATAATAACACAATAACACAATAATAAAAGAGATAAATGTGAATAACGATTTTAAACACAAATTGTTTAAATGAATCTTTATTTCAGATTAAAATCTAAATTAAATTTCTTTATACTTAATTCACACAAGAATTTTGTTTGTAATTTTAGCTGTCAATTGTTGCTTTCAATGCGAAATGAAAATTTTTGACAGCTAAAATTACATACAAAATGCTAGTGTGGATCTAGTATTAAAAAAATTTATTTTAATTTTGAGTCTTTGGTCTGAAATAAAAATTAATTTAAACAATTTGTTTTTAAAATCGTTATTCACTTTTATTTCTTTCTCTAGTGGGTTATTATAGAATTGATAAAAAAATAAACAAATTTATTATATATGCAATAATTTACTAAAGATATATGTTCAAATAAATTAAAATAAATTGTTAAGTTTAAAATTATGTTCAAAAGTCCATAAGGCACTCTTTATAAATTTAAATGAAAATTTAAAGATTTGTATGTAACATATGTATACAATTAAAATAAGTTATATATAACATTATTTTCCCACTCTGCTTTGCGATTTTTTTGTATTTACCTAAGGGCAAAACAAAAGAATTAAAGAATTGTTTAATTAAGAGAAAAAAAACTAAAAAGTGTGTGGAAACGTCTATCATTAGGCACTGTAACAGAAATATATGTAAATAATTTCACTTATTTTTATTCCGCCATACAGTTTCCATTCCTATGTAGTATTCTTTGGTAAACAGCTGTTGTTTGTTCAATTTTGTTGTGTTGCAATGCGGTCTATACGAACTTATTTCGTGTCAAAGGAAGTCTTTGGTTTGGGTTCGATTTTCGAATTGATTTTTTGATGTGAAAAGAAACTGACTTCTAATATAGAAAGAAGCAGTGGATACTCCCTTAGGCTTATTATTTAGTTTCAAATTGCTGTTACTTCAAATGAAACATGGAAATTTATATAAACAATCAAATAGATAATAAGTTTAGTACAAACACACCAACACGAGTGTTTACCTTTCAATAACTTTTTTTTTGTGACTTCTTACTTTTAGAAGTCATAATTCTTGCGCTAATATGATTTAGTATAATATTCTAAATATGCATACTTAAGCATAATGCACATTCAGCTTAAATCTATTAAGAAATAACTCAATCATCGACTTATTAGTTTCTACAGCTATATAATGAGGTAGTTGGATTCACGTCACTTCTGCGAATATTCGTAATATAAGCGCATATCAAATTCTCCAGTTGAAGATGACTATATCTCATTCAACTAATTAAATGAGTACGACTTATTCAGCTAATTAAAGTTATTACTTTCTAATACCCTTCCTGCTCATCGTACGATTTAAAAATATAATTGCTTGCTTCATAAAAATATCACCATATTCTTTTAATATATACAACCGGTAAAACAGATGTTATCATGTAATAGTTAATATAGAGTAAAAGTGCTCAGGTGCACTGACTCAACTTCCCTCAACATAATAATAATAAGAAATATAACTTGAGTTAACAAGTTAAATCTTGTGTTGTATTTAATTTCATTATGCGATATACTACTTTATCACTTTTATTAAAACGATACTTAGCTCGAGGATGCAAAGTTATTTTTCAAATTCATCGTGATTTTTAATTAAAATTTTGAACATCTGCACAAAACTATTATATCCCGTTAATGATGATATATTAAAATACATTATAGTTTAAGGAGTATTTGAAAGGTTAACATTAAATGTTTACTTTATTCGGTTTATTCTTAGAATAAACTTTACTATTTTTATTTAAAAAAATTTATGAAAACATATTCCAGCTTTGGAATGCGGAAATTATAAATTATGATTTGTTTAAATTAGATTCAAAAACCTCCAATACAATGGTTTTAGAGATGTTTTTTCTAGTTTAGTTTGATTGAGTGCTTGTGGAAAAAAGTGCCAATGCACCACTTCCTAAACCAATTGAGAATATATAATTTAAAAGTGGTGATGAATTCTTCAATAAAAAGAAGCTAACGAATATGGTGATAGCCAGGAATAACGCATTATTGTAGAAAATGGAATATGTTGTGGCTTCATAGTCAGCAACTTCATTCTTTTTCCAAAGGATACGTTCGTCTTTCTCTTTACGTGTCATTTTCTTATCATCAGCTAACTGACGATTAACCTCTCGCGTAACGGCATCCTCTCGACGTAAAGCAATCTTATGTTTTAATTGAAACTTTATGTTGCGATATGCCATAGCCATCAGATATGTGCTGGCCGCAGTCATAACAACAAAGAAAACTGCGCTCGGCAATAAGTCCATGTTGTGGACACGCCAGAATAGCCCTTTGAATATGAAGGAAAATTGTGTTTATTTGTTGTTAAATAAAAAAAACAGTAATAAAGTACATACAGATGGGAATTGCCGAAACGATGAAAGCGTTTCCGTAAAATAAGGCAGAAGATTTTGTACTGACATTCCTACTAAAATCCTGGAGCAACAGCTCTTCTTCCTTCGTAAATCCAGATGATTGTAATTTTTGCTGTTTACCGGAACCCATTTTCAAGTAATTATTTAACGTAGTTTAAATATTTATACCAAAACAAATCACTTTCTAATTATTTATTCCACCACTCAAACAACTTGGACGACACGAATGCAACTAGCGAATAATTGAGTATTTGAAGTGTTATGAGCTTGTGACGTGTAAAATGATTACCAAATGATGAATTTATTTGTTTTGCGCCATCTATATGTCAACACTTTGCAATGTGTCTTTCAAGTAGACATAACCAAAGAATATTTATACAAGGAAGAAAATTTGTAAATAAACATTTTAAATCAACCAAACAGTCACACGAAATCGGACATTACACCTATTATAAGTTGAACCACCACAAATGAAAAATCTCAAAATGGATTTGGGTACAACCTGCATAAAAAGAATTTAATTTACCATTAAAGAGTATGACAAACAGTGCATAGAATTGTGATATATAAACTCAGGCTGAAGCTATTAAATTGAGCAATTAAAAATACTGAAAATTAATATTACAAATAGAAAGTGGAGCAGTCAGTGTCACTGCTGCTGCAATAACAGTTTACGGCCGTGTGTGAGTTAGAGTAAATAGAGGGAAATAGTAAATTATGTCGGTATGGCAGCGAATGGTGGTATTTACCAGAATACCGAGTAGGTTAAATTAGATAAAAATTATGTAAATTAAGTGTTACCATTGTGAACATTTTAAAAGATATTTAAAAAATAAATAAATAAATTTGAAAACTTCTAATCAAAAATAATAAATAAGTGCAATAAATTAATAAATAAATATTTACATAAGTGCAGCGTAAAAAATCCCTAGGAAAATTCAATTTACTTTACCTTAATTTATTCGAACTCGCACACGACCTGTATACTGAATCTGAAACTTGCACAAATTATTTGCAAAATATACTTTTATTTCAATAGTTTAGATTTGGGAACTCTGTCTTGAAGAGACCTTAAATACATAAAATATGTTTTAAATATATGTAATATATAAGTATAATTCAATAGAATTCAAAATTTTTAATTTTTAAAATTACTATTCTGTGCTAATATCATTTTCTCGTGAAAACAAGGACTTTTGCATAAAACTTATTATAAAAAAGGTGTTCTTTGCAGCGTTTGAGAAAATACCAGAATGAGTATCAAAGAATACCTGCACAATTATTTTTGAATGAGAACGAGGCACGCATAACCAAAAAATATACGTGCACGTAATATACGTGCAAAGCTGATTTTTATTATGACTATTTAAATCTTTTTAAATTTTTATAAATATAATTAAATATATACCAAATATTTCCATGCTACTTAAGGTGCATCCACACCAAAGCGAAAGCTTACGAACGTACGAACATTCGCAGGTAATATGTACGACGAAGCAAACGCGAATTAATCGATTTGTAGTGTTTATTAGTATTCAGCAGGATTTGCGTTTGGCAAGAAATTCGTGTAGAGTTTGATCGTTCGTTCGTTAACATTTGCTAGGTGATCTGGATGACACCTAAACGTAATAGACACCTAAACGTAATAGACACCTAAACGTAATACAGTTTTCATATTACGCGACTTCAATCCCCTCATATAATGCGGGAATTTGTACAGTTTATAATTAGCTTCGCGTACCTTTGTACGTGTGTATACGGGGTATACGGGAATGTCCCTATATTGCGTTTTCCTATAACGCGGAATCAATCTACTGCGTTATAGGGGGGATTACTGTATAATATATAATTATAATATAATTATTGTAATTATTCCAATTCTTTATTCTTGTATGATTTTATTAATTTAAAAACGCTATCATCTTTCCATTCTATCATGACTTTTAAATATATAAAAGTATTAAAAATACTGAATAATTTACGCTTGTGTAGGATACTAATTTATTAATGATAAAATTTCTTCTTTCATAGAAAATTAAAAGCATATTATTTCTTAGAACTTATGAACTGCAAAAATAGTTAATGGTTACGCCGATATTACAAATTGATTGAAAACTTGCGCATAATTACAAAGGATTTTTTCATCATATTTAAAAAAAACCATAGTCATAAAAATATTGTTATCTTAAAAGACAACACTTAGTGAAAATTATAAAATACTTGATAATAACATAGAATATAAAATTGACATTCGTTTATTGTTCCATCGAACAGCACACATTCACGAACGCAAACAAATATTACTTTTCATACAAAATATTCGTCCACATCCCACAGCAACTGCAAGCGAACACGCTTGCTGTGAAATTTGTCGTACGGAACAAATGCAACGAAACACTAGCAAACTCTACAAATTAGTTCGTTCGCATTTGCTTCATCGTCTAGCCCGCCCTACAAATTTTCGTTCGTTCGCTTAGTTTGCTATAAAGTTTTTTACTCACCACACCAAAAATAATTCGGACGCATTTGTGCAATCGTTCGTTCGCTCATAATCGCTCTGATGTGAATGTACTGTTAACAAAAACTAAGCTCCTAATAAGAAATATTGACATTTTCCACTTTTATTTTAGGGTTAGCTAAGCAGCAATTGGATTAGCTAATCTGCTGCTTGATGGACAACATATCCCAGCTGTGACTAGATTCTGGGATTCTTCTTTTTATGAGTGATTTGACTTAATAATATTAAAGTACTTTTTCAGTAAATTTGCAATTTTACAAGATAAATCATTTATATTTTTCGTGTACTTATCTTGTGCTCGCTTGTAACTTAAAAGATATATGTTAATGTGTCGATCAATTGTTTCTTTTTTATATTTAGTACTATTCTAAAGTGGTTTAAAAAAATAAGCCCCAATTATTAAAGTATTAATTATAGAAATATTTGAGTAAGTAGGATTTTAATATCAGATTTCCATATAAATCAGTATTACCATTAAATACCTTTTAAATGCAAATGAAGCTTATTAATATTTCTCTTTCTTGTTTTGTCTTCAGTATGTAAAAAATTAGTTATCACCTTTGCAAAATGGGTCTGTTCGAAGAGATAGATTGTCGACTTTGCTTAGAAACAGACGAGACTTCCAATCACATTCTTTGTGACTGCCCAGCCTTGAGTTGGGACAGGTGGAGGTCACTGCGTCGATAACAACTCTCCCCTTATGACATTAGGAGGTCCTCAACGGCTGACATTCTGGCTTTCATTCTGTTCGGTTAGGATCTGTTGCAACACAAAAGATCAACCATGGTCATAGTACTCCGCACCGTTAGGAGCTGATACCCTGTTTATTCCTATTCCTATGTAAGAAATTATAAATACACAATAACCAAACATGTGTTTAATAATAATGAATTATAATTCTCAGTTAATTTAAAGTTTGTACTTTATAAATTTAAAAACTGTATATGTGAAAAGATAAGATTACTTTTAATGAAATATATGTGGTTCTCTACTTATTCTAGTTATGTGTTTGCAAATAACTATTACTTTATTGATTTTATCAATTAATTGAAACGTGTTAAAACACACATAATATATTATAATAAGATTTTGTGTTTATAAGTTTTATAAGTTATAATTATTAAATTTGGTACTTTATTTTATAAATATAAATATATATTAATTTAAATTTAATTATATTTCATCTGAAAATTATTGCAATACCTAAGTTAAAAAAATTGTCATGTAAATATGTAGCCAAACACATAATAAAATAATTATTATATTACTTAATAAAATAAATATTATATTAATATATAATATATAATTGTATAATTGTAACACTACTCACTTCTCTTGTGTGCCACTTCCTACAGCATGTTATAGCAATCCACCAAAAATCTTAAAGATAATTTTTAAGAGGACAATAGTTTAATTATCGGTTGATTACCGATGATTGGATAGATAATCAAGCAACAATTAACACATAAGACGGGCGTCATTCTAGTTTCTCATCAGTTTTGGAACCGGAAGTTTTGTATCAATTTGACACGAAGATGCAGTTTTGTAGTCAGTGGGAGACTTTCGCATCAAGTGAAAATTGTTTAACATCACCCTAAATTGCGCGCACGTACCGACAGAAGAAAAGAACGACTTCATTAAAGATGAGAGGAACTTTATGACCTCAGTACCACCCATACCGTTTAAATTTTTCTAAGGGACTTAAACGCAAAGGTTGGAAGAAAAGAAATTTTTAGTCCAACGGATGGAAAATTGAATCTTCGTGAATCCACATCTAACAACGTTTTAAGGCTGATTGATTTTGTTATGATGCAAAACATAGTGGTATGTAGCAACAGATTGCATTACCCTACTATTCATAATGCAACGCGTTTCTCCTCCGATAAATCAACACAAGATCAGATTAATAATTTCGTGATTGACGCAAGACACACTTTAAGTGTGTCAAACTCGTTCGTTTTGGACTCTAAATATTGACTCAAACCATTACCTAGCGGGATCAGCGTAATACCTGTCACGTATAAAGTCCTTTCAACTGTATTGCGTAAAATGTTGAAGCCACACACCAACTCACTGATTGAGCCTTATTAGTGCGGCTTTCAACTTGACCGTTCCCTCGTCACACCCACTATCTTTTCGTCGATTATAAAGCAGCTATTGCAAGACCCATAAGGAATCGCGTTCATTCCGCAATGTCTGAGCCCGTTATTCCTGCAAAGTGAATAAGACTGCAGAATGACGTTGAGCAATACCCGTAGCTCCGTTAAGTTAAGATCGAGTCTTTAGGAACCCTGTGATACCATGCGAGGCTTCAGACAATATGGAGAATAAATGTGTACAGTTCCTTACTTACGCCGACAACATCGACATAATTGGACATACCAAGCGTGATGTTACAGCAGTTTTTGCTGTTATTGAAAAGAAATCCGTGAAAATGGGATGTCTCGACTACCCAGAAATCTACTGTACTTCGCAGTAAATTACACGCATATATTCATCTAGTGGCTGAATGCTTTAAAACTAAAAACACCTCTTAACTAATTCTTAGCCATTCTCTTCCCTTCTTGGATTAAAGAGCCGTCCTTGACTCTGTCTATTTCAGACGGAAAATTCGATCATCTACAAGCCCAAAATCTTAGGTGTCATACATGAAAGTATGCTTATTTTTTCCGCCTACGCGATTGATGTATGCGATCGGTTGAAGAGTCATGAGGGTATGGCGAAGAAACTCGCAGGCAGATCTAGGGATAAACATAAATTTCTTATTTCAACAATAATCGTTATTAGCCAATATTGCAAAAACCACTTATGAGATTTTTTTATAATAATTTGCTATTTTAAGAGCGTAAAATATTATAGAAATGACAACCCAGCCTTACAAACATTTGTAGTTGACCCCTCATCTTATATGAAATATATAGCCTCATGAACATAGTTTTTTAATATATTTCAATATTTATTCTTTAAAAATGCATTGTTTCTTGTTACAATAGTATATAATTAAAAGGCCTATAAATCTAGCAGGATTCCAAGAGTAGAGCAATACCTTGGCCGCCGCCTATACATGCTGAACCTATAGAATATTTTAGTTTTTTGCGTCTAAAAATAAATTTTAAATTCAGATTAGCTTCAAGAAAGTTATTTACAATAATTTTGTTTTATACTCACTGCATTTCGTGTACTAAGTGAGCAGTGATACGCGATCCACTGGCACCCAGAGGATGTCCTAATGCAATAGCACCTCCATTTACATTCAGTTTCGACATATCCAAACCTAATGCATCGGCACATGCCAGAGTTTGAGCTGCGAAGGCTTCGTTAATCTTTAATAATTATAAGCAAAGAGTTTAAGGAATTTTTCATATTATGCTGTTTTATAGATAATCTTACTTCAATTAGATCAATATCGTTTAAAGTCTTTCCTGACAATTTGAGTACATTTTGTATCGCAGGTACTGGGCCAATACCCATTATTTCCGGTTTTACGCCTACATATGAATAAGCAACGAGACGTGCCAATGGTTTAAGGTTGTACTCTTTAACAGCTTCTTCAGAAACAACAACAACCGCAGCAGCACCATCGCATATACCCTAAAAAATGAAAAATAAAATTATGTACTCAAGACTAGTGATAATCAAAACATTATCACAAAACATATTGTGAGCACAGTTAAGTTAAGAAACTATGGTTTAAAAAATAATTGCTATTAATATATGATTCCGTTATATATCTTCCAATATCTAGCTGGGCGCATCATAATCTAATAAATGATTATGTAGGAGAACTAATCATATCAGTGAAAAAATCATTATTAGCTTAAATAGTGAAATATTATAATTCACTCATCAGTGATTCAGTCAAACAAATCCGGATTGAACTCTTCAATATTTTTTCACAATAATTGTCATGATTGAACTGTGATTTATTCCCGTAAATATTGACATATAAATAACATTATACGAATATATGACGAATATATGACGAATATTCCTCAAATCATAGAACGAACACAGCGATGAAAGTAACAGTAGCAGTACTGAATCATCTCGCTCAATAAATTGTATTTAAGGAAGGCGAGCAAAAGTAACGGTCTCTCTCTTCTGATATAGATTAACTTACATATCTAAGCACTAATCGTCTTTATTTAACGTCTCACCCTTAATTACTGAAATAAAGTTTCACTGACCCATTTGTCTATCTGGACAGTGGTGAAAATTTTCTCTATTTATTCATAAAAGGTGATTTAGTGGGTTAAAGTCTCATATTGTGGCTGTTAATGCTTTTCACCTACCGTAAAATAACAGTCTCTTTCTTGACTAATCTGTACATATTATATTGCTTTACGGTACATTGAATATTGTGTGCTGTTTTTACAAAATATTAACACGATTTTGATTATCTGACAACAGATCTTAATAGTCAATTATTCTGAAAAGCTCTTTCTATTTGTTTGACATGAATATTTAAATTGAAACATTTGAAATACTTATAACTTTACATAATTTTAAATGGACTCTCAGGGAGATATGCTGATTTAAGGTCCGTCATCAACTAAAAGACAAATAAATGATATGATTTCTTGGCCTATTTAAAGCCTAGTGTGGGGTAGAGATAAGCCCCCCAGCCATTATAGAGTAAAAGTGCGTAATAGCGCTAACTCAAGAAGAAGAATCAAGAAGAATAATTTTAAATGAAGTTAAGACATGTTTATGGTCAGTGCCTACTTACCGAAGCTGTGCCAGCAGTTACTGTACCATTCTTTTTAAATAATGACTGTAACTTTGCTAAACCTTCTAAAGTCGTTTTTGGTCTTGGGTGTTCATCTACAACAAAGTCGACTTCCTTGCCTTTCACTTTAAGTTTTATTGGTGTAATTTCTGCATTGAATGCACCTTCCTTTTGTCCCTTCTCCCAATTTTGTTGTGAACGTAATGAGAATTCATCAACGCGTTCTCGTGATATTTTGTATTGATCTGCTAAATTTTCGGCTGTTAAGGCCATAGGTAATTTACAGTAAGAGTCAGTTAATCCAGCCCATAAGCCATCTTCTAAATTATAATTGACTCCGAGAGTTGTGCCGAAGCGTATATTGCGTGCAATAAATGGTGCTTGTGACATATTTTCGACACCACCGGTAAGTGCGACTTTCGCTGAACCAACTAAAATGTCTTGAGCTCCATTAACAATTGATTGAAAGCCTGAGCCACATAAACGGTTGATGCCGAGCGCTGGCTTTTCGATTGGCACTCCACAGTTCAGACCAACGTGACGGGGTACATAAATGCCATCAGTTGATGATGACTAAAATTAAATCAATATTATATATAGACATAGTTCCCTATTAGTTACGCATTGCATGCTTACCGCTATGACATTGCCAATCACAACTGTGTCAACTTGTTCTCCACGGAGTCCAGCGGAAGCCAATGCTGCTTTTGCAGCTGTTGTTTGTAATTGCGTTTGGTTCACATTCTTCAAAGCACCACCGAACGTACCGAAAGCTGTGCGCTTAGCGGCAACGATATACACTCCTATTAAATTAATAAAAATATTAATAATCTAAATTTATTTTTTGTACAACAATTAATCAAAATTGATTTACTATATTAATTATAAAATAATTAAATCATTGTTAGCTACAAAGTTCAAATCCGTCAGTATTTTTAATATTACATCAAAGTGAAGATACGTCGAGTTCAAAGTACAAATTCACTTTTAGTATCAATGCAGCACCTAACACAAATGCTTCAACGCAAAAGCTTATCTCTTCACAAACCTTACCTTTAGTAACAGCAGACATATTTTATACAATGTGCACTAATAAAATAATTATAAAATAAAATAAGAATAATTAAGAAATTAATATTTTAAAATAAACAATATATTTTAATTTAAACCCTACAGTAACGACCACAACGCTGCAGCAACAAGTCTTCACTAACAAATTATTTAGCGAAGGAAAGCAAATTTGTTACTTATGAAACAAAAATTAAGGTTTTTCTTAATAATTAATAATTATTCGCTGCCTTATTTTCATATTCTCCCTACTTGGGACCACCATCAACTGCAGATTGTCCCATTCTGCACACATAATATATGTGTACTAATATTTTATATATTAATATTGAAAATTTTAAAAATTTTGTCAGTGATTATCTCATTTAATTATGTATTTTTATATATTTTTAATATAAAATATTATATATTTTGATCACATTTATTTTTATATTTTTATCACTTTCAATTATATATTTTTATCACATTTAATTATATATTTTTAGCACACATATTTAATTATATATTTTTATCACTTTTAATTATATATTTTTATCATATTTGATTATATATTTTTAGCACACACATTTAACTATATATTTTTATCAAACATAAATATATATTTTTATACATTTTTATCACATTTAATTATATATTTTTATCACATGTAATTATATATTTTTATCACATATAATTAAATATTTTTATCATATTTGATTATATATTTTTAGCATACACATTTAACTAAATATTTTTATCACATATAAATATATATTTTTATACATTTTTATCACAATTAATTATATATTTTTATATATTTTTATCACATATAATTAAATATTTTTATCATATTTGATCATATATTTTTATCACGTTTATATTTTCATCACATTTGATTATATATTTTTGTCACAATTAATTATATATTTTTATATAGTTTTATCACATATAATTATATATTTTTATCATATTTGATTATATATTTTTAGCACACACATTTAACTATATATTTTTATATAGTTTTATCACGTATAATTATATATTTGTATCACATTTAATTAATATTTTTATCATATTTAATTATATATAGTTCTAATCGTGCAATTTTTGTTTTTATCTATATACTTATCAGTTTGCGGATGGGAATAAAGTAAGCCATCAGATAGATTATAGTCTGTAACGCTAAGTATATACTAGTGACTAGTGACAGTGACTGGCTTTCGCCGTGTCCGGGTATTATCATTAGACAATATACCATCGACATGAATCGATATCCATGAAAATGATTATGGTTATGGTTGAAATTTATGTTTGATGCATTTTCGCGTCAAACGATAAGACGTCTTCAAATTTCAAGTATCTGTTATAGCATACAAATGTCAGTTTTCCTACT
Organism: Teleopsis dalmanni; assembly: GCF_002237135.1. Classification (NCBI taxonomy): domain Eukaryota; kingdom Metazoa; phylum Arthropoda; class Insecta; order Diptera; family Diopsidae; genus Teleopsis; species Teleopsis dalmanni. The sequence goes on from NC_051848.1 coordinate 47,668,690, forward strand.
CCTCAATAGTTCTTAGAGGTATTTTACGCAAAGACGTATTCAAATTTTAAGTATCTATTATAGTATACACGGGATCTGGTCCTATCCAGTTCTTAGATCATGGTTCCACCCACAAATTAATGTTAACTCTGATGAAAATAACATTTAACTGAAAGAAACAATTGTATTCATATTTATATTTGTTAATCTATAAAGGTGTCGAAATCTGAGTAAAGAGATCCTAAATATATAGAAGCTACGATCGTATTGAGTGTCACTAAATAAATCTCCTATAGTTTGAAGACTTCGTATTTAGGTAGATATTAAATAATACATCAATACAAATATACATACATATGTGTGAATAAGTATATATATTTTACAACTTTAAAAAATAGTAAGCGATGTTGAAAAAATAAAAAAGGTTTTGAGTGAAATAGAGATAGTATGATTATACTAATAAAAAACACACATGTAGGTATATAGGTTTTTTTTTGTAAGAGTAATAGGTACGAGGTACGAGGCTAATGTTTTTTTTTTGTGTACTCTATTTTTTGTTTGTTTATTGCCCAATTTCGAGACACATCACATCTATCTTCGGCTTTGATAAATTTAACTAGGAAAATACTAAGCATATCTGCTCTCCTCTCTGTCCTTCATAGTTGCGGAATGGGGTTTTCTACAATCATTCCTAACAGGTGGTTTTAGTAGGTTCAAGTCTTTCACGGTTAAAAGGCTGTTCAAATCGATGCTTAAAACATGTTCATTGAATTTAAATAATGAATGAACCACGATCCATTTTAGAATAGCGCAAATTTAATACTACAAAATGTAAAAACTCAAAATTTTAAAATTATTTATGCGTTCAGTACTTGAGAAAATCAGGAACATTTTATTTGAAGATATGTGTGTGCGAATACATGATAAAACGAGGAGTACTGCACAAAATAATAAAGTGGACAGACGGCAGAAAACCGTGTAAAAAATAAAGTTTTTGTACGGTAAAAATGAAGCAGTTTCAACGCAAATAAAAATTAATTTGAGTTCTTGTAATTATTTAGTGTAGATTAAATTACTGAAAAATTAAAACATTGATAATAATTAATTATTATTATTATTTGTATAATTATTATTACAGTCTGTTTGTTCAAAAAAAATTAAGGGAGACATTTAATTTGTTATATGTACAATAATCAACTAAAAATATTAATAGAAATCAATTATGTTTAAATTATATTAAAATTATATTAAAAAGTCTCCATATATTTTTTGGAAATATTGGCGCGTTAAATATATGTTTGTATTTATAGCCCTGTTTCGATTTATTTTGACAGAAATACATTGATAATTAATCGAAACAGGGGCACAAATGTTTTTTTTTTATTTAAATTTATTCAGATCTTAAAATCATAGCTTATTCACACAGTACAAGCAATCGTAATTGCTCACACAGTATTTGTTACAAAATTAAGTTGAAAATACAATCCGATTTTGTACATAAATTCAGCGAATAAATTACGGTTGCAAATTAAATTAAACAAAAAATAAATTAAAATATTATTTATGATTCACAATAGTGCAATTAGTAATATGAAGAATAATTTTTATAAATCAATAGCCTATTCAGACAGCACTTGTAATCATAATTTTGCTTCAAAATAAAGTCAAAATTGTGATTTTTAAAAAATTTAAATTAAATTCAACACCAATCGAAAACGAAAACGCCATTAGTTAGAGTAGTATTGTTCAGTAATAAATGCCATTTTAATTACAATTTCTGTGACACTCTGCATAACATGCATATTCGTCATAATCCAACAATAAACCAGTTTTGACGACCCCATGACTTTCTGCACAACATGACCCTGTTTCAAAAAGACATTATTAAATAAGCTTCACTTTGGTGACAACACTTCGTATTAAAAAATGGCAAGTTTAACATATTTAAATACTATATTTATATTTGCAAAGTATATAATAATAATAAAAAAACATAAATAATTGCTTAAGTGATAGTAGATGTATATTTTATTAAGAAATTTTAACTACTTCTTAAATATTTCTACATTTAAATCGTTTTTCAATTATTAACGTTTCATTATTTTTTTTTTTATTTTATAACAAAAATTTTTTTTCTCAGTTTACTGTACATTTTGTATATATTTCCAAAAATCATTCACAGTAGACTATATTAGTTGGGTTATTCTTTGAGCTTGGCAACTCTATGTTATAAGCTGCTAAGGGCATGTTTACGATTACCGTGATATGACTGCAATTATTGTCAGTTAATCGGTTCTGAAGAAGTTACGTTAAATAAGAGATCAACTAACATATGCCTAGTATAACAAATACTTGTGTTGTGTAAATATGCTATTAAAAACATGGGGACAATTGTTGTCGTTTCAAAAAAAAACAATTATAATTCGTAATAGAGTTGCCGTTCTTATAAGGTACTCCTTGATGAACGTGAAGTTTATAATACTAAAAAATTCAGCCTTTGTGTGTGACCATTCCCAATAATGCAAAATTTTTTTAACTTTCGTCTTAAATCTAATTTCTACAAAATCAAGTTGATTTTAACTTGGACAGTTTATCGTAGTACAGTATTGTGCAGCACAAACTTATGTGAATAGTTTTGAGGAATGAATATTATATATGAGTGAAACGTATATTTGAGTGAAAGGCATAGTTGGTTCCATGTGCTTTAATTAGCGATTTTTTGTTGTTTTGCTACTACATTTCTAGTAAGAACCCTAGTATAGAAGAGTAGAAACTAAATCCATCCCGTCGAATTTAGATAATTTAGTAGGTCTTTCGTGTTCATCAATAAACAGTCTGTTTTTTTGTGAAAGTAGTTAGGAAATGTGTACATATAATAAATCTGACAATTACAATGATACGTCGTGTGAATCGATATTTTTTGTTTTCAGATGTCAGTTTAAAATTTTTGACAGCTTAAATTACAATTAAAACTCTCGTGTGAATCCAGTATTAATTTCATAATCTTGATTATTTTATTTAAATTCTGTTTTGTAAAGAAAATCGCTTTAAGTCTTGCTTTGCCAACTAGTGGGAACCCACTACAACATTTTCGAAACAGTTCAGGCAATCTTTTTTTCTAACTATTTTAAGTTCATCATGAAATTATCGTCCCTGTAAATTATTCTCTGGTTTTTATTTCATTGATGCATTATGAAGCTAAACTGACAGTAGAAGTTTTAGTTTGTGGAAGCAAGTGAGATAGTATTTAGTTCCGTTGGTTGGTAAGTTCACTTTTTGTGAACTGTTTTTAATCATTTGCTAAAGAAGATCGTAGTAATACTTGTTTTTTAAACAAAAAAATAAACAGTATAACTTATATGATTTCTGTAAATATAAGTAAAACTGTAAAATGTCAGAAACAGAAGCAATTGCTCAGTCACCGGTAAAATCTTCAACATTAAATGACTTAAGGCAATTTCGCCTTAAGAAAGATGGTAACAGAACAGGTAAGAAACAGAGTTTAATTTACCGAACATCTGCTTCTTCATTTTTTGAATTAGTGTTATTAACATCTGTGTTCAACTGATATTACAGAACGTGTTCCAGGCAAAAAACGTATTCGCATTATGCAGGATAGCGATAGCGATGATGCAAATGAGGCTGTTAAGAAAAATAAACCTGCCTTAACTACTAAAGAAAAAGAGGAACGCTTCCTAGCAACCGCTAAATTTGCACCAGATTACGATACAATGGTAATTAATTATAATTTTATTCTACAGCCTATGCAAAATTGACAGTTTTTATTCAACGAAAGAGCAGTTCTACGACAGCTGTTTATTGAAAAAAAGTCGTTGCGTCCTAATCTGGATATTAAGTGCTTATAAAACGTTTAAGTCATAGATTCAGATTGCGGCCTATAAAAATTCTAAGAATTTGTGTCAGATTTTACGTCTACAAGTAATGCTAAAATTTTATTAAAATGTGGAGTAAACACCATCTTATGAAATATTTAACGATGTAAAAATATATTCCCTATCTTTTGAAATTGAGGTTTGATCCATATATGTAACTATTATCAACATATCACAGAATGATTTATTATGAGTTGTTTATATATAACAACTGATAATTATAATATATACATATATTAAAATAACGCTATCTGAAATTGAATTATAATACTAGAAGGATCTTATTGAATTTATATTTAAGTGATTTCATTATCTCAAATTTTGAATTTTGCCTGATATGTATTATTATTATTGAAAAAGAAGGGATAGTGCACTACGAATTCTTTACACAAGTTCGAATTCTTTAATGAAAGACAGAATAGAGCCTATCTTTCCTAGTTTTGGATGCTTATGATCCATGAAGTATCTTTCGAGGTGTTTCTTCCGCTTGTGCATTAGTGCCGGGCACTCGCCTGATATGTATGAGACTTCTAAATTAAAAAAGTTACACTAGAGTTTTGTCCCATTTTATAAAAGATGAATAAGAGAAAAATATGTGACTTGACTTTGCGAGTATGAAATAGAAAATTCCACTTTCCCATATAGCTTGAGAACTAAATTCTTGTACTTTTTAAAAGTACTAGAATTGTATAAAATGCGTTTCATCGTTTAAAAATACGTTTTCGCTATTATTGTTGAAGATTTGTTGTGCATTCCACAAATTTTTAAATGAAGACAGCGATTATAATAATATAAAATTGCTTGATAAACTGAAGCAAAGCAATAAAAATTATTATCTTGACCAACTGACCGTTATCACTGATTTTAAACTCAGTGTGGAATTATTAAGACAAACTTATGTTACCTACTTGACTACATATACAATTATTAAATTAATTATTTATAAAATAATTAATTTATATAAATAAATTTTCTTTTATTTACATGGTGTAAATAAAACTTATACTATTACCTTATTAACTATCGCAATTAATTTTAAAGTCATCTGAGTCTAACGTCCAAGTCACAGCGCCATCTATATGCATAGCGCGGATATTTATATTCACTTTTATATCTTTTCATAAATAATACCTATTAATTATGTTTATATGCATAAAGTGGGTATTACACATAATGCCTGATTTGTTCGCTTGGCGCGAAGTCGCTTGCTATTACACATCATGCATTGTCGATATTATTTTGAACACTCCCTAGCAAAAATTACAACAAATACACTACAAAATAGAAACATTTGGGCATTTAAACGATGTTTTCGTTTCCATCCCTTAAAACAGATTGAAATTTGCGTGGAAGCCGACAAAAATCCGATTGTATACGAAAAAAAAACGAGCAAAACTGACGAAAAATTTGCGTGATTTGCGTATATAATAATATATTTCATAATATGCACACTCGTCGCTCCTCCTCCGGTTTGTACATGTTGATGTTGTTGGGGGGATCTGCCTATATAGTCCTTTCTGAAATTTCTATTTGTACGTCAACAGAAGTACGTAGATGCATTAATATCATGATCCTTCTTTAAAGCAAGAGAAAAATATGTCAATCACAACAAATTAAAATATTAGCTGCATTTCAGCAAACAACGATATGGATCTTTTTTACTGAAACCATATGGATTATATATTTGTTAACAAAATATTTTTTTTTCTTTTCGTTTATAACTCCTTGTTTTGTATTTGTTGCTTGTTTTGTATTCATTAATCACATTACACTCTTGATTTGCAAACATATTTCACATATTAAATCAGAATGTGATTATTAGGCCCAATGTATACTTTAGTCCATTGTTTTAAGTTCGCCGATACGCAGCTATTGAGTACCACGCAGACTAAAAGTCGCCTTATATAATGCCGGTTCATTGGATCATATGTTTTAAAAAAACATATGTTACATTTCGCAGTGATCTTTCGCATAGTTGTATTTTAAATTTCCAAATCTTAATAAGATTTAATAAGATTTTTCTTATATCAAGTAGTGTCTTAACAACGTATAGTAGGTTAATTTGCATCAAGCCTTAAAATGTACTATTTAATTTCTTAAAAAAAGAGATGAGCTATAAATAGACGTTGAGAGACGTTGATTTTTGATAACATTTCCAAAGATATTGTTTAAAATAATCTCCTTTGTCAATTGTAGCAGTCTTTAATTTGAATTGTGAAGTTGAATCGAATAGAAATTTGGTCCATTCTTCTCAAAAAAAAACATGATACATTTTGTGCAAGATAATAAGTAAGATGGACGATCAATAGAGCGTAAATTTTGTCTGTCGATAGAGAGATGTAGAGCTCTACATCCCAATTGCTTCCTGAGCTCACAGCTTATGGCAATGATGATTCTTGATCTGATCTCCAGGCAGACGTCGTTGTTATCCGTTACGGCGGTGATAGAGTAGATAAAATCCATGACAGTTAGGAAAGAATAGTCGCCAGTATAGTAGTGCGAGCGATACACATTTCTACCAGTAATCGATACATATTTCGTTTTGCCCTCAATCAAGCCCAGATTTCTTTTCGTTTAAAAACTATGTGGATTAAAACTATGTGGATAGATTTATATTTATGTGCAACATATCAGATAATTGTTTTAACTTGTATAACAAAGGACATACAGTCATGCAGTTTGAAAGGTGGGAATAATGTACTATCAACGGCTGTTGATAGTTGTTGGAACAATTCTTTATATGTGCTGAGTAAATGCAATTTACGTACGTTACTCCAATTTGTATATTTTGTTGCTCTAGCGTATAAATTAAAGTAGAATAGTTTTTTTTTCTTACTTCAGTTATATACTTAGTTTTCTGTGCCTTGATGCGTATTACATTAATTTTTCCGATCCAATATTTCATATTCTCTCCCATTCTCATTACCTCATTCCGCTTCATTTAAAGTTCCATTAATCAACCTGATTTCTCACCATTATATCCAAATGTATTCTCTGCATTTAACAAATATCTCTCTTATCTCTTATATCCTTTATCTCTTTTTACATAGGATATACAGGACGCATTGGTTAATAGTAACTGGGATGTTAATGATGCCGTAATTTGTCTTAATGCAAAATATAAACCAAAGCGTAACTTTGCTGTAAAAAATGTTTTAAAAACCATGTCACAGGACGCATCGGTTCCAGCTCCTACATCCACAACATCTGCATCCACACAAATAACTTTAACAAATAGTTCTGGAAAAAGCAAAATGAATGGTTCGGTGCCATCGCAATCTAAATCTAATTCTACATATTGGGGTGATGATGATTCTAATGATGAAGTTAATCAAGCTGAAAATAATGTTTATGACAGTGATGAAAGTGACACTGAAACTTCCAACGAAATGACCAATCAGCGTAAAAATGTTTTTGCATTTATGAATGAAGCTAGTTTAATAGAGCTGCAGACAGTTAAATCATTATCAGAAAAGAAGGCTGGAGTTATTGTAGAACTGAGACCATTTAAAGATTGGGCTGATTTGCGTAACAAGCTTGAGACAAACAAATCAATATCGGCAGATTTACTCAATTATACACAAGAACTGATAAATAAACAAAATAATGTCAAGAATATTTTAGCTAAATGTAAACAATTGGTAAAAAGTTTAGAAGCTGCAATTGCAACCGGGGCTGGCATATCAGAGCAACCCAAATTGCTTGATCAAAGGTATACTAAGCGCTTATTTATTGAGTTTTTAATAGTAATTTTAATAATGTAGTAATTTGTTAGTTCTCTCTTAAAGTTTACTAGTTCACTCATTTAAATACTTATTGACTTTTCTACACTTTTATTTCATTCACCAAATTTTCTAAGTAAGAGTAACACAACCAACAACCATATAAAAACTTAACTACTTTAATCATTTTTAGTTTACCAGATTGCTATTATTGAACTATTAGCTATTTTATCAGTTCATTAATTAATTTAAATTATAATAAATTTTTTTCACATAATTTTTTTTTAGTTTAAAACTGGCTGATTATCAAATGATTGGTCTGAATTGGCTGACTGTTATGCATCATCAGAAAATGAATGGCATATTAGCAGACGAAATGGGATTAGGAAAGACTATTCAAATTATTGCATTTTTAGCTTATTTAAAGGAAAATAATTTAGTTAAAGCGGCACATTTAATTGTTGTGCCTTCTTCTACACTCGATAATTGGGAAGCGGAAATTGCTAAATGGTGTCCCAGTTTAGTAGTTGAAAAGTATCATGGCAGTCAAGATGAGCGAAGGCGTATGCGTATACGTTTTGCTAAGGATGGTTTTACTGGTTTTGATATATTGTTAACTACGTGAGTATATAATCTAGATATATTCGTTTGTTTTTCATTTATAATATTTTTAAATCCTTAGATACCATATTGTTTGTTCAACTCCTGAGGAGCGTAAAATGTTTCGTGTAAGCAAATTGCATTATGTTATATTCGATGAGGCTCATATGTTAAAGAACATGACAACACAACGTTATGCAAATTTAATAACCATTAATGCACAGATGCGTATTCTATTGACGGGTACACCATTACAGAATAACCTGTTGGAACTTATGTCATTGCTTTGCTTTGTAATGCCTAAATTTTTTGCGAAAAGTATTGAAGATATTAAAAGCTTATTTGCAAAGGTTTTAAAATATTTTAATTAAAATTGAGTTTATTTTAATTTTATTGTTTTTAATAACAGAAAAGTAAAGCGGAAAGCAGCAATGATGATGTGTCACAGTTTCAAGAAACGCAAGTGGAACGTGCCAAACGTATTATGAAACCATTTGTTTTACGACGTCTTAAAAAGGATGTAATCATGAATTTACCTAAAAAGAGTTCTTTTGTTGTAAGTGTACAGCAATATTCTTATTGAGATTAGTTTCTATATATTATAGTTAAATAATTTTAAATACCATTTACATGCATATATCAGATTTTATATAAAGCAATAATCAACCCAACTGTTGAAATAGCTAATATAATTATTTCAAGCAATTCGCATTGTGTACCAATGAATCACACTCTACGCTTCTTGGTAGTTTATTACTTTGGCGTTCTAATTGTTTAATACCAAGCGCTCCGTTACTGGTAGACCTGGAGCGCTTTAAATGCTTTATATCAGCTCTTTTAGTGCATGTCGCTTGTGATGCATGCCAGAGAACTGCAATGAGTACTCAACACTCGAATCATTGGCTGTATTTCATTTATATGCATTCTGACTCTCTTTTATATATCGTATATTCGATTCCACCTAATTCATACAAACAGCTGATAGTAGATATAATATGATTCATACTCATTTAATATTCGTAATATGATGCTAATGATTTATGAATCATTTATGAGTATTACGTCACATGCGTGGTAAATTTCGTTATATTCGTTACATATTCATTATATATTCGTTATATATTCGCCTATATTTGTTTATTACGAAAAACTCTGTGCCAAATAAGTAAGCATTTAGTACCTAATATGATTTTATGAATTTATTATATAAAAGCCACTAATTATAAGTTGCAATTTTGCTTTTAAATATAATTATTCCAAAGTAATTTAGAAAATAAGTATTTTAGAAAATATTTTCCTCAAAATTGCTTAACAATAATATAATATTAAACCATGAGAACTTTTGCAATCGCACAAAAATTTTACCTGTCTGTGTAATAAATTTAGTTATAAAATTCAAATATTTATATTACTAAAAATTAGGATTATGTATAAAATAAAAGACGAAGGTCACAATTAGTGATCGCTAATAGCACGTTCACACTGTCTCATTTAGGCATTTGCTCATTTATATTAATAAGTGAACGTTCATATTATAATAACCTCATTTATGAAGCTGATAGAACTTTTATGTGATACAAATAAACTTCACTTAATAGGGGTATTCATGTAAGCATGTAAATTTATCAATGTATAATTTTATGCGTTTACGTTTAGGGTTTATATGTTGTCTTTAAAATGAAATCAAACTGGTTTCTTTTAGCATATTTATATAATTTATAATACGTACGAAATTCGCATCAAATATAAACGATTTTCAACAAATTTTTATAAATATATTTTAGATCAAAGTTCCTATGAGTGACATACAGAAACAGAATTACCACGGGCTAGTAGAATATTATTCCAATCACAAAGGCGAAATATGTAGTGGTGATCGTGCAGGTGTTACAATAATGATGGAAATGCGGAAGGCCGCAAATCATCCGCTGCTAACGCGCCAGTATTTCACAGATGCAAAATTAAATGAATTCGCTAAGCGTTTAGCAATTTCAGGCAGCTATAAAAAAACAAACCCACAGTACATTTTTGAAGAGTTGGCAGTTATGTCTGATTATCAAGTTTATCAATTATGTACAAAATATGTAAGTAATAATCTATGGTAGTATTTTGAAATTCACAATAACTTAAACATATTTATACATCTAGGAATTGGACGATGTAACTATACCTGATAAATATATTTGTGATTCCGGAAAATTCAAACATTTGGATACACTCTTGCCTCAGTTAAAAAGCGAAGGTCATAGGGTGCTGATTTTTAGTCAGTTCACAATGATGTTGGATATTGTACAACATTATTTAGAAATACGTAAACATGGTTATTTTCGTTTAGATGGTTCAACTCCAGTTGAAGAGCGTCAAGATATGATTAATGATTTCAATTCGGATTCAGACATCTTCATTTTTCTACTCTCAACAAAAGCCGGAGGTGTTGGCATTAATTTAACAGCTGCAGATACATGTATTATCCACGATATTGATTTCAATCCTTACAACGACAAGCAGGCTGAAGATCGTTGTCATCGTATGGGTCAAACACGTGATGTTACAATTTATCGCCTGATTTCGGAAAGCACTATTGAAGAAGGCATGTTGATGGTGGCCGAAGAAAAATTAAAACTGGAGCAAGATATAACATCAACAGAAAAGGGTGAAGTACAGGAAACAAAGTGCGTAGTAAGATTACTCACAATGGCATTAGGTCTCGATAAGGATGAACAGGAGCGTTTAAATTCATCATTAACATCTCCCGCTTAATACGTTATACATCCCAAGAATTCAGTTTTAGTTTACGTTTCAACCAGCAGAAAATATTTGAATTAACAAAATATCTAAGGAATTATGTTAAATTTTTTTTCAAAATTTACCGTTGTTTCATTGTCAATATTAATAAGTGATCATAGGTTAAAATAGTTTCATTTACAAATATTAAGCTAAAATTACAATTTATGTTATTTGTTAAATCTAATAATTATGGTAAATGTTCAATTTAAACAAATTTGATGGTCACACATTTATCAAAAAATACTTATTTTTTGTTAAGACCAACTTTTAATAAAATAAATGATGATTTTGCAAAGAATTATAATTTTTATAATTTAATATATAAATAAATATAATTTATAATTTAATTTACCATACAAAGAGCTTTCATATAAATGTACTCCATATACGTAAATCAACTGATTTAAAGCGAAAAATATCGAATGCATTTCTGTAAAAAAATTTCCTACAAGAGAAATCATCAGAATTTGGAATATTTGTCATATGTTTTATATGTAAAATGTAAGCAAATAAGCTATTTTACATGCATAAATCTTATGCATATGCCAATAGCTTAAGCTTAAGCTTAAGTAGGTTAATAATTATAATATAGTTTTAGTTGAAGTGGAAATATGATAATAGAATTAGATACAGCGTCAATTTTAGACATCTTATTCGACGTTTAGTTGAAATTTAAAGCAATATACACTTATACTCTGATTTATGTCGTTAATTGGGATCGACAAAATGCGACGCAACTCAAATCGCATCACATTTTTAATTTCCAAAAAAACATTTGGCTTTAGCATTTCTCTTTGATTCTGATTTTCTATACACATAGATAGAAGGGATTCCATTTTTACAATTAATGGACAGCTTTAATGTGACAGCTTTTCCATAGTCCTTTATCTTGTCCGTATCATGTTTACAAATTGTTCTTACAATAGTTAAGGCTAAAACCAAAATACTTCCAATGTCAGGAGGTTATAAAGTAAAAAAGTAAATTTCTACTTTATAAAGTAGAAATTTACCTTTCCATTTTACCACACAAATGTAAACCGACACCTGTTAACTAAACACTAAATACATGTTTATCCCCTTTTAAAAAATGTGACCTACACGAAATAAAATGGGAATCCCCTCTGTACGCATGTATTAAAAAACGATGCAAAATGAAACACAACCGACGCAATCCGAAGCCAAATCTTATATTTTTTTAGTGACGCAATTCGAATCAACGCAAATCGAGGAGACGGAAATCGTGGTATTAGTGTACATTAAAAAAATATATAAATAACACATTATATAAAATATGACACTGGCCCATAAGTAACATTTACTGATTAGCATTAAAGCAAAATCATACTTAAATATTTCATATATACTATCATAATATCTTAACTCTTTATTTTTCTGATTTATTATCTATAATACCACATCATTCCTAAATACATATTTATTAATTTAAAAAAAAAACCAATATGGTTTTAAACTTCTTCATTTTATTTTCGTTTTATATTTTCTTTTTTTTTAACGTCTTCACATATGTTTTTTTTTACATTACTATTACTACTAGTAATTAAAAATAATGCCTTTTTTGTTATTGCAAAGTATTGTGAAACGTTAAGTTTAAAAATAAAAATAAAAACTGTGTTTTATCTTTCTATTTATATATATATCGAGTGTAATATATTCATCAAACCGATTAACTGCCGTACAGAGTACATCGTATAGTAGCTGCAACTCTATATGTTGTTGATCTTACGTATTGGTGGGTGGTGAACAGATCTATTTATTTTTATTATGGCTCTCCATAGCTGTAATCGTGCCACCTGTATCACTTTGGTTTTGACGATATGATATTGTACAATTATTTTTACAGTTGACTACAACTGTCTTCTCATTTTACAGTTTTCATTGTTTTATGGTAGCTACTAATGTGATGATAGTATATATGTTTAAAATTTTAATTTTTGATTATTGATGTGGTCAAGAATCGATGGATCTTAGATGCAGAAAGTGACTGATAGACTCCACAATCTCTTTATCATGACAACTCCTTTACAATCCGAATCTGAATCAAAAGATCTTTCGTTCGGTACCAAACATATGTGCATATGTACCAAACATAAGCACTCGACCGACTTTAAGGCCGGTCGAGTGCATATGTTAAATTGAGGGCATATGGTAAATTGAGGGAAATAATAAATTATGTCGGTATGGCAGCGAATGTTGGTATTTACCAGAATTTCGAGTTGTGTAAATTAGATAAAAATCAGTTAAATAAGGTGTTACCATTGTGAAAATTTTATAAGATATGTAATAAATAAATTAATAAATTTGAAAACTTTTAACCAAAAATAATAAATTAGTGCAATAAATAAATAAATGAATATTTACATAAGTGCAGTACAAAAAATCTCTAGGAAATTTGAATTTACTTTACCTTAATTTACTCGAACTCGCACACGGTCTAAATGTTAATTTATGTATATTGTACTAAAAAAATATATTCATTTTTACATACATAAATATTTCTCAATAATTAATATAAGGAATATAATATATTTAACTTGCATGATTAACTGTCATATTTGTACTATTGTATGTACATATGTATATAAGTAATAAACTATAAGAAAATTTGTATGCAGATATGCTTTTAAAAGCCACTGTGCATTGCTTTTACCAACAATTCAAACACTCGATACGTATGAAAGAGAAAAATGACAATTCTCCCAATCACTTAAGAGAGTATAATATCCATTAAATGCGTTGATCAACCAAAAATAACGTACATATGTTCTGCTGTGTGGTCGGTATCCGAGCAAAAGAAAGAAAAATATTTTTAAAATGCAAAATTAGGTAGCGAACGGAAGAGTATTTTAGTCTATCTCTGAACGCCCGATGATTTAATTTAAGAAGAAAAGTAGAATTTTTAACGAAAACGAAACAGTTATTATATATATACATAAAAGTACGCATAAAAATACATTACAGAGAATTTAGTAAATTGTGTTTATATAATAAAATAATATATATAATTAACCGAAATATATTTATAAAAAAATTGAACCGAAACTGTCAAGCCGTTTGAAAATTATTTAGTATACACATATACATATGAATATGTATATACATATGTGTGTGCAAAAAATTGCAATAAAGTTATTTACTTTTATTTTTAAAAATTTTGTTTGTAAAATTAGTGAAAAACAACGGAAAATGTTGTTAAATTAAAATAAGAACGATACTGTGAATAAACATAAAAAATTAAGTTTTGTTGTTTTTGAATGATCATTGTGTTTTTTTTTGTTTTTTTTTTAAGAGTATACAAATGTTTATAAAAACAACTTAGCAATTACGATCGCAGCGATGAACAGGCAAAGGAATGATTCAAAATGAAATTAAACGGAATTTGAATAATTACATTACATAGTCATAGATATATAAATATTATTAAAATAAAAAAAAAATCAAAAGACATACATAAAAAAAGTGCAAAATATAAATAAATAAACAATTATTAATTATAAACCAGCAGACCCAAATGTTCAACAAATTTAACCATTATTAGTCAGCAAAGCAAATCAACAGTTTTTTTTGTTTTTTGTTCTATTTTTATAAATAAATTTTAGAAAAGTGAATTTGAAATACTGCGGATATTTATGTGTTCAGCGCACATCGGAAACGAATTTATAAAAATGAATTTTAATAATATTCCCCTCTACCAGTTACAGAAGCGGTTTTTACTTAGTACTCTCAAAATAAATTGCTAAGCTATTTTAAAAAAATTTAGATCCGCTATTATGTATTAATGTTAAAACACTACATAGCGGCACTGTCATAATATGTATGTACGTAACTCAGAAGCTATCTGCTCTATGTATGTATATGCATAAATAATATTAAAATCCATAACTAAATCCACTAGCTTACGAAAAGCACAAAGACAAATGGAATAGACATAAAATAACTTAAAATTATTTTGATGTAGGATTAACGGGTGGGCATATGAATGAAACGTACGGAGTATGAAAGTGTGTAATGAGTTTGGCATACGATGACGTATGATTAATAAAAATAATTAAAAGCAAAAGACAGAGCAGAGCGTAAAAGAAAAGTATTAAATGTGAGATATTCAAATTGCTCTCTGCATTCGTTTTGTTTCTATTTGCCTATTTGCCTCGGTTGGTTATGATTACTAGTAGTAATAGGTGATTCATGTGTTATTTCCTCCGTGTTATTACAAATAATTGTCTAAACATTTCTAATAGAATTGATGCAACAGCTTTTGTTTTTTGTTTTTTTTTTGCTTCACTTCCCTTGGTTCCCATACATAATTTTGACATTGAAAATTTTTTACTTATGCAGTAATTAAAGAGTTTGCTTACTTTAGCAAGCAAACCGAACTTAACTAAAATGAAATGGATCATATATGTCAATAATAAGTTATGACATATGTAGGTATTACTAATGTGGAGACACAAAAAGTGCAAAAAAATAGCGATTGTAGTTGGTGACACATGTGACAGCTTTTGCTCTAAAGCAAACACAAATGTTTCTTACTAATCGTTTTTCTTTAAGATTTACACAAGTTTTACTTTATTTATAAATACTATAAATAAACAATATTATTAACAAGATATTAACAGGGTTCTGGTTTAATAGAAACAGAAAATCGCAATTAATTATAAAATAGTAATAAAGATGTGTAGAGTATAAAAACTGCACAATTTTTGCGTGAACATAACTAAATTGTTATGTGTAAACAAAATTAATAATCAAAACAAAAATCAGCTGATTTTGGAAATGATATTAAATGAGAAATCTAAAATATAAATAAAATCCACATTTAAATAAAAAAAAGCCTCGGTTACACGAAAAAATCGAATTGATTATATTGCAATTAACTTGCTATTTGTTTTGAGGTTATCACACTGAAATAAATTACCATTCGGTCATATGATTTTTGTTTACTTTGTTATTTCATGCAAAGACAACAAAAATATATTAAATTAATTACATGAATTATACTAATATATATTTTATATATAAATTTTAATAAATTTAAGCTGTTTCCAATTGATTTTCGCTATTCTAATAATATTTGAAATTTTTCTTATTACATTATAAGAAGTGCTTCCATCAAGACAACATACATATGTTTTATTGTTGAAATCTACACAAAAGTGCGTTCAGTGACTGCCGGCAAGAAAATATTTTAAATAATTTCCTTGAATAACAAATGCAACATTGTTCGATAATTTTAATATATTATTTATTAGTTTTAATGCAAACGAAGATTTGCACAGATTTCTTATATGGAAATAACCGGTCAGATGCCAATTAGCTTACTATTTTCTATTTAACAAATTATTTGCGTTGGCGTAACTAGAGCTTTAACGATTTAAGTATGAAAATGAAAGATAAATCAAGTTAAAATTTTTTAACATCGTAGTTTATTATTGGTTATATTCTTAATAAAATTCTCTTAAAATACAAAATATAAGGTCAATTATATTACTGCCTAAAAAATGAAGATAACGATTATTTAAAATCTATTCACACAATACAAGTAAAAGTAATTTTTATCGTTTGTTTCAGTGCTAGTTTTTAATTAAAATCGACAAAACAGTTGTTTGATCTATAAATAATGTTGGTAATATTAAAAAACTAGACTGAAAATTTTTTACATTAGTGTTTGTAATCATAACAGTTCATTAAATAATAAAAATAAAATTTTAAATTAATATATATATGCAGAAACTGTTTTAAAATATTATTATATTTTTATTTGTTTCTGATTGCAAATTTAAAAACAGCTGAAAAATCTGTTAATGCTGTCATTGTCATTGCAATGTGGGTGTGTTAACATTGTGCAACAAGTGCTGTTCAAATAGACTGTATAAGTTCACTTCACACAAATAGTTAAAGGTTGGGATAAAGTATATTTGTGCAAATTACAACAATGGAGTTTCTATTTTGTTTTCTATCCTTTGCACAACCCATAGAAATGCTCTTAAACTGGACTTACACGAGTGCTTTGTTTGTAATTTTAGCTGTAAAAAATGTTCATTTTGTGTTAAAAACAACAACAATTGACAGCTAAAACTACAAATACGATATTTAAAATTTTCCTTTTGCATTGAAAGCAACAACAATTTACAGCTAAAATTACAAACATGACAGCTAAAATTACCCACATGACAGTTAAAATTACAAAAAAAACTTTCGTGCGAAAGCTGTATAAAGCTGTATACATTATAGCTTAGTGTAGTTAAGAAATATATACTTTTTTAACTACTTCTGCTAACGCGTGGTTTCTCTACATTGGCTGTCAGTTATCTATTTCTATAACACATAATATCTAAACGATGTCATGCTATATATTATAATGCTATTATTTAATTCTTATTGTTTATTCCCATTACACAATATTAAACTATACACTTCACAGATATATAATTATATTACTAGTCTATATCATTACGAAAGTTTATTGACCAGCAATAAATTACCCGCAAAAAAATTTGCTATAGCCGGTTTTGTACTGTTTCTTGTTGTTGTATTAGTATTTTTCTCCACTGATCTAGGGTACGGGGTTAACCCTAGATCAATGTTTCTTAACACAAAATGTGCTGCATAACGGAAAAATATTCAATGTATTTTGCAAAGATCCTTACCTATATTTTTCTTAAAAGTAATATCGCAAAAACAAATATATAAATTGAATATTTGTTAATAAAAAAATTGTTGATAAAACTTTCATAGTAATAATAACAAAACTCCAGAAAAATATGCGAACAAAAAAGTCAAGTACGGCTTTAGATCAGTTGGGTAAGGTGCGCTGATTCTGAGCTTCACATTTGGCAGGACCCGAGTTCGATTCCTGGTACTTGCAGTTTCAAAAATAATTATTTACGAATAATGAAATACAAGAATTATTTCCAAGACCACTGATGATGGGTATTTGGCAATACTCGAAACAGCTGTATGGTCAACCAAAAATTCAATTAATTAAAATAATATAAAAAATAAAATTTTTGTTGTTGTATTTTACTACTGTTCGAAAAAACCTAAATTGAATATATTTATGTATTAAAGTGCATAATAGAAACAAATTAAAATTATGAATTTCTTATTTTTCAAAACATTATAATTATTAATTGTAAGCAGTGGAACATCGTGTCAGATTGAGTGAGGTTCGATTTTTCTTGTTGCAGAAGCGTATACAGTAGTGTGAGATTCATTAAAAACAGTTATAAAATAATAAAAATAGTACATACTAAGATTACCACATTTCTTTTATGATTTCCTTAAGAAAACCATAAAATTTAGGAATTGTGGATATTATCTGAAAAGATTTAATAGTATATAACACTGTAAATTCAATTTTTCAAAATAGTTTAAAAAATTGATATATATATATACAATAACTTGAAACCTTTTGGGGAAATTAATGACATTAAAATTATTAATAAGTTAAATTTTTTAAATCGCGTTTTCATCGTCATAGTGTGATAATATAATACACTATTCTTTACCCATTAAAATAAAATGAGTCATTATTATATTATATATATTCTTTTTGCAATACACCATTTCAAACTAACCAGTAGAACTTAAAAAATATCTCTTATCATTTAAGAACTTAATAATTATATCTTGCTTTTTATCAGAGATACAAATCTCAAGATATCCTTGGGATGACATTTAAGACACGGTTTTCTCACCTTCTTTTTAAGTAAGCACGAAAAATATGGTCTAAAAATTAAGCTATAAACTAAGTTTATTTTATCAATATTTTTTACGAAAATATTCTTATTCTTTAATATTATCTTACTAAGCATTTATTTGACTCAGTTTAAGAACATATTTACTAATATGTATAGGAGTATTTTTAATTGTTTCTAAAAAGTATAACTTATCAACTTATTACAGTTTATGTAAGCAGGTTGGAAGAAAATCTTATAATTATCTATGCTTTATAATTAATTATAATTATAATTTAAGAATAATGCAGAAGACGCATTGATGCGATTGCTATATATCTTGACCAACAACAAATTACGTACTAAAAAATGGCTGAATGCTTTTCTTAACTGAACTGGACTATATCCATAAAAATTTGCTCCCTCTCTTTTGATGGGCCAACTTCCAATCAGCCGTAAATGTAAATAAAAAGCAAAAGAGCAACAATATGTGTTCTCTGTTGTTCTTTTCTATCAAGCAATATCAATCCATTAACAGCAGAATCTCAGGTATATATATATACATTTCAATTAAGACTACTTCAAAAATATTTAAGATTAAATACACATAAATTATCTACGCAATGTAAATTAGTCCTTGTTTGTTTTCTTTTACATTCATTATCTGTGTGTGTGTATCATGTCATTCAATATATTCTTAATTTATTGCAAAAATATTGCTGTAACTTGAATTAGTTTCTATGAAAAATCTTTTTGAGTCACTTTCGCATTTAATATCTGTCAACCTTATTTTAGAGCTAATATAGTCTTTTAAACATAAGTTCACTCGAAAGTTTTGTTTGTAGTTTTAGATGTTGTTTTTAATTTTAGCTGTCAATTCTTGTGGGTTACAATGCAAAATGAAAATTTTTGACAGCTAAAATCACAAACAAAACTCTGGTGTGAATGCAGTATACAACATCTAAAGACATTCGCTATAAGATGCTTTATAACTATATATATTACATATTTACTTATATAGTATAGTTATTTGTTAACGTTCTAATTTTTCGTTAATATTCTAATATATAATTGTTATTGGTTGATATGACTGTTACTTTTGACTTTCTTATGTTGCCACTTGGATGACTTTGATGCGCTTGTTTTACTCATGAGCTTCCATAGTTCTTGTTCACATTGTATTATTAGTACTTGCGTTGTTTGCCATGTTGGTTTGACTTTAAAGCCTCGCTTATACAATATGTGTCGTGTTTTGTCAATTTTGTTTTAGATTAGGTTTTAGCACTTATGTACGGTCTGTTTATCTCGCCTTTTACGGGGGTGACTATTTATATTATGTGTTTAACAATGAAAAACAGTAATTTGTGCAGTCTAGTTCATGAATATAAACTTGTTCAATTATCAGTTCAGATATAGTCATTTAGTGTTTTAGATCAATGATTTATTGCTAATGAAAGTGGTAAGTGGAAAAAAGATATATATTTGAAACAAAATATCTTTACCGTTAATTTTTTCTTGCTGAGAGTGACGCGTCTTTATGACGAAAAGAAACTATTTAAAAGTTAGACGGGTTTGAGTAGCAAAGAAAAGACAAGAACAAAAATTTATTTAATTTATTGAATTTTGATTGACCATACAACGCTGTTTCGAGTATTGCCAAGTACTCATCATCAGTATTCTTAGGAAATATTCAAATTTCTTAATTAGTTTATAGTTCTTATATGATTTGTTGGGACTGCAAGTGTCAGACTTAGAACTCGTGCCTGTCAAATTAGAAGCGGGGACTAATCTCTTGACCTTTAAACCTTTCCATGCGTTTGACTTTTTGATTGTCCTTATATAATATTTTCCTTATATATAATATATAACTATAATATGGTTTCTTATGTTATCTTAAAAAAATGAAAGAATCGCTAACTATTGTCTTACTTATATTCTGATCTCTGAACCACAGTCAACAAACCAATCAACAAAGGTTATAATCTAGTTCATAACCTCTATTGAATGAACAAACTAGTTCAACTAGTTCCTTTATAAACTTCGTACTTTATTTTACGCTTTGTGAAGTGGTTTTATGTTAATAGAAATAAAATGAATAACAGTCAGAGATTGCGAAAAAATAATAAAAGATATTTTATTTCCAGATTTCTATTTTCAGACATTAAATAATCAAGCTGTTTGATTTTTTATTAAAAGTTATATTCTGGGAACAGTTGCTTGTTTGTAAATATATCATAATAATAATTAAAATATTTTATAAATTCAAATATAATTATCTGTTAAGGAAAGCAAACAATTGATAATAAATAAATATATACACGTGAAAAATGTGCTCTGAACATGATTTTTATACGGTCGTAATGGCACAACACCTTTATAAATAATATCTAGACATACATCCATAAACAGCTGTATTACTTTCAAAGTATAATGGTTTTTTTTTTAAATAAGATACATAATTACGCATGTTTTTTTAATTGTTTTTGTCTCTATAGAATATAAAATCGAAAGCATATAAAACGAGCAATTTTTTATTTTGTTAATATAAAACGAGCTAAATTTAGCAATATACGACGAATTCTATATTGAAAGCGGAAGAATTGGATAAGAGGATAAAGCGCACATATTGTATTCAAGGTAAAGTTCAAATTTTAAATAAATAAATATAAGATATCTTATAAAATTTAGCACAATCTGAATTATGTGCCTTAAACTATTACTTTATTTGAATAATTAATAATTCTATTTTTTCTAAACTCAAACATTTTGTTCCACAGAAAAACAAAATAAATTTAAATAACTAAAAGGGTATTCACTTTCTCGCGAGTACCGAACTCGGTAATCGAGTAATACAGTGATAGTGCAACCAACACACTGTAATGCTAGTTCATTACTCAAGCATTTTCTTTGACCAACATCTGCGTTGCACTTTTATTAGTGACTTAACTTGTACTCGCAATAATGAATATTTGTTAAGATAAAATAAATGAACAAAAAAATTAATGCTATTTTTATAATAACCAAATGCTTGACTAATGTAGTAACATTGCAACGGATTACTCGACATGTATTTTGTTGTTACTGCGTTGCACTTTTAATACGTTACTAGGTTAAATATACCGAGCGCGTTACTCGAACTCGTGAACAACACTAATATAAATATACATTTCCACAGTAATCAAGTTTAGGGACGCCACCATATAGTGTAGATTACGTTAGTTCCTGTGGCAGCTTCTCAAATAGCCCTACTCACTTAAATCTTACGGGTCCGTAGTAGTATCACTATTAAACAAGGGACTTTTACTGTTTGTTAATTATTTAATTATTTTGATACTCTAATGTGAGAGAGAGCTAAAGACATATGTGCAAAGAAAGTTCGCTTTGCTGCTGGTTAGAGCTAAGCAGCAGTGGTAGAGTTACTCCTATTTCTTATCTTCTCATCCACAATATCTATAAGAAGATACCTTCAAACGAAAACCATATCTGCCAATCAAACAATAACCGGTTTTACGAATTATGTGGCGCAAGTTGTATTAATCTTTAGGATCGATATATATGCGAAAGAGCTAAAGACATAATTACTAAGAAAGTTCGCTTTGCTGCAGCTGTGGTAGAGTTATTCCTATTTCTTATTTTCTCATTTACAATACCTATAAGAAGAAACCTAAAACCTTTAACCTAAAACCATGTCTGCCAAACAGAAAATAATCGGTTTTACGATTTATCAACCTTAAAAGTTCCCTGAATATTCTCCAAAGCAGAATAAATTCGCTGTTACCAAAACAATATTATAATATGATATAATCAACATAAAATCTTAAAATTTATAACGAAATGGAGCATTCCAAAACTAAATTGATTTATATGAACTTCCTATACAATACTCGTAGTATCTGATATTTTTCATTTTACATAAACGGAGTACAAAGCCGATATCACAGCTCAACTAAGCACTTACATAGGACTATGGATACTAAGCTAAGCTTGGTTTATGGATAAGTAATCTGCTCTAGCCATATACAATATAATAAAATTCTATTTTACATATAAATGCTTTAACTAATATATACCTATACTTAAGAAGTCCTACTTTATGGCTGTTCAAGTTCCAGTAATATTCAAGATCCAAGCAATTTAAAACAAAGTTCTGGGATGAACCGTAAACGAATCTATTTTGGTTTCGTACGCAGTTGTGATCTCCATATTGGTATTAAATCAGTTACCGACAACTGAATTTGATAGATATAAAACTCTTTTGTAAGATATTTGTAGCTCTGGCATAAGCAAAATGATAAACAAGTTTTACGAAATTCGCCAACTTAAGATTCAACAAAACCTTTAATAATTTCGATATATTTATGAATTTATATTTATTTAAAAGATAATTTTATTGTTATTGTTTATTTTTTTAATAAATATTTTTTAATGAAATGTCTTCAATAGTTGATTCTCAAAAGTGAATACGAGAAGACCAATTTCAGACAATTTGTGCTTTGAATTTTTATTATTTTTTATATAATTATATTAATCAGATACAAAAATTTTATCAAATAAAATTTATTTAATATCTAAATGACTAGTTATCTATTTTCGAATAGGGAAGTGAGTCATAGTGAAGAAATTTTTAATTGAAAATATTTATTTGAATAAATTTTTGTGGTGTTTCAAATATCGCCAAATACTTATCATCTGCAGTTTTTGCAAATTCATATTAGATGAACTGTCTTTGGACTGTAAGTGGAAGAAATTGCTATCCTACTGGTAGTTTTGGCTGATGCATTAAACAGGCCTGTTAATATTATGGTATTTTTTCAGACTTCAAAACACAATGATAGAGAATTATGTAATGTATACTTCTAACATCTATCAGAAAGGGGTGTACCCTCATGTTCCTAAAAATATGATATATAAATATATCATATTTATTTAAAATTGCTGCATAGGCTTCAATATCTTTAGAGTCTTTGCTCAACACAAAAAATATTTTGATCATTATTTACATGATCTACAAAAAAAATTGTCATGCATTTTTCAGATGATTTTAGAACCTCTTATGCGTTATTCTAATCGTTTAGTTTTCAGAGTCCCTTTCTAATCTGTGACATACTTTCGTCATTTTCTATGGCAACTGCACATGTCAGTGCATTCAATATAGTGTTAATCTAAAATGGAATTTTGGAATAATGGGATACTAATAATTCCAATTGATGTGGTTACACCAAAAAGCATTTTGTTAACTACTTTAACCGATATATGTAATTTTATTATTGTCAATAACAATTTGTTTATCAATCCTTGTGTTTATAAGTTGACTAGAATACTGGAGTCGAGAATTGCTCGAAGATCGCAATACAGACCGTTGTTTCCAACAATCCATACATTTGCCAGAAAAATTTAAATCTAACTTTTTTTACAAACTGTTTGCAATTGGTATACCTACTGTTGTTTAATGTCCTTTCTTGGGCATTTGTTGATCCAAACAAATAAGATGATAAAGTGTCTGTCTGAGTTGCGAAACTTGTAAATATGTCAAAAGACCATAAACAGAATGTTTTAGATGTTTATCTTTTTCATTTTATGTCTTTAAAACTTGGAACTGCTGCGACAACAGCAACATTAGAAAATCATTAATATTAAGAAAAAGGTAGTGATCTGGTCAATTTAGGATCAGCTACAGACTATGTAGGTAATATTACATAGTTATCTGATCCTACATAGTCATCTGATCCTACATAGGTCAGCGAAACCTGCAGTTCGTTTGTTTATCGGGCGCAGCGAAGAAGTTGTTATGTTAAAAAGGAAGTGAAACTTAGCGTTCGTATCTAACATCTATGTCCGGGATTGCAGAGAAAGCGGTTCCAATATTTATAGAAAAATAGACATTAGATTTTCATAACAACGACATATTTCGGAACAATGGTTAGTGTAGCTCGTCTTCGACTGGCAAATTTAACAGTAACACAATGGGCAGTAAAATGTCGTCAAGTGAAAGTGTTGTTGTTCGTGTTGTTGTTCCTTTTTACCTTATACTGTATTCACATGAGAGTTTTGTTTGTTATTTTAGCTGTCAAAAATTTCCAACAACAATTGACAGTTAAAATTACAAACATGACAGCTGAAATTACAAACAAAACTGTAGTGTGAATTCAGTATTAAGCTAATCTGTTTCATCTCTTCCCACTTCGTTATAATAGTTTTATGCTTTATGTCCATGTGGCGAATTATTATTAATTTTTCAATTTATTTCTCTATATTCGTAACTCATATAAAGTGCCCAATTTTGCGATTATTCGCTGCGTGATCTGTCACAATAATAATTTCCCTGCGGAGAGGCGAAAAGAATACTCCCGCGGTTAGGATTGCCTGTCGTAAGAGGCGACTAAAGTCCCCCAGTGTCAGTCTGACACTTATGCAGGAAGTGTAAATGGTAGTGAAATGGTTGAGTCGGCAACTTGCGACATCTGACCAGAGATGATCCGATCTGGTAATACGGGGGTCAGTGGCCTGCAGCTTCGGCTATACTGACCATTGGTGTTAGCCTCGTAGTGGTTGTTTAAAAAATAAAATGTACGCGGGAAGAATGATTTCGTGTTGGGTTATCATTCATTTGCCGTGAGAGCGTTTAATACTGGGTGCTACAGCAGAGGTTTTAGGTAGGTCTCGCATCTCACCAAGGTGGAAGTTATGACTTACATGAATTTTTTCATTTGTACCGGCGGAATAAGGAAGGCTATTCCAATGGGGCGTTGATTGACGCTTATATTCATACGTGTGTTAAGAGCACCGTGATGTTGAGCCATCAAGGCAGGGAATCACGTAAAATAATTTGAGACTTCTGTCACAATAATAATGCTATACATTTCATTGGTTGTGTCAAAATGATGTTCAATATTAAGAACGAATTTTATCCTTTGAAAACAAATGTCAAATTCTCTCAGTTTGTGCTTTGCTATAGATTTTTACTATAGCTGTATTCAATTATATGAGAGTTTCGTTATCGTATAGTGGCTGTATTGTGTGTGAAGTCCTACAACTATATTATGCAGCTGATAATCGTAGAATTAGGAAAAGTTGGAGATTGTTCCAACTTAAACTTATACATTGTGTTTATATTAACATGACTTTTATAATTCAAAATATATAATATTTCTGATACTAATATATGTAATTATATATAATATATATGATTTTTATAATTCATAATATGTAACATTTTTGACACTAATATATATAATCTTTCTTTTTTTTTTTGCAGACGAACTTATAAAAATTTTATTACAATATTAGCAATTGTTATTGCATATAAAAAATAAAAAAAAACTAATTAGATTTTTAATGCAAAAAAATTTGTGATATATATTAATATAATCCCAATTAGTATATTTTGATAAACGTCGATCTAACTAAGCAAAATTAAAGTATTTTAAAACTTCTCATATCAGTGAAGAACTAATTCAAATATAAAATTTGAAGTAAAAAATAAAAAAATGTTTTAAAACAATCTCTTAGTGAAACCAAAGAATTTCAATTGAAATAAACAGTAACTTTAAGAAAAGAATTTTAAACTCGAACTTACAAGTAAATAAAAATAAATAAGTTTCATATATAAAAAAAAAAGTAATAAGCAAAACTTCATATGACAAAGAACATGGAGCAACCACAACAACAAGTAAATACAAATAATAATAGTACACCGCATGCCAATGGAAATAAGAACACCAGCACACATGGTAGTAATTTGAACGATGGCCGCAAATTTCGAAAATCTCCTGATTTCCAGCCCCAAAATAATACAATTCCTGCAGCCATAACACGCGAACGAAGCTTTGTCCGAACCTCAAATCAGCAGGTTTGTATATGACTTTAATTTACTTCACCTAACATATAATTAATTAATTAATAACTGATTAATAACTGAAGTCCTTATTTCAAACTTCTTTAAAGTTTTGATTAACATTGAACATTTTTTTTACTTAATTTTATTATAATTATTTTTCTTGTACGTTTAACTGTCACTTTGCGCCTACTGTTATTACACATTGTGATTTATAAAATCTATTGTGCTAGCACTGGAGATAATCTCCGAAATTACCCTGGATAAAATTCGTCTTCAGACAAACCTCATAATGTCCCCAGGCATCGCTCGTTCAATGGACGTTGTATAAAGATGAGCGGAGATCTTACTTTGCATTTCACAGAATCTGTAGGTGTTAATATGGTTTGGTCCCATATTTGAAAGGTCGTAGTTAACACGGGTATATCAAGTAAGAAAATTAGAGAGACATTTGGTATTGACTCAACAAAGCTGTTTAGAGTGTCTTAGATCTTTACAGTGGGTTCAGGCCTTCTCACACAGCTTGTAATTTATGTTTCTAAGTACTGATACAGTTCGACAATAGAATATTTCCCAAAAAGGTTCTTAGAGTTCTCTGAAGAGATTTAAAGCACATACCTTTGCAAACATGTCAGTTGTTTCCTTACTGTCGATATTTAAGTGAATATTTTCGGAAATTTTTGATATTAATTAAAATTAATTATTTTTATTTTATTTATTTATAAACATTTACAATTTTTAACAATTTTAGAATATCAATAAGCGACGTAGCTTAGCTCTTAATATTCAACCAAGTGGCAATCAACAAGGCCAGATGAGAGGAAAACCAGCAATGGATATATATCGACCTCCGAGTAAGTTACATCCATATATATATATGACATGTATTCTTTCAAATGCATTTTTGTTTTCTACTAACTAATTACACTTTTAAAATAATAATTAATATCAGTCTTAAAAGCCTTATGAATGGTTTTTTATAAATTCTAAATACTAATGTTCAGTTCAATAATAATAGATAGAATGAAGTTTATGAAGCTTTCAAAAAATAAAATCCATAAGAAATAAAAGTAGAGTAACAAACTTAAAATGATATAAGAGAAAATATTCTGAATTGCTCTAAAGATCGGTGAAATATATCAGTATAATTTTTTCGTAATAATAAGTTAATAAATTTATTTATTATAACTTAATAATAAATATTTTTTGGCTTCGATAAGGTTCGTTGGATTAGTAGGCCTCATTTTACAATTAAATTTAAGCTAGACAAACGGCTATCACGACTTGATAGTTCTGGATATGCGCGCCGAAGTCTAAAGAAATATTTCAAGTCTAAAAAAAATATTTAAAAATTACATACTGTGAAGAACGGGTTTGTCTACAGGGCGGTCACTCTTTGACGCAATTGTGTTGAATGTGAATTGAATGTTTAAATCTTACATCTGTAATCCACCAGAACTGTGGTTGGTTGGTTGGTTGGTTGCAGTGGCAGGTCATAAGATAACTTCAAATGTACCTCAATTAGCGATTTTTCGCCGTTTTGTTACCACATTCCTCGCAAGAACCCTAGTATAGAAGAGTAGAGACTAAATCCATCCCACCGAATTTAGGTAATTTAACAGGTCTTTCATCCTTACCATTGAGCAGTCTGATAAACTATCACAAAAGTATTTTCCTAAAAACCTATATCTTCTGGATGCTAGAGCTGGGCATTCACAGAGAAAATGTATTATTGTTTCTTTCTCCCGCGGGTTTCCACAACTTCTGCAGTGAGAGTTATGGGGAATACGCAGTTTCTCTGCGTGAGTTCCTAACCACCAATGACCGGTAAGAACCGCAATAAGCCTTGCAGTGTTTACGCGATCTTTTTTGATGAGTTCCAGAGATTTATTTTTATTATAAGTGGGCCACGTTAACCTGGAAGTTGCACATGACCTTAGTGCTTTCCATCTGTTATTGGCGAGTTGCAGAAAGTAAAGAAAGGTACTTCTTTTGATGGTCTCCAGGGTAATATAGACTGATACCGCCAGTGACGCATCTAGGGAGGCACCAGAGCGGGCTAAACTATCAGCTTTCTCATTCCCTACGATGTTCCTATGCCCAGGAACCCAGATGAGTGTGATATCGGCCAACCGGTTTAGCTCGTCGATTGCTTCTCTACATTCTTTTACTATTTTTGATTTTGTTATAAAGGATTCAAGAGCTTTAATTGCTGCCTGGCTGTCAATAAAAAAGAACTGTGGTTATTCATTATGGAATTACACAAAACGATGTAGACATTGTAACTTATTTTGTTAAATAGAGAAGTTCCATTCAATTTGATTTGTTTAATGAAATATCTGTTAGAGAAATACTAGCAATGTTGATAAATATGTCCGAGGACCAGGCTATGTCATAAAAAATGTTAATAAGTGGTATAAATAGTTCGTATATGGCAGAAAAATCAAGGAAATTAGAATCAAAAAATCACCGGTTTATAAAGAGTAAAGAGTAAAATTTCGTTTGGTGCCAATATAAACTAGCTTTTTTTTTTGGAAAAGGGGCATCGCATTGTGTCTATTAAACAATGCTTTTTGAACATCAGGATGCGATAAAGAGTAGTAGGGAATAGTATTTCGAACAATTATAAGCAATTGCACCTCATTTATTGATCACAGTCTAAAATTCGTTGATAATAGCTTTTTTTAATTCAAATAAACGTTGTTTTGATATAACACATAATATTATACGCATAGTAAGACATCTTCTATGGAAGAAGAACTCACTTTCTTCATTTAAAAGCAGTAATCGAAATAAAATTCAAATCTTTGCGAATTGGATTTAAGTACTTAATTTGCAGAATATTAGCGTTATTTAAATAATTAATAATTAGTTAAATATGAGTTTATTTTTGGGTCGAACTCATTATCAGAGTCGAACTCATTATTAGCACCCCAATAATTAATGTGGTGGTGTATATTCCTGCAACGATAACTATTTACCTGATTCGAAAGCATCATTTTTTTTAATTGTTAACATTTTTAACATGTCTTTGCAATGATGATCTCTCTAGTCTTTTTGATCGATTGATTGGGACATCTATAACTTTTTTAGCACATTGTACGTTTCTATGTCACATTTGCTTAACCTAAATGTTCCAATCACATTTTAATGTTCGCTCTTTATTCTATGTTGTTCTTTGCAATTGACGTATGTTACATAAAGTGACATGACAAATATTTCGTTCTTTATATAAGATGAAGTTCTGATGAAGTTCTTAAATAAAGAATGATATATTTGCGAATATCTCTCATTTACATACCATCATTCGTTCATAGAATGCGGTGAGTTAACAATTCTTATCGGTGCTAACATAGACTGTCTAGATGAGCCATCACTATATGCCTGCACCTTAAAAAGGACATACCAGTTTTATTGTGTCTAATTTATTTTTCTTGATATATATCAGTGGTTCGTTTTTATGATTTATTAGAAAACTTCTCTGCAACAAGTATAATGTTTCGTTTTCTACAACAATTTCTCTACTAACGAATATGTGCTTGGTTCCTAACTTTTTATATTCACCTCAGTTTGGCGAGATAGCAAGTTGGGCAAGATATCCTATCCGATATATGTATGTTATTGCTTTTGAGTTACCAGAAGGTACAACAATATGTTTTTAAATGCATTCATTATAATATATCGATAATTTAACATTTTTTGTTATAATAATGTAAATACCATATATAGAAAGTTTTTTTTTTTTAAATTAATTTCTATTAATTTAATTTTTATAACTGTCGTACATTGATGATTTTATTATTAATTTGATATATATCTATAAACACATTGCAAAAGAATGGAAATATATTTTTATAAATTAAATTAATTTTTATTCATATTTTTGATTTTACTTTGCATTTTTTAATTAATTATACATATTTACTTTAAATATATTTTTAAAGTATAAATAGATTCACAATTCATAATTGCTATTGTTAACTTTCTCAATAAAAATAGGTGTAGTACAAAGAAATCTATTATTTTTGCATAAAATTAAAGGCTTATTTAGAGTGATCCGATTTAGGTCAAATATGCGCCGTTTTGTCCATAACTTGTTGCCATTTTGAAAGTAATTTCATTATGCCTTTCTCATAGAACTTTTCGTCCCTGTTGGCAAGAAATTGAGATAGTTGATTTTTACAAGCCTCTCTTGAAGCAAATTTTTTACCAGAAAAATGATTTGTCATGGACAGCAACAGATGACAATCACTTGGTGCCAGCTTTGGACTATAAGATAAATGTATAAGATATTCTCAACCAAGCTCCCGGAGCTTTTGGCGAGTCATTGTCAATGTGTGTGGTTTGACATTATCCTGACGGAACACAATTTCTCTCCTATTGCCCAAAGCTGCCCAGCCAGGTTTCTAGCCAGGGTGATTGATTCCTTCAGACGGTCCAATTATTGACAGCAAAGTTTAAGGTCTGAGTTAAGAGTTTCACCATAGGAGAGCAGCTTATAGTAGATTATTCCCTGCCAATACCATCAAACACACAGCAAAATCTTCTTGGCCGTTTTCACTTGATGTTCTCATAAGTGATCCGCTTTTCATCACCAGTCGCCAACTACTTCAGAAATAAATCGATTTCGTTGCGATTCGGCAGAGACTTGTAGATGTAAATTCGGTTTATAAGGTTCTTTTGCATTAACTCGTGTGGCATCCAATCATCGTGTTGTTTCATTGTATCCAGCCTTATTCAAATGATTCCAAACTGTTTTTTGTGCATTCTTACATGACGGTCGGTTGTCGGAGTCGACAATTCCCATGATTTTATCGACATTTTCGACAATTGTTCACTTTTAGAATTTTGCAATTATTGTAATGAAATTTATCATGAGATTAACAAAGGTTAATATAATCTGAAGTGCTACTTAAGTTAAAAGCATTGTATTTTTTATATGAAGATATGGCAAAAAAATTAAATGTATAATTACTAAGTAAATATTTAACTAACAATTCGATTCAAGTTTCGAATGCTAATTTAATTCTGTAACAATATTAGTATCTGCTTAATTTCTCTCATCTAAGCACTTCTGCATCTGCTTTATTTTATTTTGTATAAAGTATAATGTTATATAATTTTATTAGTTATAACAATACTGAATTACGATAATCGACTATATATGCACGATATATATATATATGACTTGTGTGTTCTTAATATGACACTGCATTCAGTAAAATTTTTTATAAATTATTAGTAATTTTGCAGAGAATATTGTTAACATGCCACTTAAAAAAGTCTTCTAAATTAATATTTCCTGATTGAAGATATGTTATCTTTTTTTTTCTTTTGTTAAAAACTGCATCTGTTCCAAATAAATCCAACAACAATCACGTACTCATAAATTTGTATTTAAACCAAAATTATTCGCAATTGTTGCAATGTCTCGTCCAAATAAAAAATAAATGACAAAAAAAGACGTACGCAATGAAGGTTTGAGCACAACGAACAAGTTGAATGTTCATGCTCAGGAATTTACAATGATGACAACGCCGCCGGGAGATCCAATAAATCATCGGTAACTGCTTAAATTTAATTAATTTGATCATTTGATTTTCATTTGCAGAACTAAACTACAATCTTCAACATTCTTCTAGTTCATCAGTAGTCTTTCCGGTATCTTCATCGGCTGGATTAATACCGCAATCAAAATCATCGGGCAGTTTAAATCAGCAAGTACAATTTATACCTGGAACAATACTGAATCGGCGACAAGCGCTCTCACTTGGCGGTATGACTTTGACTGGTCCTATAAATGCAAAAGCTCATCCTTTGGGACATCGTCCTATACTTGTAACACATTCACATCCCATGCAGCTTAGTCATGGTGTTGCGGTTTCACAAGTGCCATTGATTAATTCTCCATCAAGTGGTAACATCTTAAATGTAAGTTCCATTTCTCACATTAAATTGCTTTAGTTAATTAGAACTATATTTAATTTAGCAAACTGCGAATACAAATCGTGTAAAATTTGCAGTAGAACCACAAAAAGTACACAAAACACAAAATCATTTGAAGCATATGAACAACATTAATCACAATTATCATCACCAAGGGAATCAACAACAGCAGCATATGATTCCCAATAATTGTGTAGTTAATGGAAATTTGGATCCATACGGTGCCATTAATATAAATCCTTTGCAACGCTCTAAGTCCCTCTCATCTGCTGATGCACTCACGCGAGGAATAGCTGGTTTGGGACTTGCATTGGGAAATGAAATTACTGACATTGGACAATTTTCACCCGAAATACAGACGCTTATTGACACAGCTTTAGATGATCCAAATAAATTGAATTCTCGCTGTCTAATGGAGCTCACATCGCATTTTATTAAGCGTACAGTTGAGGGAAGGAGGTATGCTTTGCCGATTTCAAGATTATGCCTTAATATTATAGCTAAGGAACAAAAGGAAACATTTTTAGAGGCATTGTTAAATACGTGCCGACAATGGTATCAGGAACGCGAAAAGGTACTTATATATTGCATAAGTAATTACAAAATATATGACGATATACAGTAACCCTACAATTATTACAAAAATATTAACATACACAACATATTATGTATTATATATTTTATATTGTATAAATTATATATTATATAAATAATATATTATATTTTATATAAATTATATATTATATATTTTATATTATATAAATTATATATTATATACTATATGCTATATATTATATATTATATTTTATATATTATATATTACATATTGTATATTATATGATGTATAATATATTATATATTATGTTTATATTATATATAAACATTATATTGGTCGTGCCCCATGACCGTACAGAAGCAGACGTAGGATGATTAATTTATAGATTATAAGTTTTATTGGTTTAAAAAGAATCTAATATAATATTTGCCTACTGAGCCCTAAGGTACACTTATTGGCAATAGTAATTCTTCATCTGATCTTTTGGTTGATATTATTCTTGTTAGTTACATCAGATAGTTGTTATTTTTGTAACCCACGGAGAGTGATCTATCAAGCAAATTACAAAGAAGTTAAGTTAAGATGTAAGTAGGTGATGGTAGTGTGAAAGGGGAGTGGATTGAAAGAATTACAAAGCGTTAAACGTAGGTTTAAAGATTTGGATGGGCTAAGACGAGCGAATTGTTTAGGAGTAATTATAGATTGGGGATAGGTGAATCTTAATTGAAGTCAATCTGAGAAAGTCAAAACGGAGAAAGTTCACTTTAATGCAGCGTGTCTAAAAATCGATGGAACTCACGTTAGTGTGTGTCCGTGTAGTCGTTGTTGTTGTATGTGATTTTCCACGATATTCACAGAGATATTCACAATAATTTTATCTCAATTATGGTATACATCGAGATACACAACAAACTTTTATGGTTTTTTGTGAATATACTTAAGTGGGTTATCATGATTCAGTATATAAACATGCTGATGATTATAGTTAAAGTTTTGAGTTTGTATTAAAATATCGACTACAAACATTGTTTAAACGTAATTCATGTATTGATTACGAACTTTTGGACTTAAGTAACAACCTTCTGTAGAAGCAAGCTAATTTTAAAGAACAAGCACATTTTAATAACATAGTATAATAATTGCTTAATATTAATTTCATATTTTTGTCTTATACTAATGAACATTTCTTTTTATCTATAAAAGTTACTCTATGCGATCCAAGGTATGAAGTCACCATCACGTGTACGTTTCACTGCTTTTATGGCATTTCTAACTGAAATGTTTTGCCAGTTAAAGCGTCGTCAACTACAATTGCGGACTCAATGCGAAGGTGCTTCACCTCCACTAGTGCTATTGACTCTACTTTCGAAATGCTGCGAGAGTTGCGTCAAACCACCAGTTAGATCACTATCTGAGGTAAGGTTTATTACTTACTTAATCCCATAACTCGTCAAATCGTGTGTTTAACTCATTAATTTCAGATTGAATGCCTCTTCTATGTGTTAACTTGTATCGGACAGGACATGGAAGTACAATTACCCCAGCAATTGGAAACTTTATTGTCACTGGTGCGTGATGCCTTCTTGAATTCAAATGATTCGGCTCCATCTATACGACGTACACTGTTGCAATTGATAGAATTGCAGGCATCACATTGGCAATTAGCTGGTAATACTGTCTTGTACTATTATCCCTCAGCAAAATAGATGCCTTCCAACATCTGCATCATTATAGATGAGACAAAGAAAAAACGCCTAGTTAACTATAATTCAGTGATGAATTATTCTGAGTTTTAAGCTTAGCTTTGAATAATTGTCTATAGACGAATGAAAAAACGCAAGACATACATATTTATATTTATATATTTTTGGCGATATAAATCATATACATAGGTGCATCAAATACATATTATGTGAATGTTATTAATTTTACATTATTATTTTTTGTGTGGCTTTGTAGATTATTTATTATACTCAATATTTCCTAAAAAGGAGTAAGTTATTATAATATACTATGAATAATTACATTTAAATTAAATTAATGTGAGCAAAATTGATATTAAGTTAAGAACGCATTTATTTAATTAGAGATATGTTGGCACAAAGATATTGATCTTAGTTAAGATAAAAAACTCAAAATATTTTACGTTACTATTGTCGTTCTTTATTGACTCTTAAATTTTGATACAAGATAATAATTTTTTATTTATTTAAATAATAACAATCGTTTTTAATATTTATATTCAAATTTGAAACACTTACTAACCAGTATAAAGTTGCGATTATTTCCTAAATATTGCAAAACCTTTTAACTGAAATGATACACTTCATTTAGGTTCTAGCAGTGGTAGGGTCTATGTCCCTCAGCCACTCGTAAACAAATACGACTAAATGTCGTTCGTCACATGTAGAAACTCAAATAGGAGATCTATTGTATGGCTAACAGCAACAATATCAACACAATATAGTTGACTTATTTACCCTTTAAATAATTAACTTAATTATCATTTTCAATTAATAATTTTGTAGTATATAACAGCTACTTTTAAAGCTCGAACATTTTATAAAGTTTTCTTTATAAATGAAAATCAGTTAAAAAATCAACACAAAAAAATGTATTTCATACTCTAAGCTAGTCAAGGATATTAATTAAAACAATAATTAATTACATAATACAATATATATATTAAAAAAATTATTATTTACTATTTAAATATATACACAATATAATATTTATACACAATATTTTATAATAAAGATCAAAGCATACTAACATGCAGTACCCAGTATAAATTGCACGAAAGATTATTTCAAATTTTCATATAATTTTTAAAACATGTCTTCAGTTTTAAGAGAGGAATTATCTATTTCATTATCCCGATTTGCCAATGACTATTTCAGTCACTGTTATCTAAGGTATGTTATGGCATTTTCGATTGGTAAACCTAGGGTAACTTTATCAATCTAGATTTACTTTTAGTGTGATGTTCATTTTCAATTGATGAATCTGTATAACACTCGAGATTAATGTATAACACTCGGAATTAATTTATAACACTTCAAATATTTTGCCAGAGTAACAAGATTACCCTGAAACGAACAGCTGTTCTATATGATTTGACGAATAAAAACGTGATTTGTTTCCGTTTGTGCTCAATTTGTTTGTTTATGTATTTGACTGTCCTTTTGAAAAAAGGTATAAAGGTATATGAAGATACATTTTTCAACTTACCAATTGCAAAAATGGTAAATAAATGTAGAGTAAATCTAGATTGAATCCAAATATAACAATTGAAAATGCCATTATATTCAGCTTACTATATGTTTGCAATTTGACAGTACGGATCGTTAACAATCGCTTAACGTGTTCAATTGTCAAAATCTACTCCAAAAATAGTGACGATTCTTCGCATCCAGTTTTCTTTAGTACCGATGAATTTTTTGGAAAATGACGAAAGTATGATGATACAATTCTCCTGGGTATATTTATATGATTACGAACTCTTTTGGGTCTGGCTTCAATAAACAAGCAAGATCAAACAGTTTGGCATCATTGAACATCATTTTGTAAGGCTAAACAAAAAATTGAGCTTATACGGAAAATCCTTACACTGTCAAACTTGTGAAAACGAATATCCAATAAGTTATGGCTCAGCTAATTTGGGCTATGTGCCAGTAACCTATAAAAATTCTTTCAAAAAGATTCAGTATTGTGAGATTTACCGTCGAGGACATTTTAATCTTCTTCTTCTTCTTTCTTATAGAATTAAATCCTGTTTTGTCATAACAATTGAATATATATATCCAATTTATAGAAAATTATGATATTAAACTATTGTGTTTCTGTAGAGCCAGATATTCAACGTTTACGCCATCTCTTCGGTGGTTGACCGGGTAGTCTCTCAACTGTTGGTTTTTCTACCATTGGAATCTTGGCCAGAATCTTGACTGTCCCGAGATTGTTAGGGACTTCGTTTTCGAGATGAATATATTCATATTATGTTTGTCTGCTGCCTTTTCAAACGCCCATAAGAGTCTACTTTTATTTCATTTTTTAGCTTGTACTCTCTGGCCACATCTTTCACTTCTGCAATAATCTCATTCATGATAAGATTAAACAAAACAGGGCTTAAACTGTCGCTAGATATCTCGTTATTTGTTCTGATGGTTGTTGTATTATCGGTGTTGTGATTTTTAACAGCGATTATAAATTGATTGTCAACGTTCCGCTTTTATAAGACAGTTACTACGTGTTTCAAGAGAACTCTATAGAAATGTTGACATGATGTATTCAATAGCTTTTTCAATTATTTGTCGAAGTATGAATATA
Organism: Teleopsis dalmanni; assembly: GCF_002237135.1. NCBI lineage: Eukaryota > Metazoa > Arthropoda > Insecta > Diptera > Diopsidae > Teleopsis > Teleopsis dalmanni. Next base: position 47,706,030 of record NC_051848.1, read on the forward strand.
GCATCAGTAGTAGATTTATTCTTTCTAAAGCCTTGTTGTTCCGCAGATATGCCAGTGTCTGCGATGGTGTTAGATAGTATTTTTGTAAATAGTTTTTGGATTTTAAGAATCCAAGAAAAATGTGCAACACAAATCGCTTAAACTAAAGTTACTGGGATTTCAGTACCCTTGATAGTACTGCACTAACCCAGAAGAGAAAATTAAAACCATTGTAACCATAGCGCTATGATCTGTGGAGAAAGTTATAATTGTTTTGCTTATAAGCATGGAAACCATGTTTGCAGCCGGATCTGTACAGACATCTCTGTAGTAACCATAGAACTATAGATAACACAAAGCCGCTAAGGTTGAATCCGATACTCTCAACAGTAGCATGTAAATGCAAGAAAATTAGAGTAAAAAAAGCTGTAAGCTAAGAGTAGTTTTTTTGTGGGTAACTTGTTACCTTTTCAATATAGTCCGGTTACATATTTACTCGGTAATTATGCAAAAGCAGAACTTACAATTGTGATTGTCGCTGATTTGTAGTTTTACCAGGAACATTATTAGGCGTTTAGAAATAAAATTAGTTAGTGGAAGATGTGTGCGAATTGTACTGATTAAAATAACTGCAACAATCACGTCATAAGTATATATGAAATTGCCTATTTGGGTATGATGAAGAAAAACTACTACATATTTCAGCAAAGAAGTTTGTCGACAAAAAACAACAAATAGTTTTGGTTATTGAGTCTCATATGAAAGCTGTATTGATCTTGAGAATAAAATAAGTATAGTATATATGTGATATCATGGATCTGTTAGGTTGGAGCAATGGAAACAGTTTCAAAAGAAGAATTTTTGGAATATGTTTAATGGGTATGTTCAACTTGAATGACATAGAATATCAAAATAGAATAATGGGAACTTGGCGTTATCTTTAGAATGAAATAAGAATAATTTATGCTTTAAGTACGATAAATTCAAAAAACTTTTTTTAATTTATTTTTTATAAAATTTTGTCTTTGTTCTCAATTTTAATTATATTTTAAATTATGTATAATTTTATTAAAAATAACCCCATAAATTTTCTGATAAACCGAAAAATATATATAAAAAATCAATCACTTATAATTTCAGTTCTGTGCCCTCATATAATAAACAATAATATAAAAAATAAAAGTGCTATAATAAATCACTTTCAAACTTCACAATGAAATGAAAATTGAAACTCGAATTTTAAAATATATGAATTTAAAGAGGAGAAAAACTAAAATCAAGGAAAACTCTTAACGGTCTCTAAGAGGGCCTCTGTTCCCTACGCCTGAATTGTAAAAGAAATTGATATAACACAGACTGTTACAATACAAGAAAAAACTTATATCTACATTCTAAGAATTTTTTCCAACACTGCCAAAAATAATTGTCTTAGGTGGATAAGTTCAAAAAGTGCGTGTGCAACCGATTTGCAGGACAGTTTTAGTGCATTTAAAGCACAAAATGATTGAGTTCTGTTGCTATATTTTTGTAGCTTTACAGAAAATATGATACTGAAACCTTTAAAAGGTTTCTTAGTTTAAACAGATCTGAATTCAGATTAGTGTCTGGCTTCGTAATTGAAGATGGTTCTGTTGACTATTACTTCTCAAAGTTTGGACTAAAAGATGCTGATAATCATACATTTCGTGAAATGCCGAGTGCATTATTAGATCATCTTATCACAGAACTGATGCTCTGCGATTGTCAGAAAACAAGTATATTACCTCCATAGAGCTTTAATAAAATCATGCAAAGTTTTAGATCCATAATTAAGACTAAAGAGTATCGTATTCCTTCATTATCTGAGTCAGTTAAGGAGCCTTTCTCAAGGGAAAGTTCTATTGATATAGGTCACGGGGAACAATAGTTCCTTCTAATAATGAAAATAATGATCACTTGTATTTTTGTTTTTAAAAATATTTAATGACTTGTCTGTCCGTCCGTAATAATTATTATTAGTTTAAAAGTTGAAGTCTTAATATTATTTACGGAGTTAATGTTGGAAATAAAACTTTTGTTTATTCCATTGTACTTAGTTTTATCGTAATATATCATGCTCGTACATATTCGCCAATACAGAATTATTTTCGGTACTAATTTTGTGATGGCGTAAAAGCTTTACGCCATCAACTTGAAAACCGATCATTACAAGTATTTTGGAAATGTTCCTATAAATGTATATGGACGGAAAAATATAAGCACGTTAGTCAGATTCGGTAAATTGTTACCCTGTAATCGGAGTCCTTGTGTCCTTCAAGTACACATATATGCGTTTATGGTTCATACCACTTTAGACATTTCATTCATTGTGCTGCAAATATTTTGATAAATTTATTCACAATCTATGCACAATGTTATGACAACAAATCATCTCAAGTCTTTGCTGTTAAAATATTAATATTAAACTAGAATAATAATCATATGGGCGGAACAGGTAATAACTTATAATGTTCACAGTGAAATTATCCGTCTGTCTGTCCTTGTAGCATCAAAAAGAGAGATAAGCATTTTAATGAAATATACAGTATTTATTTTCATAAAAAAATTAATCTTTATGAATCTTAAATGACTATTATAGATCAGTGTTATCGGAAACGCTTCACTATACCTAAAATAAAAATGTTTTTTCTATTTTTGTTAACCAATACAATTATACATTTTTCGTTATACTTTAAAAGTAAGCAATAAATTAAAAAAAAAAAAAAAAAATACTCTTACTTATTATATGTATAGTTCTATATATTGTCTCGTATTACATTTTAGAATGTTATTTAAAACATAGCATTAAACCAACTTGACAAACTAATTTTGTCTTCACTGGTCCATTGGGATCTACTTATTATGAGTGAACTTATCACGGAAACTTAACTGAAAGAAAACCTCTCTGCTTTTGGCTAGATTTAGTTAGTCATAAAACAAATGTTACACTATACAAGCCTAGATGTTTCCTCTTGATATGCTGAGTAGGTTCTCCGATTTCTTCTCCAGTTTCCTTCACATTAACCTGTATTCAAAAAAGTGTTTGCCCAGAATTAGTTGATGTTTCAAACGATTCGAGTAATAATTCACAAGTTATTACCAGACATTGTTTGTTTCTATGCCTAACTGTACCTCGTCTGACAAATTCATTGGCCCTGCCATTTTTCTTCAATGGCATTATGGCACAGAATCAATATCGCGCTTACTCCAAAAATAATACTGATAATATTTAATGCTGCTAGATAATCCATTCTGCAAATTGAAGAACCCGCAGGTGGAAAACGTGGTAGGGAACGTCCGCATCATAGGTGGAAGGATTAACGATATAGGGGCGCTCGGTACTACCAACTGGCGATAGCGAGCCACTTAGTAAGTACTTAGTAACCACTTAGTAAGTGTTCACTTAGTTGTGAACAATTTTTGATGACTTTTCACATTTCCGATAATATATTTATGTTAGTGGCTATAACCAGCCTTTTTAATTAGACAGCTACATCATTGATTGTTATATCTGTTCTATTTTTCATGACAGGAATGTTTTTTAGTAAATTTTCGACGGGATTTGTACGTTGTTAGACTTCATTTCTTACGTACCGATACTCTAGTATTTAGAATAGTAAAGTAATGCGGCTGTCAATTACAAAATAATACCATGGCTTTTATTATTAGCGTTGAGGCTGTAGTTAAAAAGATTGACCATCATGTTAGGTGCTTTACTTAAAGAAGTCCATGAAGAACTGGAGCTTTAAAGAAATATGGTATTTTGAACTTTACTTAGAATTTGCGCAGCAGCATATATTTGAATGGATGGCTACAATACCAATATACCATATAGCAGGTGAGGTCTGACTATAGAAGTCCACCGTTTTTTTACAGATGTGCAAAACAACGTCGACCGTACTTACTCCATTACTAATATAAGGTTTACAGATGAATTTTCCGGCTGATGAGTAGATGAGTAGACTCTCTTAGGCCAACGATATTGGAGACAACGCTTATGTTATTCGGGGCTTGTTTAATGGCATTTGCGGTAGGAGACTGCTAGTTGCAAATAATAGCCCAATGCAAACTCACCGCAAACCCAATGAATGAATTCAGATTTTCCTTTCCACTTGGCATTCTAAATAAAAGAAATTGTATCGGTAAATGCAATTTTAGTTTTGAATAGGTCCATCAGTAATATCGATTGACATGAAATTTTTAAGATTAAAACGCTATCTGAAAACCCTTAGGTTTGGACTTAAGTAATTCCATTTTCCTGCTGTTTGGAAAATGTATATCTAAAAACTGTAATTCTTTGCTATATTTAGTTCAAATGTCTAAATCCTTGGAACATAGGATGCCTTTTTTTATATCTTTATAGTAATTTCACCATAACTTACGTTGGGGTGTTTTCACTGATTTTTTAAATTTCTTTGATGTAGCCTATAGTCTTCCAAATCCGTGAAACCTTGTCATGAAGGGGTTTCTTGTGATTAAATCTTTAAGTGTATGTTAGTACAATTTCTATACATTAGTTTCTATACATCCTAATAGAAGGAGGTAAGGAAATCCATTTTCAATTTTATACAATGATATTAGCTTTCATTTTAGGATTGTTATTTATGTGCTGCATTTTCATATGGCAGTACGGTTTTGTCGTTTTGTCATAAGCCATATAGGCGCAGACATTCCACAAGTTGGAGTCCTTCAACTCGTTGCTTACCGCCACCATGTTAGCGTCACTAACTTCTAGAGGCAAAAATATATCACCATTTTTATTCTCTGATAAATAACCATAAGTTTTAATTGCGGACTGATCAGCAATCAGCTTAATATTTTTCATTCTTAACCTGTAGTTATTGTTGCTGCCTTTTAATGGTTCTCGAATATGCAGTTGCTTGCAATATACCGGCAACCAAGCGAAAGTTTCCTGAGGCTTATTGTTTCAAGATCGCTGAGGCATGTTTAGAGCAGCTTCACAAGAATCCATTCATCTGACTTCCGACGTCGTCACTTCAGCGTTCTCCTCACCATTGATGTAAAAAATGAGAAAGTTTTGTATGTCCAAATATGTCCCAAGTTGGGAGTAGCTTAACTATTAGAAAACTTATTTTTGTCACCTATACGCACGGTCCGGTGACAACGTTGAATCTCGCTGCAAAATACGCGGATCGTTTCATACCAATGCCATATTTTATTATCGTTTGTGTAGGGATCAAGGTTTTTTTTTAAACCTGGAATAGGTTATTTTACCAATCCTACATTTATTTACGTATAATCTGTTTCTTCTCGTTTATGTCAATGATAACACGTATCTTATCATCACCTTTTACAGTACGTTTCAGGTGCCATGGCCTTATTACCACTTCTCTCGCGAATTCTATCGATTTGCATTGCTCAAGTTTTCAGTGCCTCCTTCTTGTATCGCTTTCTGTTCTAAAAGCAAGTCTAAGTTGGTTGTCTAACCACGGTGATTTCTAGGGTATTCGTAGTGGAATTGGCTGTAGAACTTTAATCGTCTCTACCTTCTAACACTGTTTTAGACAAAATTTCAGCAGTATAAGGAGGTACTCTTTTCAATATTTATAAGCGTTGTTCTTTAATTTAGTAAGTTTTTATTAAAATTAGATTCCGCTTTTGGTTCTATGAGTATTAGACAGCGAAGGTTAATCCCTACAGAACTTTTTTATACTATGCTCGTGTGCGAGTTAGGCTAAGTTGCGTTCTAAATGAGGGAAATTGTAAGTTATGCCGATAATGTAGTGATGTGTCGATACGTGTTGATAAATGGCTAAATGTGTGCAGTGCAAAAAATCCCAAAAAATCTCCCATTTGGTTTAGCATCAACTTAGCCTAACTCGCACACGTCCTATATAAGAAATAATTTAGTGTTTTCTGTCGGTAATGCAGTAAGCTGTAACAATTATCAATTTTTGGATTACTAATAGATAAATTCATGACAGCTTTGACGTGATGATGACGATTCATCATGAAAATAGTTCAGCGTGTTAGCAATACAAATTTCCACCAGTAGCCGATATTCACTTTGTTTTGTCTTCAATCACCCTTACTTTATTTTCACAGATTCCTTTTCGATAACAGTAAAGGCAGCAGTAATATTTTGACTACTACGTCCAATAATATTAATATTGTCAGCGAAATCTAGAAAATGGACTCGTTTATTAAATATTGTTACATAATGATAAATACTTGCGCTACATATGATCTCTTCCATGACAACATAGATGAGGTAGTACCTCATCTGGATGGAGCTGCAATTACTGCTTAATGTCATATCGAGCATACACAATATGATTTTGTATTTAGTATATATAAAAATAAATAAATTATATCTTTATTTTGGCTATGAACTTATACCAATGACTGGTGTAGTCTTCGGAAGCTTGGTTAAATTTATAGTTACTATAATTTAATTTAATTTATAAATACTAAATCTCAAAGAAATAATTATACAACACATTAACATTAAAGTATAAATTATATATATAAAGAAAATAATTATACAATATATTGACAATTAATATAAAATATATAAATAGAGGAATGATATATTTATTCTCTTCCTGATTTGTTGAAGGTGTTTTTATACACCTAAGCATAGTGTTCTATATCATTTTCATGATTGAGCCTGGTGTTACTAGGAGTTTGTAGAATATAGAGCATTTTTAATAAAAAATATTTTTTTGGTTTTATTTTTTTACTGTAACACCTTTACATTATCTAAGCTCGGCTCATGCCAGTGCTGTTTTGGACTCCATATTATTTTTATACTTCACGCTGTGTTTATGTCCGTATGTACGCGACTTCAATTTGTTTTTTGTTGTACCAACATATACTCTCTCTCTTGGTCCAAGGTGTTAATATTTGATATGATGTTTGAGTATAGCGTTTTCATACTGTTTTGTGTCCTATATGATATTTTATATTGTTGTTTATCATATATATTGGATGCGACAATTTGATTTGAAAGTTGAGGGACGTATACAACATTTTTATAGGTTTGGGTATTCTGGTTAAGTTGTTGATTTCTTTTTTCGTTCAAGATTTTATGATTTATTGAATCAAGGAAATCATTTTTATTTGAAATACTTTTGATCTTGTTTCTTACCTTCTCGTGGAAAAATGTGTCACTCTAATGCTCTTATGGTCTCTAATGCTCTTATGGTCTATAATGCTCTTATAGTCTCTAATACTCTTAAGGTCATATTTTTGACAGTGTTCGATTTTATATGTTGGGGGTGTTTTGAATTGAAGTTTATAATTCATCCAGAGGCTGTTTATTTTTCATAGGATTTAGTCATTACACAATTATTGTATCGTAATAAATAAAAATCCAAATATATTATCATTAGTGTATCATTATTACGATACAATGATCCAAACTTATAATGACCAAAAGGTATCAAAAATCAACAGCATCTGGACGAAATTTATAAACTTCAATTATAATTTTTCAAACCTCTGTTCGTTAAACATAGGGCTTTTTCCTACAAGATGCATCACTTTGCTTTTTGAATTCATATTACCAATGGTACCCAGTGTCGTGTTTTGGTTTATACCTATAAGGTATATAGAATAGTTTCAGTAGATCTTTTCTTGTTTTTAAATATAATGATTATAATGTTAATTCCACACCGATTTTAAAAATAGTTGTTTATTCTGTATCCATCTAATCATTATGCCCATAATTATAACAGTATTGAGGCAGTACACATATTAAACAACTATGAAGAAGATATTGGCTACATTGTAATTTATGTGTAGGTCAGCTGAACAATTATCTATTGCTGAGTAAAATATATGTACATTTCATTTGATACCTTTCTGGTATCATGTATTGAGTTAATTTTTTTTATATGTTTAAAAAAAAAATAAATACAACATATAACAACAATAACAATAATATAATAATAAATACATTTTTTAAAAGATTTAAATAATTAAAACTTTATTTTAAATATTAAATATATATTATTAAAAAATTATTTAAAATTATATAAAAATTAATTAATAGTCCAACGATTTTTCTACCTTTTAAAAAACAAATTGATGTAAATTTTTTTAGTATGCGCAACTTATTAAAATCACTAATAGTAAAAATGCTTTAGGAAGTTCATTGATCAACCAACCATTCCGTGCCTGGCTTAATATTGCTACAAATAAAACTAATATAACAATTATTACGTAAAAACATGGGTGTAGGAAAGAAGGGGCTGGGCGTGAGGGTGTTATGTGGAGGCGGTAACCTACTAAAAGTGTATTCGAAATAATATTAATAATAATGCAAAGAAGGTCCATGCGATAATCGTAACCCACTCTAATAATGATAGTTCAATGATGTAGCGATGGATTTGTATACCAAATTTGTAATGTTCTTCTGTTTTACATGAAGAAGTTCATATATACCATTGCCCCTAGTTTTCTTCTGGTTGCGACTATGCGTAAAAAGTGAAATGTAAAATATAGTTGATAGCATTTTGTGTGAATATATACTCTACATTGTTTTTAAAATTTAATAATGATGTTTATTTATTAAAAATACATGATTGAAAATCTTTATAAATATGTTTCATATATGTTCTGTTATCAACAAAAATTAAGATTAAATACAATAGTTCTAGGATATATATTCAACAGCAATCACAATGTGATTCATATATTGGGAATCGAGATTAACTTTAAGTAAAAGTATTTAAAGTAATCAATGATAATATGTGAATATACATCTAAATTAAGTAAGTACATAAATTAAGTAACCGAGATTAACTTTAAGTAAAAGTATTTAAAGTAATCAACCAAGGTAATAAGCGAAGATACATGGGTTCATCTATTTTCCAAATATATATTTCAAATAAACTTTCTGTTGTGGTTATTTAAAAGTGATTGACGTTACAATTTAGGATCGACAGCACGATTAAAAAATAATAAATAAAATTTTTATTATATATTTATATTTTTTATTTTATTTTTTTTATATTGGATTTAATAACACATTTGTTCGAATAATAATATCAGCGCTCCCAAGTGCATTTTGGGTAATAAACCAATTTCAGCTTTAAGTACTGTAGCTGCTACCGCAATTTCTGTAAAGAAAATATATTATGTGATTAGTTATTGAGCGTAGTTCAGTATCCACACGCAATCAAAATGAAAATTCAAAAGAATGTAAAATGCAGAAAAGCACCGAACCATATTCGCAAATCTAATTTCTTTTAATTTTCCTTTGCACTTGACAGATAAACAAAAAAACTCATGTAAAGCAGTGTACAAATACAATGTCTGTTTATTTGCGAATTTTGTTAAAATATGTTTAAATAAAAAATTTAATAGGCACCAGACCGAAACCCGATAACGGTCAATTATGGTCAATTAAGTCAGTTACCTACAGTCAATTTTTGTTCAGAAAAAATTAAATTGATTACTAACAACCAAAGATTAAATGAGCGACGAGCTTGCTCAGCAGGTGCTCTTCTACCTGATATTCACTTCTCAGTTAGAGACATTCCACTTATTACAGTCAAATTAGCAATTAAACAAAAATATCTGAGCCCTGTTATCAGATATTTAGATTGACTTGATCTAATTTAGACAAAAAAATGCACTAGACGGCTATTTCAACTAAGTCGAATTCTGTTCAGCACTACGGTATTTGTGCCGACGGGTCACTCCATAATAGGGAGGCGTACTATGAGACTGGGTTTACCCTATAATAACCCTGTAATGGCTCTGAGGATGGGCCATTATCTTATGTGTCGGTGCCTTTTTTTTAGCTAGGATAAGATCAAAAACCGAGTTGTCATCCTGCAATATTAGAGTCTTAACAAAATTCTTGGAACTGTTAGGTTGGTTTACCTTTACCTGATAGGAAAGTCATTAATTTTTTTTAACGTTAGTCGTATACTGACCTTTTCATCGCTACGAAGATCTGTCAAAATTGTCACTGAAACTTATATGACTGGAACTGAGCATTTTTAAAAACTTTAATTTATAACGTTTCGATCAAACTTTTAGGCTACAAAAAGAGTGTGAATAGTTTCTTTCTTAATATATATAACATATAGTTTCTAATATATAGTTTCTTTCTTAAAATAATGTCTCTTATCGATAACTACTTTTAGCAAATTTATCGGCTAAAAATCACATTTTAATTATCAATTACTCACCATATTAACAAAGACGGCATTGCACGACTTTAACCTTTTAAGAGGTGCATTTGTTGATGGAAAGAAGTCGTTTAAATAATATAAGCTCTATTCTTTTGTAAGAATGTCGCAAAAAAACAACATAAAATAAGCACTAGTTTAGGTAGCAACATTTGAAAAACTGGAAATTTTTGTTTTGATAGCTGTCGGGTTTATATATGCAATAAACAAATACACTTATTTGCAAAACATATAAATTTAAAGTCAAAGTTTCGAAAATAAATAATAATTTTTTAACACTAAAATAATAAGTAGAAAAAAATAGGAACAATAACTAATAACGAAATATGAATATGGAATTTATAAAAACATTGAAAGTTGACTGGAAATTTTGTACGTACTTAAAGAACTAATTAACAAATGGATGAATCATGCGACTTGAACTGCTTATTACGAGTAGTTAGGCGCTTTCAAAGTAATTGAACTAAATAAGCCAGCAGTATTGTTGTTTCATGTGTTGATTTTAAGATAAGTGGCTGTTTTTTTGCAATATGCTTACAAAAGAATAAGCGTATTTACATTTTTTAATTAAAACAAAAGAAACGGCTTACTTATATTTGCTGAGTATTTTCAGTTTAAGAGTAGGTTAGAAGCATTGAAAGTCATAGTGTGAGACTTGAACCCACTAAAACCACCTCTTAGCAATGAATGGAGAAGATTTCCATAGCATTGAGGAAACTTCATTCCGGTAATCAGGGGAGACAGATATGTGAACATATAGGCTTAATACTTAGCGAGTTAGTATTGACTTTTGCCAAATCACTGAGTTTGGTAAAAAATAAAACTGAAACACTCATTCTCTTATTACTTGGTGCTTGCTGGAAATCGATCATTTAGACATATTTTATTTCATTAAAATAGGAAATTGCTCATCTTATCTGCTATTCAGATTTTAATTTCTTTCCTATATTAGTCATATGTCTTTCCGATTCTTATAGTATTATAATGCATTTTTTTCGCTGGCCATATCTTGCGTGGGACAGACTATTACAGGTATTATATAGAACAATTTATTGTTAATTTTTATTTAAATATCATTAGTAATGTGTCCTCTCTTTCAATTACAGAGTGCAGAGTGCAACAAGTTGTTTTAAAGCTTGCAATCATAATGCCGCGGACAAGGATAACCTGATAGTGTTGAAGTTTTCATACCATACATACATTTGTCAGAAATATCCGTACATATTTGCTCTGGTATATATGAAAGTGAGATCGCGTGAGAAGTCGTTAAAATGTATATTTATTCCCATATCTCTTGATTGATATTGTTAATGCTCAATGTTAGGTTTTTAATTTTTTTATTAAAAATTTTAAATAATTTTCCTGTTTTTAATTGAAGAGTTTTGTGTAAATAAATACCAAATATAAAAGTTAATAACTGCATTAAAAAAAAAATTATATAGAGTTTATTACTCTACTTCTTGTTGCGTTTTGTTATTAATTTTTGAGATCGTTGGTTATAAATGTGGCAGGTGCTTAGTTATAAATTTCAGATGATTACTGGTACATAAACCATGAGCTTCGATTTAAATCGTATTTTTTAAAATAAATTTGTTATTATTATTATTATTAACAAAAGATATTAATAATCGAATTGATTGATCGAGCAGATTTAATTACAATATTTAGTGAAGAATAAATATATTAGAAAAAGTAGTGTGATTATGAAGTCAATGGTAAGTTGCCAAAAGGTCATGAAACTAACCAAACGATTATATCATGTGTTCAACAATGAAGAACTAAAGAAATCTTAAAACTGAATATTTGGATTTCAAAGAGCAATCGGTATAAAAAATCGGTGTATTTTATGGATAAAAGTTTCAAAATTCATGGCATCTGCGGAACAATTTATATATATGATGTTTATTTGTGTTTTCTAATAATAGTTTTATATAAAAATATGTGATAATTCTGGGAGGAAATAATAAACCTGCTTCAAATCGGTAAATCAGTGTTCAGAAATACACATGAATAACTTACAAAAAAAAAGATATATACTTTGTGAACATTAATGTATACTTCATAATGATTGTTGGGATTTATATAAAGATAAATTTAGTTTCGTGGTGAGATTTAAAAATTTCAAAAATTGATTAAATTTGTTAAAAAAACTTGCAAATATAAATTAATATTAAAATTAATAATAAAATAGACATAAAAATTTCAAAAATTGTTGAAAAAAACTTGAAAACATAAATTAATATTAAAATTAATAATAAAATAAAAATAAAATAAAATAATAAAAAATTAATATAAAATATATTCATAAAAATATATCAAAAAATTTTAATTAAACACAATTTCAAGTTCAAGTAAAATTACAAATCAATTAAATAATTTGCTATTTTAAGTGACGTCATAAAAAACATTTAAAATTCCACAAACACCTATTGATTCATTACTGAGTGTAGTGTCACATATATTTTCTTATAAAGACTGTATCTCTCTCAGCCCTATCAAAAATCTCAGCTCTAACAAAAACCTAGCACCAATATTTAATTGATATTAAAGAATAATTTTTAATGCCAATGTGAAATAATAGTGCAAAAACTGGTTATAACATAAATAGAAAATTATTTAGTTTATAGTTCTATAACTAAACGTATATAGAATACACTTGTGATCGTTCAAATTAAATATTTTAATATAGCTGTGTTTTAATATTGCTGTGTTAAATGCACCATTTCATCAATCTTTATCAAAAGGAATTTTTACAGTCATAAGTCCTTTTAATAATATATATGATGACTTGTTGGTAAATAGCTAGCAATAACTCAGGCTATAACTAAAGAGATACTCGTTTTCAACACTTTGAAAATTTGAAGATGATCCGCATAAACACAATCCTTTCCGTAACTCGACAATAAAAAGTTATATCGTGAGAAATCGCTTGACCTTGGTATCTAATTCATATCACCAAAATATGAAATTACTCTCTGCATATGAGGAGAAGAGAATATTTAACTCGGACTGCAAATAGTTTTGTCAAGTTTTCAAAAGAATATTTGTATATTCCTATGCATTACTATTTGTTCTTAGAAAAAAATATACAGTTTATTTAGAAACGTTTCTTATAGTATATAAATAAGAACTTATTAAAGTCGATTTATGTGATCTTCACAATACGAAATAAAAATATTAACGTTTAAGTTAACAATCTTAACATTTCAGCAACTAAGAGTCTAGTCTAGATAAGCTAGACTACAATACATCCACCAATATTTTTTAATCTTTAATCACCAATACCGAAAAAGAGGACTTAACTGTTAAAAGTGAAGCACAAACTGTATTATATTAAAATAAATTCACTTAATTATATGTTCAATTCTTTACTTATATAAAGAGTTCAATAAACAATTACAATTCTCATTCAGTATATTTGTACTGAACTATAAGTAAATAATGAAACCTGTTAGTGTTTAAGCTTATTTTAATATAATATTTTTGTAAAATAGTACTTCCAATAAAAATGCTTTAGTTTTACAAAGTACTATAGTTATTCTTGATGATTCATAATTATAGAATATTGTTTATGATTAGAAAAGGGCGGTATTTAATTAACTAATCAATCATATTTGAAACGAATTCACTGATATCGGGGAACCAATTCTCACATATTTAACTTTATCACAAATTATTCAATTTGTGAGATTCAAGCTGACCAAAATCATAACGTTGAAGTGTAAATGTCTTCGGTTCAAACGTAACATGAGAGTTGCTAGAAACCGATCGTTCAATAACACAAAAATTTATATCAAGCCCTGGTAGTGCATCAGCCAACTCTCCTCCTACATCGAAATATAACAAACGTTTCATTCGGAGTTGCCATTTCCTTTATAAATGGAGTCAGTTTTCATACTTTCGGATTCTAAGGTTTACCGGATTGAATAAAAGATATAGCACTGAGATACTATAACTACGCAGTCAGTTTTTATACTTCTGGATTATAAGGTTTAGCGGGTCTAAGAAAAGATATAGCATTAAGATACTATAACTTGAGTTCCATAATTTTTGTTTGAATAATAATACTATTTGAATAATATGACAAAAAGATAATAAATTTGTGTTGATTTTATTTTATGTATAACATTTGGTGGCGCTGGATCATATCAAGACTTTTAACTTATGTTGCATTAGGTTTTCTCAGATATATTCATCTTTAACCAACTTGAAATAGTTTAATCTTACAAATGGAATATCAATTTTATATGCTTTTTTCGTATCTTAATCTAAAGTTAGAAATGTATGGGATATACTATTTACAGGAAGTACTTTGTTGCATTTTAATTTGACACAAAAAATCTACTTTAAAGTGAAATTCTCTTACATCATAAAAAAAAATTTAGACTGGAAGAAAATTATAATAACACACTCATAAATTGCATTTTTATTGCATTGAATCTTATTTTTTAGTAGTAATAAACTTCAGGTTCAAACGGAAGTTCAAACGACTTCAATTTTCAATACGTATTTTCTTCTCTATGACTATTAAAAAAGTATAAGGACTATCTTATCAGCTCCACTCTGCGATTGCCATGAAACGAGTTCAGTACCTTTATTTTACTTTCATTGTATTAAATGACATCTGGATTTCATAAGTTTGTTGAACTTATAGACTTTTTCCAGGGATATCATAATTAATATTTAATTTATATATTAGATCATTCAATTAGTTTATGGTATTCAAATGAAACACCGAGTTGGAAGTCTTTAAAATTTAACTTCCATTTACGGACCCAATATTTGCGGTGGTTTACCGGAAGTTTATTGGTTTTGAAGCAGTGCACTCTATTACTGCATTTAATATTTTTGTACAAATTTCCATTGATGCAGACGCAAATTTCTAGAAAATTGAATCACTATACGATGTCTTATTTTCTTCATTGTACACTCTCGCGTCAACTTCAAATGACTCGCAAAAAAAAAAAAAATTAATTGAATAACCGAAATTTAGTTTTGGATATATTCTCGAAAAATATTTCAAAATATGAAATGATGTCAAATGGTTAGTCAAACTATTGACCTATATCACTTACTGGACTTATTGAACAACATACTAAATCTTCTCATTATATTACAGTGATTTTAATAGACCCATATCACTTACTGGACTTATTGAACAACATAGTAAATCTTCTCATTATATTACAGTGACAAATAGACCATTCCTAGTTTAGTTATTCAAGAAAGCAATTGACCGATATCTACATTAATAATGTATATTTGTTTCTTTTATCTTACAGTTTATGCTTTTACCGGTATTAATATTGCTTCTGATTAATCCCCGATATACAACTGCAAAACACAAGGGCAGTACAGATAAAAAGAGCAATACCAATGAGTACAGTGTACATAATCACGATTATGAAAAGAAAAAAAACTCAATTGTTGACAAGGATTCACATGCTGAGCAAACAAATAAAGTTAGTCATTTCAAACATAACACTGTGCCGTATGACAAGACAACGCGAGATAAACGAGGATCCCAAAAACATTATCGAAGTCAGGTACAGCCACAGGAGCAAGCAGGAACTGTGTCACAATCACAATCACAATCACAATACCAACCGTTAAAGCAATATCAAAAGAAGAAAACCATCAAAATATTCCAAAGTAAGACACAACAACGGCACAAAAAACATACCCACGGCGATAGTGGTATTTATCATCAACACCATCAAAGTGACGAACCTAAGGTGTACCATACATTTGAAGAATCACATGAGCATATGGTTGATGGACCACATCAGGAACAGTATCACAGCGCCGAGCTTCAGACTCATCAAGCCGATGAACATATCAAATCTCCGGTTGAACAGCATAAATTCGAAGAAACAGGTGACGAAGGAAACAATGAGGAAGTACATCATGTCAACCACGAAGAGCACGAAAAAATTAAAATAAAACACCACCATCACCATCATCATCATAATCATATAAAAGAAATAATTAAAAAAGTACCAGAGCCCTATCCGGTTGAAAAAATTGTTCATGTTCCTGTAGAAAAAATCATTGAGAAGATTGTTCATGTACCTAAGCCATATCCAGTGGAAAAAATAGTTGAAACAGTTGTTAAGGTGCCAGTAGAGAAAGTTGTGCACGTGCCTAAACCATATCCAGTGGAAAAAATTATCGAAAAAAAGGTACCATATCCGGTAGAGAAAGTAGTGCATGTTCCAGTGGAAAAGATAGTAGAGAAAATTGTTGAGAAAAAAATTCCTTATCCCGTAGAAAAAGTAGTGCACGTTCCAGTAGAAAAGATAGTTGAAAAAATAATCCACGTTCCGAAGCCGTATCCAGTAGAAAAGATTATTGAGAAAGTGGTACATGTTCCAGTTGAAAAAATAGTCCATGTACCAAAACCATATGCTGTTGAAAAAATTGTGAGTAAAATTGTACATGTTCCTAAACCTTACCCAGTTGTGAAGCCAGTACCGTATCCAGTAGAAGTAAAAGTTCCAATTGCTGTAGAGAAAAAAATTCCAGTACCTTATAAAATTGAAGTTGAAAAGAAAATAGCTGTACCATACAAAGTGGAAGTTGAGAAAAAAGTGCCGGTGTATGTGCACACACAGGAACCATATAAGTTCGAATTACCACAACATGAATATCAACATGGTGATCCTCACGAGCACCATAAGGATTATGCCGTCAATTCTGAATATGAGCATCATAAACATTATAATGAACATGAACAAAGTGGGTATAAAAAATTCAATGACCAACAACAAAAACATGAAGGCGGGGACTTAGCCAGCTACGCAACAAATTTCAACACAAATTTTAATATAAATCAACATAAACAAACGGAAGCAGTACGTCATGCACATAACAAAGCCACAAATCTCATCCGTTCAGCACAGTTGTACCAACAACAATCCAAAAAGTCTAAAATCACTCAAAAGGGAAATAATGGCGTTTATGAACAGTCTACATTGGAGAGCATTAACGCGCCCATAGGCAAACCATTTCAAATTCACGTACCAGATGAACCATTAGCTGAAAGTGCTAATAATAATCCAGAATATTTTGTGCATGCTCCTATAGCACTGCCTATACAAATTATTCACCTCCAGCCCACGCCATTTCAAAAAACATTAGCGTTATCTATGCCCTCTTAATATATTAATATCCAAAAGGTATTAAAAGTAAATAATATATAATACTTTAATACATAAGTGTGAGATTATGATTTTTATTATAATATCATAAGTCTTATCCAATGTTAAGACTTACTGATATAATGTATTATCTAGTTAAGATAACTTTTAAGCATTTCTACGTTATCATTCTATTAACGTTATATTATATTGATTTTTATGTAAATGTTATAATAGTTCTTAGAAAATTGGTATTTGAACATTAAAAGAACTCATCTATAACACTATAATCTATAATATTTTTACTTGGAGGAGACTCAGAGATTATTGTGTGGTAAAATTGCTCCGCGAAGTTGACAACCATTAAAAGTCACGTACTTTTGCATTCTCGTATGTATCAGGGAAGAGCCGTTAAATGGTTTAGAGTATATACTGAACAACCACTTAGAACTCTCCCTTAAAATATAGTGGATATTACTTTAATACTCTACAAATTGATTAAATTTACCAGGTTGGTAGTAGCAATTTCAATACGAAATTATCACTTGATAAAATTAATATAAAAGGAAGTTTTTAATGATAAAGTAATGGTTTCGTTAGAAAAGTAAGGTAGCGAAAAATTCACCTACAAGTAATTATCTTGTGTGCCGACGGCAGAAATATAATAGAACCAGATCTATAAATAAAATAGTGCTCATACAAGCTTGGTTTTCGAGCTTAACATTCAACCATACAGTAAATTCAAAGAATTGTCAACGATGAAAAATGGAGTTAAAAGATAAATGATAAATGATAGATGAGATAGATGAGATATAAGATGTCCTTGACCCAATTCATAATGTGTAAGGAAAGTTGTAATTTACCACGGAGAGAGAATAAAGTTTACAAATAGTATACCTGATATTAAAGTTTTTTTTGGAAGTAATAAAAATAAAATTCCATCAATTAGTTTTCTGTACACTAGTTACAGAAGAGATATTACTGGATAATTTTTATTCGGAAATTTGTTCGGACATATTCAAAGTCTTTTCTATTTTTATTTTACATATTTACTATTTAACAGCATATGCGATAGAATATAAAAAATAAGTTTGTATTCGGCATCAGTTGTAAGAACAAATTCTCATGCCGAGGTAACGAGAAAAAATCATTTAATACATAATTGATCAACATCAATATCAATGTTCCGATATTGAGAGAATTTGATCAATTTATTAAATTTTCACTCACAGTCGACCTCAAATAGAATTTCAGTCGCGAATGTTTATTTGTAGCTATACTTATAGGTAACAAGGCCTGTAGCACCTGCAACATTTCGAATACGTTTAAAATATGCATTGGAGAAATGGATAATTACGGTATTATTAGAACAAAATTTCATACACTAATTTCATACACTAATAACATATGAATTACATCTGAAAATATGGTAATTATTATATTCATTTTGAGGTGTTTCGAAAAGTAGTGAACTACAGCAACAAAAATTCTTTTTATATTATTTTAATTTATTGAATTTTTGGCTGATCATACAGCTGTTTCCAGTATTGTCAAATACCCATCATCAGTGGTCTTGAAAATAATCCTTGTATTTAATTATTCGTAAATAATTTTTTTGAGAATGCAAGTACCAGGAATCAAACTCGTGCCCTGCCAAATTTGAAGCTCAGAGTTAGTGTTTATTAGCCAACTGATCCAAAGTACTTGACTTTTATATTCGTACATTTTTCTGAAGTTTTTTGTTAATTTATTGTGAGAGTTTTTTATTAACAAATCTACTTGTTGTATTATATTAGAACGAAATCATAAACCAGCTGTAAAATAATTTAATTAATTAATTATATTTTTGTTTTTTATTGTTAAATTTCAATACTTTTCTGTTTGTAGGGGCATTATTTGTTGCATGCTTACTGCATATTTAATTTTTAATATCTATATAAATATTTATATATTCTCCTAATTTGGTTTTATTGGATTATTTTTAGTAAGAATAGTTAATACAATAAATATAGTAATAATAACGACAATTATAATAATAATATAATAATAATAAAATAGTTGTTGCGAGATACTTTGAGGCGTAAGATCATCTTCGGTTAATGCAGTCGCCGACGTTTAACTTAGTTAGTACAATTTTGAACTGTCATGAAGGTATTGCTATATGGTTTATTAACACACTTGTTATACAGACTGTCAATTAACGAATGATCATGTAAATTTTAAATTATTTTGGTCATGACCATGAATATATACTAAGCGAATATCAATAGTTAATTTAGTAATGTTAATTTCGTTATACTGGTGATCCAATTAGACCATCTAGAATCTTTGGCAAAGCTTAAGTTCGCCAAAATCCTCAAAAAAGAAAGTCTCTAAAATGTTATGGTGGCGCCGTGCATGTGCCGGACAGAAGCAAACCAGGTGATAGTCACTCTTATCATCCTCACCACAACTGCGGCAGATATGATTGAAAGGGAGTTTTAGTCTCCTAGCGTGGTTATCTAGAATACAATGTCCTGTAAGTCAACCTACTGCAGGACTAATAGCTCTACGGGACATCTCTATAAGAGAGTTTGATTTTCTTCTATTGGTGTGTGGCCAAATTGCATACAGGTGCCGGCATATCGTAGAGTCTTCCCATCCAATTTGCATGGTGTTAACGAGATACCCAGAATGCTTAGGTGTTCCGAGAGGTTTCCTGAAGCACGACGTGTGGCTAGCTCATCTGCTTTGCAATTGTCGAAAATATTTCTATGACCGGGAATCCAGATTAGAGAAATATTGAACTGCGTAGACATCTCATTTAGAGATGTGTAGTAGTCAAAAATTGTCCTTGATGTAAATTAGACTGAACTCAAGAACTTTAAAGCAGCTTGACTATCCTATAGTATATGTATGTCCTTTTCAAGTATATTAACTACTTCTGCTAAGCTAAAGCTTCCTTTATGACAGTCACTTCTGCCTGCAAAACAGTACAGTGATCTGGAAGCCTATAATAAGAGGATATATTCAGCTCTTCTGAGAAAAGCACAAATTCTGACATTGTTAGGGAGCAATAGTGCTTTGACTGACGTGACGAAATTACCACCTTGACCGTGTAATAGAATTTTATCACTTTTTTCCGTATCAATTTTGCAAGTAACAATGAAAACAGCAACAATTTTAGATTTGGTGGTATTACGACTTTTTTCATAACATAATGTAAGCAACTCGAATTTGTTTAAACTTCGATAATCACTTGCTTAAATTTTCAACGCTTAAATCAGCTGTTCTGTTGTCTCAATTGCTATTTTAATGTGAATAAAAATAATATTAATAAAATGGGAAAATTTTTTTATTAAAGTAATTGATTGAAATTAATTATTAAAATATATTTTATTATTTACTTACGTGTTTTATTCTCTGAAAATATAATTAAAAAACTAACCGAGTTACTATTCACAGGAAATTTTATTAAGCGATAACCTTAAATTGCAACAGTTTCATCAGCTTGGAAAGGATATAAGCTTGTTAATCTTTTTATATCATCACCAGCAGTTAAATTTCAATAGCCTCATCAATTTAATAGGCATTTAAGAGTTTTCTTCTGATTTCTTCTAAAATAACAACTTGTAAATTAAATTGCAAAACAAGAATGCAATGGCTGCAATGGTTTGCAGCCATTGCTATCCATTCCTAAAATTCGTTACCCATATCTCGTACTCGCACTACTTTTCAGCACCCGGTTTATAATAGGTCTGTTCCACGAGCTACGTTGAGTAAAACTCTGTACACAGAAGTGCGTTCCACCAGCAAATTTTCAAGTAAATTAGAGCATCTGAGAGGGCGTAACATATCTGTCGAAATTTTAAAATGCTACATACATACATTTTATTTCAAGTAAAATTTGTGTTGATGTATGAATCAGCTGTTTCGATTTGAGTTTAAATTTTTGTACTGCTTATTTGCGCGACACTAATGTTCTAACCAGACTTCACAGAAAGCTGTTCCATGAAAATCTGCATAAAGAGCGTAATTTGATACTTTATTTGTGTTACACTCTCAGTTTTTAACTTTTTTCTGTTACGCTCTTTGTTTGTACTTTACTTGTGGTTTACTTGAGTTTTACTACGAGTAGCTGGTGAAACAGACCTTATGAGTAGCTGGTAGAATAGTCCTTCATATTTCGTACTCTCACTACTTTTCAGCACCTGGTCTATAATAAACTTATAGAAACTAATAGTGTTATAAAATCAGCAACAATTCTATATCATTGTGCGTCAGCAACGTTTTATGGTACGACTACTATATACAATACAATATTTTTCCATTTTTTTACAATATCGTAATATATATATATACGTACAGTAAATGACAATTTTTTTAATATATCATTGTAAGCATACAGTTGATAATTTTTTGAAAATACCCTGGTACACACGTAATTTATAGATATTTCAGAGAAGCTATATACGATTCGATGATGGCAATATACGAGTACTTTGTGATCTTTATAGTAGATTTATTTTGAATTGAAACTGCACACAATTTAGTAGATACTATAAATGGGTTTTTTTTTCATATAATTCCAGAAATACAACGAAAGATCTTAAAGTCAACAAAATATTTTTCTGTGAGTGTATCTTCTCTCATCAAATAAACCTTTTACTACTATTAGTTATTTTGCAAGACTTCCTCATAGGTTTATGCAATAGTAAAAACACACCATAAAACTGATAATAAAACGCATTATAATCTTTATTTATATTTTTCACATATAATTAATTTTTCATAAATTTGTCATTAGATTGACGTTAAAATCATCATACATTGTTAGTTTCTATGCAATAAAGTTTACCACCATTAACTTCACGTTCTGTCAACATTTTACCTGACAACTGTGACATCTTTTGTAATTTTCATTGAATATTTTTAATTTATAAATTTTTAAAATATAATGTATAATTATATATATTGTTTTACAATTCAAATTTTAGTTTCCATTTCAATATATCTGCTTTCCACAGTAAATGTTTGTAGATTTTGATTACAATGTTTGTTCTATTGTAGAATAGATTAAGTATAATTTTGGGGTTGTTCATTTTGTCGATATCCTTACATATCCTTTTGTATATTGTGAGTTAATATTTTAATAAACTTTAATAAATTTTTACAAATACACATCCATATATTATTTATTAGTAAATATTGAATTATTTTGTTGTTCGTGTGTTTAAATTAAAACATATTAAAAACAAAACATTCTCATATATTTAAAATTTCTACTCTATTAATATATTTATCTTAAAATAAATATATTATATTTTGATCATATAAACTATAGAATATTAGGAATTAAGTTGTCCTGTTTTTAATAACCCTTCTCAATGTGTTAAGTCACACGTAAACAGGGATTCAAACCATATAACAAAAAACAGCGGCCCTGTTTCTAAATCGGAACTCAAACGGAACAGAAAACAGGGAACGGAGAAAATATATATACATATATCTTCATTACTATTCGAGCGCTTCTATATATATTGGCCTATTTCGGTTCAGTTTTGTACAGTTCACTACCTTTTTATTCACACGCGATGCTTTTTAATTGCAAAAACTTCTGTGACTGATAGTTCAAAAATCATATATAGTAGTTATCAAAAAATCTAGAAGTATTATGGTTTTTAAAAAGGATGAACAAAATTATTTGCAACATGATTCGAAATATTCGCACGAAAATAAACCGAATAAACCGATTTAAAATTTTTTAATTAAACTGGAACGCAAACTTGAATGAAAAAATCTTCTA
Organism: Teleopsis dalmanni; assembly: GCF_002237135.1. Lineage (NCBI taxonomy): Eukaryota > Metazoa > Arthropoda > Insecta > Diptera > Diopsidae > Teleopsis > Teleopsis dalmanni. The sequence continues at coordinate 47,729,117 of NC_051848.1, forward strand.
TTCGAGTCTCTTCACATAGTATAAATTTATGTGGAATATTTAGACCAGAGAATATAAACTTCTTTGATTTAGACCAATTTTTGGATTCGTTATTCCTTAAAATGATACACCCCACCATTTTAAACCAGCGATGTCTAGCCCGTCGTATAAGAATTAGTATAAGAATTCTACTCAAAACATTCTTCGTAGGGTTTCCATATTTTGTCTCTGCTTTCCCTGCATAAATAGAGCTGAACTCAAAATTCTGAATCAATTACACCTACAAACTTTTTCAAATACATAAGCAGAGATGACCCAGTAAAATTTTTAAATGGTGTAAAACTAAAAAATCTCTTTTCGAAAGAAAATTAAAATTCAATATTTCGAACTTATTTTTTCACTTTTATTCAATCAAATAATATTTTTCAATTATACGAATCTTTATAGACAATAATGGAAAAAGTGTTTCGAAACACTTTAAAATTCTACTAGATAATTGTGTTTATAAAAGATATATAATTAAATATTGGTTATAAACGCAATTCCTTAATTCTTTCTCAGAAAAATTATAAGTAGGTGTTCAAAATAGAGAAAACAAAAAAATAAAGTTGCATTGCCAAATCAAAAATAATTCGTCTGGGCACAATCGTTTTTTAAACATAAGCGTAAAGACCGATGATTATGACAACCGATGTTATAGCATTCTATGGAATACCGAAAACCGATCCTGTTCAAAGAAGGAGTAATGTGTGTGAGAATATTTGGAAACAAATTGTAATTAAAAGTGTACTCAAAGAGAAAGCAAACATGATTACTTAAACTTATACTATAATGTTTCAATGTAAAAAAATAGATAATGCATTCCTAACCCATTATTGATGCATTGTCAAACTATTCGGTTAGTCCGAGGTTGAAAGCATTTGAACAGTTTATCGAGGCACATGGACGGCATATATTAAGTAAACCCTCAAAATATCAATACCTACGTGTTTGATCAAATCATTTGGACTAATGCACTTTCTACTCACTAAACTAATTTCTGAAAAGATCTGGAAAATAAAAAAAAAATAATCACATTTTTTTGTATTTCGATACATTTTTATAAAAATATGTCAATTTATCCGGTATTGAATTCCCTGCCCAGACGACAACTGTTTATACAAACATTTCTTGTATACTTAAGAGAAGACGTAAACAATATTTAATTTAAAATTCTTTACTTCGAAGATTTTGTGGAGCTCACAGTTTTCTTATATATGGAGTGTTAATAATTGATACAAATTTTGTGTGTATTTCTTCTTTGTTTATTTGAGTAGCATATATAGCATTGGCCCATACCCTGACTACAGTCAGTCGGGTCTAACACGCCCAACTCGCTGGATTCAACGACAGTATCCACTGAAATTTCAGTTATTTCCAGTAAGCTTTCCAGTGATATTTGCATTTTCACATCTGCTTTATATTATAAAAGGGTGAAGTTCTTTATCTAGAGTTTCAGGAATTTGTCTCCTCTGTCAACTTATATATACCGTAGAAACCACGTATCTAAAAATCATATTTTAGTCTTGCATGACAACCAATTTATATCTTTTGTACTTGCAATTTATACAGTGTTATCCGAAATTTTTTACAAAGATCATTAGTGTTGTCTGTAAAGCCACTTCAAACTTCACTTCAAGAAAATATATAATTAAAAAAAATAATAAAACACTGTTTCGTTGTTTTCTCATACATATTTTGTATGATAAAACTTAGCTTAGCTGTAAAAAATATATTCAAAATCTCCACATACCTTTTAAACATTATAAGTCACCTAACACTAATTTTAATCAAAAGGGCATGATTAAATCCATTATTTTATCTATATATCTATCTATAGCGGAGAACACAGATTTTACGCTGGTTAGAAGTTTGAAATTTTTTTCACATATTGTCGATAGCATTGTTTATTTCGTTAAGTTTTTCTAACGTAAAAAAAATTAAATTCGATTATCTGATCTTAACAGCACTTTTCGTTAAAACACATAAAACTTGTTTAAATCGGTTTTGACACAGTTTAACTCTCGCTAGAGGGTTCTTTGTGCTTGAGGGAAATCTTTTTCTTTATCACTTACCAACATCTCTCTCTGGTGCGCAATACTATTTCGAACCGATTTCGATTTTATTATTTACATTTCTCTCACATTATCTACGAATATACGTATTACATATATATTTATATAAGTTATAATTATTGAAATTGAACAACAAATTTTTAAAAAACTTTTACAACGTTTAATAGAAAAATATATAATAAGTGTAGTTTTGGGTTAGATGGCGCTTTACCGATGAAGCTCGGCATTGAAACAACAAGACCGCAAGAATTAGGAATGTATTTAAGATGGTAAATAACAAGTTGAGGACTTGTTATCGGCCACATGAATCATCTACTGTGGATGAGTAATTTTTGGGGCACAAAGGGAGTAATGGTTTGGGCAGTATAAGCCTTACAATCTAGCCAAGTAAGTAGCTAATTTGGCATACAATTAATTTCGTTGAGAATATTTTGGTGATTTAACCGTATTTAATTAAAAATTTTAAAATACAATCATACTTCCATAACTCGAAGTACCATTTTACAAAGAAAAGATTCGACTTATGGAGTTTTCGAGTTAAAAATTTTTTTTTGGAAATTGTAAGTAATTTGCTATCTAAACCCTGGTACACTCTATTTATTTTTACTTTTCGTAAGTAAATACGTTAGGGATGTCTACGCTTAAGTGCAATTGCGTTGAATGCAGGTGGGATGTGCACATCTCAATAACATTTGTAAATTACTTTGAGTGAGAACACACCATTTCCATAATCAGTTTGCAAAAATGTCTGTTCACATCACAAACGAATGTGGTAATCAACCAAGGGATGCCAACGTTTCATATGTGAATTCAGTATTATATTTTATGTTCTTTAATTTTATTTAAAAAATTAGTTGTGTAGTTGTGTATGGGTTTGGCAAATATTTAACTAAGGCCGTGTGCAAGTTCGATTAAATTGAGGTAAAGTACTTATTTATTATTTTTGGTTAAAAGTTTTCAAATTTATTTGTTTATTTATTAAACATCTTATAAAATTTACACAATGTTAACACCTAATTTAACTAATTTTTATTTAATTTACCCTACTCGAAATTCTAGGTATTACCAACATTCGCTGCCATATCGACATAATTTATTATTTTCTTTAATTTACCATCAATTTACTCAAACTCGCACACGGCCTAAATATACTTTGCATTTTGAAGCTTTTGAAAGTATAGAACTTTTTTTAGTCTTGCATATTTCTCACCTATTTAATGCGCTTAAACCAAAGTGTGGATACACGAAATATTAGTATTATTCGGATATTATTATATCTGTATAATTAAGGGATGTTATCTGGTACAACACACATAAGTATAAGGTCAAACATTAATTGGTCTGTTCCACAAGCTACTCGTAGTCACTTTGAGTAACACTGTATGTAACAGTGCGTTCCACCAGTAAATTTTTGAGTAAAAGTGAGCATCTGAGAGAGGGTAACATCCCTGTCGAAATTTGAAAATGCTATACAGACTTTACTCGTACATTTTATTTCCAGTAAAATTTGTGTGATGTATGAATCAGTTGTTTCGGTTTGAATTTAAATTTTTGTATTATTTATTTGCGCGGCACTGGTGTTTTCATCAGATTTTACACAAAGCTGTTCCTTGAAAATCTGTGTAAAGAGCGTAATTTGGTACTTTATTTGTGTTACGCTCTCACTTTTTAATTTATTTCTGTTACGCTCTCAGTTTGTGATTTATTTGTGTTTTACTTGAGTTTTACTACAAGTAGCTCGTGGAACAGACCTAGTATGTGCACATCGAAACTAATGTCAATATCCAAATAGCGGCAAGATGCAATAGTGCAACCAAAATGAGCATCTTATGCTATATCTGTATAGTTTAATCTAGTGCCAAAGTAATGATAAATAACGAAGATGTACGACAAATGTGCAGCTTACAAGATGTCTTAAAGTGGAATAGACAAATAAGCAGTGAATGGAAGCAGTAATGACTGGAACCGTGGACTCGGAATAGACTTAAGGGTGGTCACCAAAACAGTAGTAGAAATGCGGAATATCTGTGGGATGTCGTTACATAAATATTGATAAATTCCTGATGTTTTGAGACATTTTTCAAATTAGTGGATCGTCTTTCTAATATTTTTTTTACCCATAAGAAGTTTTATTTTTGTAATTTAACTGTTCTCGAAAGCTTTTCATGTGTATTTGCGTATTTAATTAAAGTATTTGAGGATTTTTTTTCACTTCGACTTCGAATTTCGACTAAAAATTATATTTTGAATTGTTATATCCATCCATCTAAACAAAAATTTGTGTCTGCATAGATCTTGAAAATGATTTCATGTAGTTCAAGTTTTGTATCTGCTAGATTACCAACGTTTATTTTCAAATAACATTTATTGTAAGTTGAGTGTTGAAGTTAAGTGGATTAATTACTTTAGGTTATGAATTTTTGCTATTAGAATGGTATCTTATCTGTGGGTGGCCAATTGATCACCCTCTATAATAACGTATAATTTGTAGCATTAAAAACATTAAGTTGCAATTTTAACGACTGTGACTATTTTTGTTAGATTTTTGGCATTTGAATTATTTTAATTTATTTTTATTCGTTTTTGACTAATTTAATTAGATTATTTATATTAATTGAAATAGGAACAGCCTGTGTGTTAAACACAGGATCCGTAGTAAATAACTATGGCTTTGTTTACATCGTGTAGTTCTGTTACTCTGTAACGTTTATGTGTTGTCATGTGTGCGAGTATGTATAATGTATAAGAGAAAAAATACATAAAATTTTAATTAAAACACAAAATCACCTTACGAATATTAGTAAATTTACCATATTTTAACCATAATTTCACAAATTAATTCTACTAACTGGCAATATGGCCAGCGACTTACTGTTGCTGTATGAGTAATTGTTCGACTTGATCGGCGGTGCGCAACAAAAATGCTGCGCTCTCGCGATAGGCAGAAATCACTTGACGTGCTGCGGTTATTTCATTGGGACTCAGCTTGTGCGTTAGTAGTGGGGGTGCGCGCACTGCAGCCGTATCAATTTGAGCCCCCAATGAAGCTGTGGCTATACCCTGCTGTCCCGCTTGGAGTTGCTGTTGTTGCTGTTGCTGCTGCTGTTGTTGTTGTTGCTGCTGCTGCTGCTGCTGTTGTTGTTGTTGAATTTGTTGCAGTTGTGTGGCGGTAACCAAAGTGTTATTGTTATTAATGTTGGTTGAGATATTGCTCAACGCAGAAGCTGTATTTGTGGGTAAATTATTGTTACAGTTGCCGGAAACATTAATAAATGAGTTGGAGGATATGTTGGTAGACGTGTTCTTCATTGAGAGATCAGTAGGTGTAGCTGAAAGGTTTATAGTAGTTGCTTTAAAATTCATTGGACATAAGTATTAGTAAAAAAAAGAAAACATTTAGACAAATTAATTTACCATTGCCTAATCCGGTCACACTTGGAAAATAGTTGGGGTAAGTTGTTGAACGTCCAGCCACAGCTGCAGCTGCAGCTGCCACAAATGGCACCGCTGCTGAAGGCGACGCAAAATCCGATGACCTATAAAGTGGACTTGTAGCTGGTAGTCCAGCTAAACCAGCTGCTGTGGAAGCTGCAGCAATACCGTTGGCTATTGTATTTCCATTGGCCAATGCACTTGTCAAGGGTTTTATATCTAAACTTGTTGTGCTTCCCCCGATACTTGCATTCGAACTGAGTGCTAGTGGTGAACTGCGTGCTGAGTTTATGCTGCCACTTGCATTGGATGAAGCGGCAGCTGCAGCAGCTGCTGCGGCCGCCACAGCAACAGCCGGCGTCAGAGACAATGGGTCAGCTGTTTCTGAATTTGTTGTAGAACGTGCGAAACTAGTGCTAGTAGCAAATGGTACAGTTGTTGCTGTAACTGAAGTAAGTCCCTCAGTTGGCATTTGAACTGATGTCATTGTCGAATTACTACCACCTACTGTAGTTACTGAACTTGTGGCAGCAACAGCGGCTGCAGCAGCCGCCACTACTGAACCTGGGGCTGGTATTGCATGTGTAATGGGTTCTAGACCTATGCGCATACGTTTGGCGTTCATTGATTCGTTCTCACAAGCAATTGCCAAAATTTGTTCAGCTTGCACGGATGTGAGATGTGCAGGTGTAGGACGGGTCTAAAATGAAAATTTAAGCTGTATGTAGGCGTAGTATAAAAATTTTTTTGTTTAAATTATAATATATTTCAATTTAATTTTGTGTATAGGAAAGAGATCGTCTATAATTCTCGGATCAGTTTAAGCATGTACAAGAAGGGCAACTTTTAAAATGCCCTCATGTCCTTTAAGTGGTCGGTATTGGACAATGGACTAAAGAAAAATGAAAAAATTACTAAATGAGCAATAACACAATATAAGAATCAAAGATCTTTGGTAGTACTAAGGATACCAGAGATTTAAAACAACTTGGTTAATGCGCTATATAATATATTGTACCTCGATGATGAAATCAAAATCTGTTATAAAGCAGTGATTCTATTATTAAGCTATCTAATTTGCTTTAAAATGGATAATACAATATAAGAACCAAAGATCTTTGGTAGTACTAATAATACCAGAGATTTAAAATAACTTGGTTATTGTACTATATAATATATAGTACCTCGACGATGGAACAAAAATGTGTTCCAAAACAATAATTCTATTATTAAGCAAGTAAATTCGCTTTGAAATTGATAGAAAAATATATATATATTTACAATTAAAAAAATATACATATATGACCATGCATTGAAATAATAGTATAAACAAAAAAATATATAGAGCATTCGCGAGCTTGAGTAACAAGCTCGGTAATCGCGTAATAGGCTACAGTGGTAGCCTATTAAATTATTTAAATTATTAAATTATTTAAATTAAATTAAATTATTAAATTAGTAAATTATTTGATTGTTGCCGTTTTTAACTGTTTCTATGGCACTTGGGTAGCAAGTGGACGATTCTACCGGAGAATCGTGAATACCCCTTATTGTGTTTATTATATTGCTTCAAGTTTCGATGACACAATATCAACAGAGTGTATAAAAATCAGGAGAGAAAGAAAATATAGTATGTTTTGCTAATTCTATAATTGCACGACATATTCTGTTACTGATTCAAGATTTTATTTAAATTCAAGACAGAGTAATATTGAGAGAAATAAGTCCAAAAAATATTTTATTGCAATGGTATTTTGGCTCTTCTTTTATGTATGCTGTACTCAGTCTTCGGTGACTCAGTTATGTCTGTGTGAATAAGTCTTTTCGAACTAAGGACTGAATTATTACAACACAGAAAATTTATTTATATATATATATATTTACATATATATAGACATATAAAATAAATTTTTATTACAATTTAGACAATTGACTGTTACATTACTATTAAATTCCCGTTCAACTTTTAACAAACGGAAAATTAGGGTAAATAAGATTATAAAACTTCCATATGCCAAATAATCCATACATAATAAATAAAAAAATATTTATTCATTTATTTAGAAACGTTATAATTAGGATTTTCAAAATCTTTGCAAATTTTGATGTTGATAGTAGACATATATATGTATAATATATTTGTGGTTAAAAGCAGTGAAAGGCTCGGCTGGCAATCCCAGCACCGAACTTAGTTGAAGTGGACCAAATGTCTCCTCACCTGAAACTATCTGATTACAAACAAATCCACAAAAAAAAAATGGCTCTTTGCTTCTCATAGGATCTACGGGAACTAATATAAAGGAGTGGAAGAGACGCTTATCAAGAAAATATTGTAGTTTTATTAACATAAAATAATAAAAATAATTATTTTTATTATGAGTTGTGACAAAAGAAGTGTATAAAGTTGGTAAATTGATAAATTGACATAGAGATGGTCGCGAAAAAAAAATGAAATAAAATAAAATGGTACTGTTAAATATTTAAAATAATAATAAAAATAAAAGTGCAAAAAAAAGTAGTGCAATAAAAAAAAATAAATCAAAAAACAGTAAATATAAACAAACTATTAACATATTAAAAATATAGTTTCATAAAAAATATATTGTAAGGTAGGCAATCAATGGAATTATAGTCAATATTAAAAGAAGATGGGAGATTATTTTCAAGTAAATGAAATAATCTTATATTTTTTTAAGTCTATATTTAGATAGTGTGGTGAATACAAACTTTTCAAAAACCAGTAAAGGAAAGTTGATATTTGAGCTGGAATTTAGATCCCCTGTAGCCATAGCAGTGGTAGTTCTTTAATTCATAATTAAGGGTTTAAACTGCCATATAAATGTAGTAGATTTAAAATATTTATTCTAATTAATTTATAAATTAAACTGTATAGTAGTATGTATGTATGGCTACATGTTATTAAAAATTATTTATGATGTATTCGTCTATTGTGAAAAAAATATAGTCATTTTGATCATTTAGATCATTGGTATTTTTATAACTTACTGTATTGTCCCAACCATCTCGAGTCTTTTTGTTTCTTCGGCATGATTTCAAGTACGTTCGTATACGTTTTCGGGAGCGGTCACTGAATTCTGGAAACTGCCTGGCACAGGAGTCAATAATTGCTTGAATTTTTTCTTTTGGTTGCTTTGAAATTGGAACGATGCGATCTAGATTTTCATCAACAAATAAGCGTACAAACATCTATAAAAAAAATAGAAAAACATATAAAACTTTATTATATTATGAATTTTGTATTTTATCAGCAAATGTGTATATGCTATCTCTATTAAAGTACACGTGGAGTGATGCCAACTATTACTTTAAATTTCTAAATCATTGTTTCAAAAATTGTTACTTATGTAGCCAATGTATTGCATTTTAACAGAATCAAAATTCAGTCTAAATTATATGAATCGATTAATCTCTAAGTTCTTTAATTTTTCTGAAGACGTCCTGCCGAGTTTACTGTTCTGAAACTAGTCTGCTTGGGAGAATTGTTTGGTCTTATTCTACAGGAAAACAAATTGCGGAACGGTACCATATAATTAATGATGGTATAAAAGAGGCTTCGAAAGCAGAAATCAAAGCTGCTTTATTTCTAAGATAGTAGAGATGTTTTGATTTAAAATTTTTGAATAGATTTATTTCACCCGCCTATTTCTCTGTTGATACTGAAAAAGGATTCCAGTTTCTTCAGTGCGACATTGTTTTTTCTGTCAAGGAATGACCTTGGTTTTGATACCGAAAACCCATTGCTTAGAATTCGTTTAATTTCATACGCCCATTAATACCCATTACCAATATAATGTAGTAGTTTTGTCTTTGGTATTAAAAAAAGCTACTGCATGTGTGTAGGGCTAGGTTGAATTAATAATCTTATAGAACTTGGACAACTGCGACTTTTATTGCAGCCCAAAAGGTTTCATAGCAAATTGACTGTTTGTATTTAATATGGAAGTAACATACGTTTTTCTTTGAAAAAAAGAAAGGGACAAGGTGTGAAAAAATGAAATGTGACTTTCCAATTTAGTTTACTACTTCCATAAAGTTCTCAGAAATTTTGAAAATTTTGCAACAATAATTTCATTTTGAAGAGATCTCTTTTTTTAAAAAAGTAACTTTAATGTACTTAAATGACTGTCAATTTTTTTTTTTTGACTTGAGTGACAGTGTTTGAACATTAAGAATGATATATAATACATACTTAGAATTTCAGCAATAGCTTTTTGTATAAATTACACAGACCAAAGCTCAAATGCACGTCTAGAAAAGGATAAGACAACCTCCTCCATCATGTACAGCACTTCTATTGTATAATCGACTATTTGCTGTAATCTCTCTCATTCACAACTACAAAGATCTGAAAAATGTCAACGAAGTATCTACTTAATACTCTATATATATTAAAGTCGAAACTGACCGACTTGGAAGCATGTATGGTAATTCAATAGTAAAATTGATTTTTTCATCTATTTTTTTTGTTTTGAATAATTATTTCTTTACTCACATTAAATGCTTTCAGTCGTTCTGGATCATGTGTGGCTAGTTTTTCGTCTAGTTTATCATCAGAATCATCTTCAGATCCTTCATCTTCTTCTTTTTGCCCAGATGAATTTGTTTCGTCTTGTCCTTCCATTGGTGAATTCATATCAGTTCGAGGTACTGGTGACAATGAAGTATCTATTTTGCCACTTGCTGCCGCATTTTGTGCTAAAGCATTTTGATACTGCGCCCATAGTCCACCAACAACGCCTAAGTCAGGACCTTCAGTACCATTTCGTACTGCATTTGAGTTCTGATAATTCCAAGCAAGTAACATAAGCTTAAGTTTATCAGCGTCTTTCATTAGACCAGCATAAGGGTCGGTATCTGCATTGCTGTCACTGCCAACCGACGATTCAGTAGCTATTGGTGCCGGTAAAGTTTCCTGAAAAAAAAAAAATAATATAGAAAACTCTTAGTCTTATACTTTCAATAGAATTAAATCAATAAAATATAATAATAATAAAATTGAACTTTATTTGTGTAAATAATGCCCAATAAATATTGTGTGAAGAACAGAATAGAACGTGAGAAGTCAACAGAAGTCAATAATCAGTGTTTTTATGACTTGTCGTGAGAATTATAAATATGCAAGATGATTTGTTTATAGTTAATAAATATTGTGAATAAATTTTATATATATTGTTCATTATCGTTCAACATCTTTTGTCACCTTCCTGCAAGTTGCCTAATATTATTATATGATAGCTCATATTCTCTTCTTCTGACTTAACTCAAGAAGAATGTAGTATATAGTCACATTTATTGACGTGAATCAAAGAAAATATGAAGAAAAAAAATAAATTTAAAAGAAAGAAAGTGATGATGCATTTTATAGACAATTTTGAATCTACATTAAGATCCCATTTATATGATAACATATATGTATATAATGCATAATAACAAATATATAATATAATAAAAAAGAATGCTAATTAGAGCTGCTAATATACCATTAACTATTAAAGTTGAAGGTGCTTTTGGTGTTGATGGTTTTTTGATTATTTCGTTAAATTAAAAAAGTTATATATTTAAAGTATATATTTTAGATAATAAGAAAGAATTTTCAATTAAAAACAATTGTTCAGTTTATATGACAACTATATTTAAAATTGAATTGATATGTTAAAACTTTGTGTATTCTGTCATACGAGGATCACTATTCATATTTTGAATATGTTTACGATGATTAATTACGACATTCCACGTTGATTGCGAGTATCAGGAGAAGAGCGCATCGATAAACTTACTTCTACATTTGGGGATAAAGCACCGTCCTTTGCGACTGTGAAATGGTGGTACTCGTACAATGATTCTAATCGTGGTCGCAGTTCACTTACTGACGAAGTTCATATTCGTGAAGGTCGTTTGAAATCAGTTGTTGTGCTAGAAAACATTGATGCTGTGCAAAAACTGATAATGTAAACTGATAATCATCACGCGACATACTGTGAGATTGAGATTGAAGGAACTCTAGGCATTAGTTCCACAAACATACTCGTATATAAAATATAGCACAATTATTTAGCCGTGAGAAAGGTTTGTTCTCGTTGGATTGTATATAGACGTATATAAGATTATAACAGGTGATGAATATATATATATATGCGTATGAGCCGGAACATAAACAGCAGTCAACTGTGTGTGTGTTTCAAGATTAACCAAATCCAATAAAAGTTGTTCATGCTCAAAACATTACAAAAAAAATAATTGCTTGTTTTTTCAGAAAAACTGTTCATGGGGCAACAACACCATTACAGGAATGTAAAAAGGTCATTTGGACCATTTGTTTACCGGAAGTCTTCAGTGAAATACGGAAAACAAACAAGCGCCGTCGGAAAATTCTCTATCTCCATCAAGACAATGCGAGTGTTCACACATCTCGTCTAACAACCTTTTCAACAGTTTGAACACTCAAAAAATCGAATTGACGGATCATCTCATCTGCCGTACAGTCCTGATTTGGCACCCACTGATTTCTTCTTGTTCACGAATGTCAACAGCAAGAATAAATTGGTAATTTTTGTCGGCTGAAGAAGCAGAAACCATTGTTGCATTTAAAAACCATGTTTTGGATGTGTCTAAAACCATGAAGAAGATTGGGAAAAATGCTTTGACAAATGGTTCGAACGCATGCCGAGTGTATCTGTATTAATCATAAAGGAGAATACTTCGAGAAACAATAAAGCAATTTTCAACGACAAGTGCGTATTTTTTCATTATTAGGCTCAAAATATAATTAGTGATCCTTGTATCATAAAAGGTACATTCTGCACCAAATTTTATTTGAATATTTGTATCAAAAATAGAAAAATGTGATGCCTTTCTTCAATTTATATGGCAGCTTTATGGTTCGATTTCAGCAAATCCAACAAATGAGGTTATATTTTAAAAATTATGCTAGAGTTTTAAAGTTGAAGTGGATATATTTAAAAATAAAAATTTTTCAGACGAAAACTCTTGTCTGATTCGACAGTTTATATATCCGTTATATCTAAATCTGAAGCAATACGAACATAATTTTGTGTATTCTCTCTTATGTACTTGTCGAGCTTATTTAGACTATATATTTACTTCATGGGATGTACGACGTTTCCTTCAATGCGTTACAAAAATTTTGATAAACCTAATAGGTATACCTTTTGTTGGGTAAAGGGTATAAAGATTAACCACAAGACTACCGGAGATTTGGTATGTTCATAAATATATAAATAAACGTTTTATCGTACGGTTTTTATTCTTTAAAGTCACGTCAGTATAAGAAAATAGCTTACATATATGTCACAAGAAATTCTTATAGTTGTGTTTGCGATTTATTTCAATATCTTTCGTAATTCGATTAATACAATTTCTGCAGCACTCATACGCACTGAGGAACCTGTTATATGCATAATATTAGAGTATGCCTATAATAACTTTACTATTAGAGCTAAGTTTTTTTTTTTTTGAATACGGTATATGATAGCCTCAAACAAATAAGACTGCAATTTCTTCTTAATTAAAAATCGAAAATGGTGGTGTTGATTTTACATACAACTCTATTCAGCAAATTCTGCCTGTAGAAAAATTGTATTTACTTGACAAACTGTGCGGTTTGGATTGATTGGTACAAGGGTCTAATATCTTGCAACTACTTTTTTGAAACTATAATTTTTTCTTTCAAACCTGAACATGACTTTTACTTTATTAAAAATTTCAAGTATTTGTTATCATGCTAATGAAAAAAGCATAATGCATAATAATGTCATCATGTATAATGGCTACTATCGTATATCATATAATTTTTATAATTTTTAAGAACTTAAAGACCAATGGGCTTCATTGGTGAATGTGAGCTAATATTAAATTATTAATATTTATTTTTCGTATATCATTACATTGTTTGAAGTTTGCCAATAGGTGCGATTAACATCATTATTGAAATCTTGATAGATAATTTTCGAAGGGTATTTCAGCACAAAGCTTTAAGGGTTTTCGTCAAGATGGACCTAAACGACAAGACTTAAAAAAAAGTTTACATAAAACTTTTTTAAATTTTTAGCTTCAGTTTTAAAAGAATTCTTGTTACAGTGCTCTATAATGTGCTCTATTAAAATACCTAAACAGTAAAAGCTTTATTTTTTGCGTATATTATAAAAATTTTAAATATGGTATAACTTTGAAAAATACTATTTTGGGGATATGAATTTAGAATTTCAAAAGTATATTTATTTCCTGATTTTTGAAAAATACTTGTTTAAAAAAGTATGCTTTCACAAAACTGTTACAATTCCAATTCCTAGGTAGTGATAGACAATATGCTTCAGAAAATGTTTCACTAAGAATATATACTAATCGGTGTACTATTCGAAATATTGCAGTTAAATAATATCAAAAAAAAATTAATTACTTTTATTTCTTTGAACATAAATTTTATGAAATATTTTTCTACATAGTTTATCTACATACTACTGCCGAATCAGTTTCAATTAGGATATATCTTCTATATAAGCCGATTTTTATATGCATTACATTTTACGGCAAATTGTATAGAAATTGTCCTGAAAGATGGATACTGACACATGAGGTGGCTTACAGTTTTCTCATCAATCATAGAACCACAATTCGACAAAAGTCGTTAATGACTAAAATAAATCTTTGAATACCCAGTTGGCTGTCAGTACTGATTTCGTAGTACTGAATTAGATTCGATGTACTTGAAGCTGATGATTGGTATGAATTTTGTCTAATTAAGGCCAGGTGAGATGTGTTTTTTGTGGTATTCATACTTTCTTTCTTTAATATCTATTGAAGAATATGAACTTTCTTTTGTTCGACCGACTAGTTTACAAAAAAAAAAATATAACAGAAATAAGCAAAAGAGAATCTGTAAATAAGGCAAGTTCGAAATATTTTTTTGTAGAAACAGTTTTTATAATACCAAATTTGTAGTCATGTGTTTATTACTTCAATGGTTTGAAAATTCTGAAAGGAGTATTCATAGTAATTGTACTTTTTATTCCTAGAAACATTTTCCATGATAGATTTTGAGATTTCATGATTTAGATTCCTCACTTACTTTCTATTTTGGCTATAACAATCCGTAACCGGGTTTCGGATTGTTTCTTCAGGCGACTCCCCTGTGTAAGCGCCTTCTCCAGCCTGGTACATCAAGTCCCGCTAGTGCTCCCTTAAATTGATTACATTACTGGAGCCACGATCTATCTCTACGTCTTCCTCCAAATACTACTGCTTTAAATATTTTTTTGACTGGGAAGTGACATTTATTCGCACGACATGACTAAGGCAATGAAGCCGCTAGATATTAATTCCTTAAATTATATCAATGTTGTAGTCGTAGCCTATATCGCTCGTGGTTCATTTGAATGCGGTAGTCGTCGTAAACTTTAAAAGGACCAACTTACGAAAAACTTTTTTCTTGTAAACTCTTACTGCTATATTAAGTACTCTTCTCACTTTATTTGGAAAATTAAGTGATTTTAACAGAAATATAAAACGGATCTATAATGGATATAACGGTTAATGTTGCTTGCCTTCACAAACAAATTTAAAGGCAACACAATAAACAATAAATGTTTATGAATGAATGTTATGACCGTTATATTAAAACGCTTTTTTTTACTTACCTTACTTTACACATACTTTACACCTTAATCTTAAAATTTCTATCAAAAATATTTCCCATACAATAAATCTGTTGACTTATTGCGGAGACAATAGGCCTTTAAAGATATCAATAATTAATAAATAATTGTATTTCTATGTTATATCAAATTTGGATTTCTGTTTACACGAATATAAAAAAGACTACATATGATGACAACTAAGAGATACTCTTTTACTCTGCAGTAGTTCCTTCAGCAACATGAAAACACAAATGCAATAAAACAGTAATATTTAAATTTATAATAGTAAAAATTTTGATTGTCAATCAAGAAAAAGCCCTTGCTCCAACAGCACCTGTAGATCGTGTCTGCCTCGCCGAAGTAAAAGACACTGCAACATCTGTTGCGTTACCATCTAGGATTATTCAAATTCAGCCTTAACCATTCGGGCACCTGAACAAATGCTTAAACATCTGCTAGAAAAAAATTAGCTTAATATTTGCAAATATTCCAATATCTTCAAACCCAAATTACGAAAAATTTGAGACCAAAAATTTTTTTTAGCTAATTGAGGTGACTTCCACCTCGCTCCATTTCATCGCGTTCAAAACATGTTTTTTTAACTATTGTCGTAAAATCGTGCAACAGCCGGTACTGTGTCCAGAACAATCCTATTGTACCTATCGCTATTAATTACACAAAGCTCTTTAAAGCTTTGTGAACAAACTCCAGAACTCCAGTCCAGAGAAGAGCTCTTAATCGGTTCGAGTATGACACTCACAAAGACTGCTCAAAATATACTGGCAAACCTATTTTATTTTATGGATCCGTTTAGAAAAAATAATATTATTTTTTTCCTTAAACGTACAGAACTTTGAAATTATTTATATATAAATGGCTTTGTGACTCCAATATCAACATATGCTATTCTTGACTGTAGGTGTAAAATCCATTATTCGTTAGTAATTCCAAAATCGACTCAAAGATTTTTTTACTATTATTCTCGGTTTTTGCTGGCCAGGATATCTTAGAAATGGCTTAGTCACTCAATACCAACTACTACTGCAAATATTTACCGAGCATAGCATTTGTGTTGGTTGAGTTGAACTTGAAGAAAAATTTATAAAAAAGTGTGGTTCTCTAGACTTTGTATATTTTTTCATTTGTTTTCTTTACTCTATTTTCCTTTCGAAGTTCATTAGTATTTCTTCTTTTCGTATTCTTTCTATCACAGATTCTAACAGGGTTTATACGCTTCTTCTTACTGCCTTTTATTGGTTCTATAAGTAGCGTTTTAGGTAGCATTGCAGTAGTTGACAACGGTTTTGACTTTGTCTGTACCAAGCATTGCTCCATTTCCATGCCAGTTTTGTGTTACAGTCAAGTTTAAGCTTTCTTCTGTAGACAGATTTACTTTGTGTTGTAATTTTTTCTGTTTTATCCTTAACTATTTTAGTTTCAAAACAAAGGATAAGATAGTTTTTGTATTTGGATGAAATACATTTGTACTCGAATATAATTGATTTCTATATATTTCTTGCTTTGTGCATTCGTATATTACGTCTGTCTATTACAGTTTGTATTTTTATTCAGTATAATAGCCTCCTAGTCAACAGAAAATCAATATCGGAATTCATTCGCACACGGATACACCATTACTTTCGCTTTTAGTACTCAAGAGTTCGGCAAGTATGCAGAAGCTTAGAACGATGTGCGCCGAATATAAAATTAGAAATTCGAGCACATCCAACCAAACTAAGAAAAAGAAAACGAATCGCTTACTTTAACTGCTGTATTATTGTGGGGTTTTGCGAATGCGAGTAGTGCCCTCACTAAGAGGTCTAGAATATGCAAAAGTAAACATTGTAAATGGAAGTGGAAAACGTGGGTTGAGAAAGTTTCCATAAAACAAAACCTCATCATCATCGCTGCAGTCTTTGTTTTTGATTTGTTTGCTATTATCAACGTAAATGCTGTTGTTGGTATCGTCACTCTTAAATGTACATACCAAAATATAGCCTCGCACAGCATCGACGGGTAATCGTATGTATGTAGACGGGTGTCTGCCTGGGCTCAATTGCTGCTTACGTTATGTTGTGCCTTATTATGCGCTGTAGTATATGCGTTACAAGTCAATTCACCGGTATGAGACGTGCCCATTTTGTGTTGGTTTTCATCAGTTCAAAGTTACTTTCTTCTTGCTGTGCCTTTTTAAGTTGCGCAATTTTTTCTGCTCCTTTGCAGCATAAGATGTTTTTCTTCATTGTCGGCACAGCAAAACAACGTTTGCCACTCCGCTAGATACATGAGGAATAAATACAGTGGGGGACGAAAGTCTGTATACGACATCCATTTTTACTATCTGACTAGTTCAAAAACATTGTGAAGAAAAGTTGTGATGTAGGTTTCTTTGAGATATGTTTTTAAAAATAAATTTTCCAAAAATAAAAAAAAAATATAAGCTGAAAAAACTTGTTAACAAACCAAAAAAAGGAAGTACAACTTGCGTGGTACGTAATGCTTCAAATACTATATGCAGCTTTGAGCATTTTAATATTTGGTCAAATATGGACATACCTATGTATATGTTCATAGATGTCCAACGTCAAAACCACAAAGTTAGCAACGATTTTAAAAGTCTAAAAAGAGTTCTCTCTCTGCCAGTCAAAGTTAATGTTACTAACATAACAAAACATAATTTTTTAATAAGTTAATTTCAATTTTTTTAATTTGTTTTCTAAGTACATACTAGGTGGATTGATAAATACCCGGCCTAAGTAATAAAAACGTATCTCTTTTTGGAAAGTTACATTTTATGTTAAAGTCGGTTTTATTTTTTTTAAAAATATAAACTTTTATTTCGAACGTTATTTATTTTTTTGTATATTTCTATACGTATTTAGGCAAATTAGCTTTTGTCTTCATCAGGAAAAATCCAAATATACCTATTATATATACATATATATATATATATATACATATATATATATATACATATATATATATACCTATATATATGATGCTTTAATATAATCGTATTTTAGCTCGACATACTGAATCCGAAAATCTTTCAACAGTTGGGTACCATTTAATTGATATGATTTATCAAGTCCTCCAAACTATACCTAAGTTTCCAATTCAAATTCATCAGTTGATGCAAATCTCTTTCCCTGGAGCCATCTTTTCAAGTTTGGAAACAGGTAATAGTCACTGGGGGCCAAATCTGGAGAATATGGTATATGAGTAAACAATTCGTACCGTAATTCATTAAATTTTGCCATGGAAGTGTGAGCGTGAGTTACTACTCAATATGCTTTGAAATCAGATAATTATCAGTCCACGTACTATAACACAGCTCTTAACTTAACATATATATAATGATGATTTAATTTATAGTACCATATAAGTATATAAAATAAAGGAAGAATGATAAGTTGTTGTAGATTGAACAGCAATAGAACGGTGATTATTAGTGTTTAGTTTTAGTGTTTATTTATAAAAGTTAGTGAACATAAGTTGTCTGAAGTATGGTTGATTTCAGCTTGAGCACGGTGACCGTGTCACTAAAATTTTTAAAGTTTTATATAATGTTGTGTTTGTTGAAAACAAAACCAAAATAAAATGAGACTAATTTGCCGTTCGAGTAGCTCAAATATTTGAAAGTATCTCAAATATCTCCGAGTAGCTCAAGCATTAAAGCTATATTAGTTGTCGTAGGTTTAGTGAACTTAGAATAAGTTAATTGAACACACACAACCCAAGTCAACATGTAAACACAAACAACACAAGTTCAATCCGATCACCAAATACTTTGTGCACAAAGAAATGCAATGAAATTGTTTAAGCTGATATAAAACAGTTTCCAAAATTCATTTGATTGTTGCGTTTTCCTTTATTTTTATTGCGGCACGATTAACTTGATGTTCTAACTATTCGAGCAATTCGATGCTTTAACTGTTCGAGCATATCTATGCTCTAACTCTTCGAGCAATTCTATGCCCCAATTGTTCGAGCAATTAAATGCTTTATGTGTTCGAGCAATTCGATGCTATAACTGTTCGAGCAATTCGATGCTCTAACTTTTCGAGCAATTCGATGTTTTAACTGTTCGAGCAAATTGATGCTTTACCTGTTCGAATAATTCTATTCTCTATCTGTTTCTAACGAAATGTTGTTTTACCCTCTTGCTGATGACTTCTGTTTTTTATTATTTTTTTTAATTTTAGGACTTTTTCATTTGTGACTGGTTTTGCATCAAAAATTTTTTTTTAATTTTAGGACTTTTTCATTTGTGACTGGTTTTGCACCTTATCTTATTAAAAAATGACATTGACTATACTTTTTATAATTTACGTTTCACTTTATTCTGTAATTGTATTCCACATTGTACCAGATGCCGTTTAATTTTAAATTTACTGCATATCCCGTATTCGTTGACAAAATCATTATTTGTTGAAATGCAGATAAGGCCTTCGAACTGTGAAGCGGGCTCCAACAACAACGGCAATAATTTCAAAATCTATACCATCAAAAGATATAGAAAATCAACTTAAAACAACCGATCATTTGACAGACATAAACGACTTAATAAGATTCATCAAAATAGTGGAATAAATATTCGAATTTTGAGGAACAAATGAATAATAAAGATCATTTGCTTTCCACATCATCATAAGTGAACGCATCTGGTGGATAGCATCCAGGATAATACAGAATCTAAGTCAGAAAATAACAATAGCCGTAATTTTTTTTTAGAGCCAAAAAAAAAAAAATACTCGCAACTTACGAATAGAATAGAACATGTGAAGCAACCATAGTACTCTTAAAATCTTCAGAGTTAGGTTTTACTCGCAAAAAATTTGAAGTCTTAAGTTTTAGTGCAGCCAAATTCAAAAACCAGTCTATTGTGAATTTTTAATAGAAATATGTTGCAAAATAGAATATATTGCAGTCATTCGTTAAAATCATATGAACATTTCATTTACTAATAAGTTCGAAAACATAAATAAATTAATTAATTTAAATATATAATATAGAAATAATGGAAATTGCTCTTCTAATTATTCTATTTTGTTTTCTTTTATTTAAATTAATTAAATTGTAGTGTTTACAATTTTAATATATCGTATTATACATAACACAATAAAAAACATATGTATGTTAAAAAAAGCATTTAACATATTTTAAAAGTGATTCCAATTTGTCTGAACCAGACTTAATGCTGTTTTTTTACAACTCTGAAAGAAAAAATTATGGCTAGTGAAGGAAATGAGTCTGAAATTAAAATTAGACTTCAAGTTAGGGACAACATTCGTCCAAATTTATAAAAAGTATGTTATATATCTATTAAATTAAGTATTCTCAGTAAAGAGTTTTAATATTTTAATAATACCAAAAATAAAATAAATAAATTAAAAAAAATAAATGTTAATTGACCATTTCTGTATGGTTCTATTAGCGTTAATCAAAATTTAACAGACACTCTATTAGAGAAATTGAATCATACTATTAAGGTTTGCATAAATAAAAGCATAAAACTCGATCTCATTATAATTTTATTCACAAAGTTAATCTTAGTGGATAAAAGCAGGAAAATTATTTTAAGATACAGAAACTGGTAAAAATTCAGAGAAAGAATAGAGAAAAATAACACGCTTATACAAATAAAGGAAAATATATTATTGCTAATAGACTGAAAGGTCACCATACTAACAATAATAATGCATTTAAAAACAGCAAAAGCCATAGGTACTACCGCAATCATGATATCAAAAGAAGGTGAGGAGAAATCTTTAAACAGGGTGATACAATTAGTAAGTATGAAATGTCACAGAGTTCATTTCTTTCGTATTTGAACCAAAATTAACAATTGTGTTTGGGATTGTACCAAATAGCTTTTTTTTCTTAGATTTTTAACTTAGTTTATAAGATAGTGCAATAGAAAACATGTATACTTAATGCACTTAAAATAAATAAAAATATAATATTGTGTTTTGAATATATTGTTTTTTAGAATTAGTGGATAGCCAGTGTTGATATCATCGGTATACCTTTTCCGGTTCATTATTCTGTCATATTTCATTGAATGTGGTGACCTTCTAATTTTAGAGATATATAGAAGTAAATTCTCCCAATACATATAAAATGGATTCTGGTTATTTGCAATTATGAATACATATGTTTTAGAACGGTATCAGTATTCAACAAAGGTCTATATAATCAAGTTTCTATTGCTGCTATTCACTTATATTAATGTTATTTGTTTATTTATTTATTAGCACTTTCAGTTTCTTCTTTGAATTCTTATTATTTGTGGCCAAAGGTTTTTCTTACAGTAAATCGATAAAATGTCGTCGATGTTGTTTTTATAGTAAGTTAACATACGTTTTTTATCTTTCGCCTATACGTCGGTTGCGTTATAGCTTCAGACCCTATGGATATTGTATTATAAAATAATATACGTGGTCGGTGAGATCACAATCAGTCATTAAATATATTACGGGTTCCATATGCTAGGAATAATACGCTTAAGATCAGCGTATATAGTGAACGACTTGTCTGCTGCGATCATATTGTGCTTGACATAACACCTATATGTACCATTATTGTTAAGTTTTTATCCCTTTTACAGTTTATACATAGCAACGTCCTTATTTTATTTTTGACTAGACAAAGACCCACTGATTTCAACAACTTTCGCGCAGTTTAGATAGCTCTATCGAACATGAATTCAATTTTGATGAAATTTTTATAAAATCAATTAATAATAAAAGGTTTTTTTGGAGCTTGGTGGGGGATAGAATATTAAATTATACTATACTAAACAGTACAGTACTTTGTGGTGCTAATTCGGTAATACAATTTTAGTGATATATGTCAAACACGACTTTTTTCTAAGACATCACATTTTTACTTCTTGCCATTTCGTAATATAGATTTTTTTAACGAAAATAGAAATTCTGTAGCAGGTATATTTCACATTTAATATTCTTCAGTGAACGACATCAATTTTCACTTTGTGAATATGTCAACCAGCACAATTGTTGACGACGAGTTACTACCGAAAGAATCTTACATCTACAAAACGTCAATGCATCATGTGATGTTTGGTTCATCATGTCTGTATGTGTTCAGTATGGACGATATCATTCGGTTTGGATTTTATAGCGAAACAAATTTTCTGGACATATAATATTTTTAACGATGTTAGAAGAGATCTTAATATATCTGGCATCAAAAAATTCATAATTTGGTATAAGATAATAGACGAATTGAAAGATTTTAAAAATATATCCTATACTATTATTACAAGGTCTATTGTGGTTTTGAAGCTGTTATATAGTTTATAAATAAATACGTATTTACTTATATTAATTATTAAATATTTTTCGTCCATATTTTAATTTTGAAATATCTGCATATAAGTGTATGTCCGAGTGATGCAACTCGTAATGGAATATTGCTGCTTGCAATATAATATATGTATACTCTCTATCGAGTTCAAATTTTTGTTTATTTTTTTCTTCCTTTTTTTGATTTTTAGTTGCTCTTATTAAGGGTCGTTATCGATTATGTCGTCCCTGTGTATATAAAATTTTTTGGATTACACATTTTATATATGTGTTCATATTTTGAATTATGTGTATCGCGATTTTATGCATTTTTTTATTATAATCCGGAACTGAATTTTTTCTCAATTTATTGATATCACAAAACGTTTGCGTTACAAAATAATAACTAACTAAAAACTAAAACTACCTCGCACAGATCAAAGCCATACTACGCAACTTTGTATAGTTTATATATAGAAAAGCAACTTTGTATGGTTTGTATATATGTTAGAAATAGACAAAAATTAATTTTGAGATGGTCTTTGTGGCTTACAGAAGTTGTGTCGATGGAAGTCTGGATAGTGAAGTCTATGCGTCTATTCTCGTGTTTCGTTAACAGCAGCGACTTTACTGTTATTATTGCCTTTAACTTTGATCCAATGTTAAGGTTCCAGTACTGGTTCCACGTAGCACGAACCCTGTTTTATTAATTTACCATGCATGATGGTGAAAAAAAAACACAACTATTATTAATTCAAAATTTTTTTTTAATTTTTTTTGACTCTAATGACTCTAAACTCTAAAAGAATGGATTGGAAAGTTATTAGTTAATAATACATATATTAAAGCTATATTCTAAACTAGGAGGTAAGATGAAAAAAAATTCTCTAACTATAAGGGACTAGTGTTGAGATTCATGGTACCAAAGTGATAAGTAAATTATTATGAACCTTTACAATAGATCGGTGGATACATAAAGAAAGAGTAATCACAAAACGCAAAATATTTTTTAATTTGATAGTTGTTTAATCGTTTTTAAATATAATTAATTTTGTTAAAACTATATTTGCTGGCAAATGGGGTGTAACATATTTATACCAAAGTCAGTCAGAATGAGATGTATTAAAGTTATACGTATTAGCTTTTTCTGATTTTTTCTTGAAATGTGCTACTCGGAAGCAGGTTGATTAGCTGAACAAACCAGAAAGACTGCTCTTGCAATACATATATTTACATTTTCACATGCATAGAACTTAGTTAGGCCCCGGATAATTTTTATTATCCTATTTGAAAATTCTGAAACTGTTCAAATCATATGTTTTTGAATATAATATATTTGTGAATTTGTAAATATTTATTACTTTATGACCAAAATTATTATTATAAGTGCTGGCAATTATGTTCAGCTATTGTTACAAATAAAAATCAACAAGAAAAATTTTAATTATTATTTCACAATAATCTATATTTAAATCAATATTTTGACTTTAATCTGAAGTCGTATTTAGGAAACTGACATTCATAAAACAACACAGCAATCAACAAAATTCATATAATATATAAATATGTTCTTTGCATATAAATTATTAAGAAGTTCAAATATTTTTAAGATTGTATTATGAAATCTTCCCTCAGTTAATATATTTGTAAGCTTGTGTTATATTGTTCATATTTATATCATTCCAAAAATTTTGGAATTTTTCTTTCACTCCAACTACTCGACAAATTACAGTATTGAATCCATGTTACTCAGTCTTACTATTCAACCGATAAAAGGTGCCTAGATATTATTTTCGTTTATACATCAGTTTCGAGTAACCTTCCAGAACATGCAATCTCTTTATTTTCTTTCAAAAACCTATAACTTCCATTAGAGTAAATTCTCTATTTTGTGAGGTGTTAGTTCAATTTACAGTAGTACTCTGTCAGACTTCTAGTGATGATTTTTAATTGTTTGTGGTCCACAAATCGTTGAAGGTTGAACATTTCTATAAGTAATGTTAATTGCAACAGTCCTGGTATATTCTTTCTTTTCGTTTGTTTTAAGGACCGATTTGCTTTTTTCAATTTAATAATTATGCCTTTTTCTTATACTCGTTATACTCTCTCCTTGTGCTTAATTTCTTGAATTGTTCCATTTATAAAATCAACTAAGTTTCTTTCTGACATAGCATGAATTATATTGCTCCTAAAGACTTTTTACTGTATGTAAAGTATTTATTTTATCATCTTAATATGACTATAATTATATTGCTCTGAAGTCTTTCTATATTTGGATTCGTCAAATACTTTCTTCAGTGTATTTAATTTTATTAATTGTCCAAACTTTTAGTTTGATTTCATTACGACTATTTGATCCATTTTTTTAACTTGCTGACTTGAGTTTTCTATTTTATATTTCATAATAATTTTTTTATTTTTTTCTATAAATTTTTACTTGTACTTTGTTTTAATCACAAAACGTTTTTAATTTGAAATAATTAATATAAATTTTAAATATCATAAATATATTCCGATCAGATGATAAAAAATACTTTACTCAATATCTGTTTCATTTACTTATTCTTCTTTCCTTGATCAAACGCGAATTAACGTTTAAAGTGAGTTAGTATTTTAGAGACATTTTCGGCAATTGCGAGCTACCCAGAAATGGTGTTTTCGGACTTTACTCAGAACACTTAAGTTATCTGGGCATTTTATTGACATCATGGAAATTTTTGCTGAGTTCTTTCTGTGCTAAAATTTTTAATAAAAGATGGAAGGACTCAATGATATGCAGGCATCTGTATGCCACACTTTCCACTAAAAGGAAATCCAATATTTTTATTCAGATGCTCTCTAGAGATACCAGTCTTATGTAAGGTTCACTTAAAGGTCACTGCAAACTAGGAAACTATGCTAGAAGAATGAAACTCCCTTTTAGATGAATCTAGAATGCTAGGTATTAAGCCTCTCGCTCACATTTCC
Organism: Teleopsis dalmanni; assembly: GCF_002237135.1. Classification (NCBI taxonomy): domain Eukaryota; kingdom Metazoa; phylum Arthropoda; class Insecta; order Diptera; family Diopsidae; genus Teleopsis; species Teleopsis dalmanni. Next base: position 47,754,593 of record NC_051848.1, read on the forward strand.
CTTCCCTGAATACTGGAATGGAGTTTCTATATTGTTGTAAAAATCTTCTTCATTCATTCCTAAGAGATGATTTTAGTGGGTTTAAGTCTCACACTGTGTCTTTCGATACTTTGCACTTACCGGAAAAAAAACCAATTTCAACTTATATATTCGGAAGTGTAACTGGAACAGTGGGAAGCTTGTTATGCTCACCGACATGTAAAAGTTCTTTTACTACAAAGGATGGCTTTTAGAAAGAAAAATTTGTGTTGATTTCGAGCAAAAAAATTAACAAATCTAAAAAAATGAAGTATAGTTTAACAAGCAAAACAAAGAAAAAATATTTATAAAGAAAATACAAATAAAAATAATATTAATTATAATTCAAAGATAATTCAAATAAACATAAAACTGCAATTTCTCGTCATTCCTTCACCTGTAAGTTAGCTTAAGCTTTTATATTGCTTATGAACTGATTTGACTTCTGAAGTTTTTAGCTCTCTTAATCGACTGCATATCGCTTAAGTCATATAAGTTTAGTTACCTGGTTTGTTTTTTTTCCATCCATACACCATGTATAGAATCAAACGTATAGAATTCCATATCAGTTTAAGACATGATTGAGAAATTTTTACTATTTAGTAAACGTATTAAAAAAAATGTATATAATATTTATTTAATATTCTATTTTTTCATTTTTAATTTATTTAAAAAAAACTGTATTAACAAAAATTATATAAAATATATTGAGAAAACTAATTATAATAAATACTTAAAAAAATTATATTATACCAATTATTTGTTAAAATTATTTATTTAATTTAAAAAAATAATTATTTCTGTAGTGATTAAAACATGTTAAAAAAATATAATTAAAAGTAGTTGGTGTTCAGTCATCAATGCTTACAATCGGTAGTTATATAGAAAAAAATTATTATATGTAATTATTGTTGTAATAATATATAAAATTATGTTTATTATAAATATTATTGGTATTACATATAAAAGCAGGAACTGTAATAGTTATCATTAAAAAAATAAAAATCAACCATTATTGATAAGAAATTCGCATTTTAAAACAAAACTCAAAAAATAATAATTAAATTTGCTTTATATTATATTTGTCAAAAGTAATTATTATCATATGCCTTTTATTTTTCCACGCATAAATAATTCTTACACTGTTATTTTTGCTTTAAAAATATAAAAATCAAGAATTACTTTTTTTTATGAAAACAAAATATAACTCACACGGCGTGCCTGATATTTTTAAAAACAAAAAATAAAACGCGTTTTGCATGTAATGTATTTGTTTTTATGATTTCTTAAAAAAGGGATTAAAGAGTTGGTGCAATTTAGACAACTTGAAATAACTATTATTTTCGATCCCTGTTTAAAAGTATTTAAAAATTTTTATAGAATTCGAATTTAGAAAAAATAGTATTTGCTATTAGAAAAAATATTAGTAATAATTTGAATATCTCCAAATTGGTCATATATGACCAATATATGGTATATATACCATACCGCAATTAGGTAACTATAACCGACACATATATGTAGGAACTATATTTGTATTACTTATCCAAAATCAAAAATTTATAATAACAAAAATATAAACTTTTGCTATACACATATGTATGTATCTATTAATTTTTCAAGCTAGAACCATCACAGGCATTTACTCCGGCGGTTGCGATGAGGTCATCCCACGAGTTGATGTATTTAACTGAATAAAAAAAAATATTGCAAAAGTAAGAAAAATAACCAAAACATATATTTAATATACTATAATAAACATATGTAAGTCCATCAAAAAAAAAGAAAGGATTTGTTTTTAGAACGGTAGAGTTTTCTTGTCAACTCATAATAAGTGACTTTTATAAAAAATTTAACTGAAACTTTTTTAATTAAATACGAGCATAATTTAAATTAGCACATACTGAACATAATTTTTATCACCGGTAAAAAGTAAATATGAAAAATTTGATACTGACACCTCCGTTTATTATTGTCCTATAAAGAAAAAATAATAAGAAAACATAAAATTAAATCTGACCATTATATGTATATCAAAACTAAGCATAGCAGACAAAATATACAAAAAAAAAAATGCAAACGAAAAGAAAAATATAGATAATCATAGACAAAAATATGTAAAAAAACAAAAATAATTTTATTAATAACATACTATTCATAATAAAAAAAAACGTACGTCTAAATTATTTACTACAATACTTATAATAACGATTAATTTCTATATTTAAACAAATCTTCCAAATATATGGCATACATACCACATATATCATATATCTTGTATGAATTTTTGTTGGACTTAGATAAAACTGTATTTCTCTTAATAAGAGGGCTGCCCTCTAGCGGATGCGGTTTACTTTGTTTTGTTTTTAATTTTATGTGTCAGTTTCCTCGTAAATGTATGGGGTGTTTTATAACTGCACGAGAACTTAAAATGATAATACAAGACAGACATATGTTGGAATGAAGTTGGCAATTTTTTTTATTATAATCTGGTACATGATCTCATGGCATTTATTTTTTGATTATGATTTCTGGTATATATCCGCCGTTTCATACGCAACTACGAGTTACATGATAAATTCGCTCAGTCTAATTTTTGACTATTTTTTGCAATAAATGTGGGTGTATGGTGTCAAAATTATGGAGGACATGAATAAAATATTATATATAGTATTATATATATTATTATTATAATATAATTATATAAAAATTAAAAAAAAAATTTATGACCGATCATGATATTGAAGATAAAGATAAAGAAAAGTTTACTGACAAGTATACTGTAGACTCACAAAATGAAAAATCGCTGAAAATAAATAATAAAACCCTGAAGAGTGAATGAGATCATAAAGATGAATTGTTACCTTTAGTAACATGTATTTCAAAAGCCACAATAGTATAGTGGGAAAGGGTTATCCATTTTGAAGCGATCATGGCTATCATGTGTACAAATTTTAACTGTAAAGACGATTAATTTAATAACTACAGAATATAACTTAGGATTAAACCTTCAACAAAGCCCATTTTTATTTTTTAAATGTAGATTTAAAGATTAAAAAATAAGACTATAGTGTGATAAATCGTCGTTGCGCATGTGCTGCATAGTAACAAAGCAAGTGTGAAAAACTGTCTTCGTTTTTCCCACGAATGCAACAGAAATCATTAAACGTGAGATTAAATCTTCTAATATGGTGTCCCAACACACTGTGATTCATCAACAACCCTACATTAAAAACATATCCTTACAGCGCATACACCACACTTTTTTTAATTAATTTTAATTATACTTAATTTGCTCCCAGATGTTTCTTTATTATTGAAGCTTTCTGTTTTATATTTTAACTTGCTCAATACAGGAACAACTGTTTACACGATGCCAGCGGTATGTCCAAATTTTGCATTTGTCCCAATGAATACCTCAGGTTTTTCATGTGATCAAATCGTCTCCGTTGCAATTGCCTACTATATCCTTGTATTTGAGAATTTTCTCGCTTTCCACACGAATATGACAGTAATCATTAAATGGCAATCTTCCAGCATTATTTTCTATCTGTCTGTGACACATCAACAATTCTTCCACAAGACGGATAACTTTACAGCGTACAGCAATAAAATAGTCAGACTTGTTGTTAATTAATTTGCTTAATTTTTTTATAGATGCTTGTATATCATTGAATCTTCCAATTTGTATCTTATTTTGCTTAATACAGAAAGTATTCAAAAAATGTTGGCATGATGCCAGCGGTATGCCTATATCTAGCAGTTGTTCCAATAAGTGTCTCAGGTACCTTATCTCGCCAATAACAGATGGAAAGCACTAAGGTCATGTGCAACTTCCAGGTTAACGTGGCCCACTTATAATAAAAATAAATCTCTGGAACTCATCATAAAAGATCGCGTAAACACTGCAAGGCTTATTGCGGTTCTTACTGGTCATTGGTGGTTACGAACTCACGCAGAGAAACTGCGTATTCCCCATAACTCTCACTGCAGAAGTTGTGGAAACCCGCGGGAGAAAGAAACAATAATACATTTTCTCTGTGAATGCCCAGCTCTAGCATCCAGAAGATATAGGTTCTTAGGAAAATACTTTTGTGATAGTTTATCAGACTGCTCAATGGTAAGGATGAAAGACCTGTTAAATTACCTAAATTCGGTGGGATGGATTTAGTCTCTACTCTCCTATACTAGGGTTCTTGCGAGGAATGTGGTAACAAAACGGCGAAAAATTGCTAATTGAGGTACATTTGAAGTTATCTTATGACCTGCCACTGCAACCAACCAATCTTATCTGATTAGATCATTTGAGTTATTGGAATATCAGAAAATATTAAATTCTGTGGACATTTGGTTCAGAGATTGGAAATTAGATTGCATTAAAAACATTAAAGCAGCTTGACTTGATGTGATGGTATGTATGTATTCTCATCTAATATATTATCTACTACAAGACTAGTTATGGCTTCCCTAACAATGATTACTTTTATTTGTATTAAAACATAAGAAAAATGTTTAGGGTGTTAATTAGCAATTTTTATTGTAGTTCAGAGTTTAATAAATTTTAATCCATTTTTAAAAATTTGCTGTCAGTTTGTATTGTCTATTTAATTAAATTAGTAAATTATGGAGACGATTTTTTTCTTTCTTGCTATGAAATAATTTTTATGGAAGGCCAATCTTGCAAAATTATGTATTATATTTAATTCTGATAATTTGTATTTTTTATTCGAACCTGGGACTTCATGGTTATGTTGTCTCATCCAACCCTATCTTCTTTGAATTTTGTTGCCAAATACTTATATTTAAAGTGTTTTTCGTCAAAAGAAAACGGTCCCTTTGTAGCGAGGCCATTTTTAGTGTTTGAATTAATGTCTTTAGTGACTGATGTGGATTTTTCAATAAAAATATGTCTAACCACAGTACGAGTACTATTACGGTGTTTGGGTCTTATGTATGTACTATTAATTTATATATTTCTCTATTACAATACATTTACGTGTGTATAACATAACATAAGTAAGTATTTGCTTAGAGTTCCATCACATTTCTTTTCTTAACGTTGATTACCTTAATCACTTAAAAACTAAATTTGAGTGACGAAGTTGCTACTGTAAAGGAATATTTGAGCCTTATTTTCGTCTTTACTAAACTCCAACTTGTCTTTGCCAGCTAAAATTTAAAATCTGTCAGTCCATTTATACGTCTATACAAGCGTCACAAGCGTCATGAGCGTCAGTAGCGTCAGTACCGTCACAAGCGTCACAATACATTAATGTATATGCGAACATGCATGCGATGGTTGTATATAGTGTGCCGTATATGTACTCAGAACTTGGCTTTATATCCTTTGGTGTGGGTGTTTGAAATGTTTTGTTCGTTTCGTATGGTATGAGTGAAAGTGGATGAGTCGATGAGGGTAAACTGACTTGGACATATGAAGAAGGGAGGTTTGTGTTTCCAGTTATTTGAATAAATGCTAAGGTTGAGACTGAGACTGAGACTGATTTCTTCAGCATTTCTATTCAACTAAATGTGTGTATAAATGTTAGTGCTTAGAAATTTCTTACGGCAAACTTTGTTGTTCTGCAAATGTGTGGTGTATGGTATTGGGGTTTTGGTTTGGTGGGTTTTGGTGTGTGTATGGTACGTGAAGACGCTAAGTGGGTAACTAACTACTCATACTGGTATAAATATGTGTGATTAGGAATGTATGAATGGGTGTATATAATATATTGGAAAACGTTTGCTGTGTAAGAAACATTGGAATCTTGTTTGTTAAAGGTAGTTTAACTTGTTCTATGCGTGTGAGTAGATTCATATTTTTGTCTATTTTATATGTATGTAGTAAGTATAGTTTTTAGAAACTTGTACGTTTATATGTATGTATGTTTTTATATATTTACGTATATTGAAAAGTGTATGTTGGAGGCGCAGCTACTTTAAGACCTAAGTTTCGCTAACTGATGATATATAAATGCATAATCATACAGACACAGCAACTTTTTTATATCCAAGATTTTAATATATAGCAGTCATAACAAGGAATAGCAAAAGGGAAGGAGTATAAAAAGAAAAAAATACAAAAATACAAAAATAACTACTTATAAAAAATGAAAGCATTTGTAAAAACGTTTCGCTTGAAACTAGTATATTTGTAGATGTATATGTTTAGATTTATACATAAATATTGCTGGTTGAATAGTACCTATAAGTTGACATCAGTCAATAAAAACTTCAAGGACATCCTACGCACCGCTTCTTGTTGGCGGTATTTAATACTAGTCTATTTATGTTGCTATTTAAAATCTTAACTCTCTCTATTGTGTGGCTGAATGTATAGAATATAAAGTTGCATGCATTTATATATATATGTATCTGCAAAATCTTGCTTTAAACGCTTTAGCAGTTATAAGTGCGGAGTTCTTTGCGGTTTTATGAGAAAAAATATGTTGATATATGCAAATATATGCATATGTAGGGAAAAGGTGGTAATATATTCACTAGATACATACATATGTTTGAATATGTGACCAATGTCAGCCCTTATTGCATTAATATTTGCTGATATTCTTTAGTAAATGAAGAAATTTTAGGGTTTGCAGAATTTAAGAGCTCTTAGTAACATAATTTGGCAAAAGTACTAAATTTCTAAAATAAAATTTGTGCAACTTATTAGTATGTTTAGTGAAGCTGTTCCTTTAATGGTAGTGTGAAGTTAACTACTGGAGTACTTTTCTACTAGACCTAATAACGTATATTGCTCTATTTAAACTTATACATTTCACGTGTACTTTACTTCAAGCAAAAGTCTTCTACAATTTGGTGATATGTAATCTTCTTTTTGGCCAAGTAACTCCTTATTACTTTGCCCAAACTGAAGCAATCATACTAAGAATACTAAGAACACTAAGAAAAACTGCAAAAATAGTAAGCTTAAAAATCTGCAGCAAACTCGGCCACATACTTATTTGTATATATACACACAAATATATGTATATATATATATATATATAGATATATATGTATAATCTTAGGATAGTAGACATTTTCATGTATGCACATCACTTTGTGCAGATGTTCGCACGCGCAAACCGACAAAATTGTATTTCTATTCGCAAAACGTATGCATACGATAAGCTTGAAAAATTTCGTACCGAACACTTCCATATACTTGCTCTTAGTGTGTTCTTTATCTTTACATTTAAGACAAATAACACCACCCAAGAATCTTTGCTTCTTTGCTTCGTTCGTTCTTTTTTCTTTGTTATTTGCGATTAATGAATTACGGTTTGTTCTCTTTGGTATGTACAAGCAAAGCACATATACAAATGCATACTAACGTGCATACGTTCGCCTGTCCGCTTGTGCTCACCATAGTTCTGTGTGCCAAGTTACCCAGTTGAATGCCCCGCACTCTTATCCCTTTTGCAAAAGTTAATTGACGTGTTCTCCTACATTCACACAAAGTGCCAAGGCAATGTCCTTAGACATTTTATGTATGTATGTATGTATGTATGTAGGAGTGTTTCGGTTTTTAGAAAATTGGGGGATGCATTTATTGTCCACCTCTTCGCGTGGTAGGATCAAATGATAAAGGAATTAATAATTTTTCGTCTATGCTTTCTTTCTTTATTTCGAGTACTTTCGGTTCCTTGTGCGACATTTTCTTAGCCGAAGACCATAAGTAATTTGTGAAATGTATATTTGCTATTTGTTCAACGGTTTTCAGAGGTGTTAGCTCTATGTTTTTATTTAAAAAATCTATAAATATTATGCCAAAGAAAGTATTCGTTAGTGTCAGGACATTTGACAACCGCGTATAGATACGTCTGGTTGGAATTTTGTGTAAAAGTTGTAATAAGTCATTTGAGTGACACTCAAATAAGGGTGTTCATCGGTAACAGCTTCCAAAACATACTCAATAAGCGAAGTAAAGTTAACAACAGAAATGCCGCTTCAGTTGATGCCGTTTTTCGAAATTCAACCAAAATTTATTAAATTCTAATTAGGCCGCTAGAAGCTTATTCATTTACCAAAGCAGAACTCCACTAAACGGGAAGATATAATAACTGCAGAGTATAAAATCAACTTGAAATTGAATTCTGAATTTATTAGCACTAAATATTGTTTCGTTTTTTTTTTTCTATCAATCTTCTTTCTTTTTTTTTCAATGTTCTACCTTTTTCTTATCTGGGTAGTATAAAATCCGGTGAGGATAGCGCCAAAAAGGATATACTTGTCCGCACAAACAAAGCGAAGGATACATACGCTTAGCTAAGAAAGGTCTTGCAAACGTTATCAACACAAACTAAACTTAGAATTTACGTTGTGTAATATGGCTCACAACAGAAGGTTAGGTTAGGTTATACCGGCGATCCCTAGGAGATGCACTTAGGTCTATTGGCCTATTGTGTTACTGTATATATAAAAAAGCACAGAGTTTAAAACCACGTACAAAAGGTTGTGAAACATGACTCACAACATGTTAAGTTAGGTTATACCGGCGATCACTATTGAATGCACTTAGGCTTATTGGTCCATTGTATTACCATATCTTTAAAAAAACTCAAAGTTTAAAACCACCTACAACCTTTGGGGAAGTTCGAAATGCTTTTCGAAGCTCAAAATGCTTTAGTGTCAGATCTTGAAAAAGAGGACGTCCAAAAACATCAACGCTACATGCCGAGACTTGTGCATTAGAGAAATTGTGAAACGAATTAAAAGTAATCGCAAACAATCATACGAGATGGAAATGTGGCACTGAGACCCTGTGCTCCTGAAAAAGATAAAGGAACTAACAAAAAAAAATTCGTTGGACTTGTGTTTCCAAATAAAGCTGTAGTTTATAAACTCGTTCTAATTTATAAAAGAATGGTTAGTGCTTTGGTTAGTGTCACTTACAAATAAAGTCACAAATAAAAAAATTTAGAGCTTGGACATTGAAAATTTATGTAGCCTTGGGTACTTGTAGAAAAACAAGATTAGTCAGCGTTTCAAATTCGACAGACATAAGTTCTAAGCCTAGTACTTGCTATTCAACAAATTATATAAGTACTATACACTTATTAAATAAAAATTCGAATACTTCGTCAAATCATTAATGATGAGTACTTGGCAATAATCGAAACAGCATTGTATGATCAGTCAAATTTCAATACATTTATTAAAATGTTTGTTATTGTTTCTTCATTACTGTTCAAAACCTTCTAACAGCAAATATTGTTATATGAAACTGGATATATGAGCTACCAAATCTTACCAAAAATTTATATTTTCGCAACAGCTCACTTCTTAAGTCTATTAGTTGTAGTTAGTTGGTTAGTTAGTTGCTTGTTTAGAGCAGCAGAAAGTTATCTGCTGACCTCAATTAACGATTTTTCGCCGTTTCGCTACCCTACTCCTCGCAAAGAACCTTAAGATTTAAAAAGATAAAAACTAAATCCATCTAGTCGAATTTAGATAATTTAATAAATCTTTTATTCTTACAAATGAACAGTCTGAGAAACGGTCAAAAACGTGATCCTATTATTTACTAGAGACCTGTTTTCTTTCTCAAAATTTAGCTGCCGATTGCGATAAAACTGAAAAATTCCACTGGTTGTTTCTCTGCGTGGGTTCCTAAACATCAGCGGTTGGAGAGAACAGCAGTAAATTTGCAAAATTCACGCGGTCGTTTTTAATCAGGTTTCACTATCTGGTTTTGTTATATGTAGGACATGTTAATTGGGAAGTATCACATGACTTAATAATGTTATTACATATTAAGTGGATTAATTTTCGAATCAAAATATGATATATGTAACTTAATTTTTATCTCCTATATTATTGCTAATTACTAAGTTCTATCGTATTACAAAGATAGGATGGGTTTTCAATATATAATAAGTATGAAAATTACATATATATACATATTATATCAAACGATTTTAAAAGTGAACTTTCTTGATTAGGAATAAAAAGACAATAGAACTAAGTACTTTATGTTACTGATCTGCTACATTGACAATGTAAAATATAATTAGCATATATACATATAACATCAGTAAAAGTTTGTAAGGTAATATAGGTATATTATAGATAGCGTCGCTACTGAGAATTCCATATGATTTTTACAAGGTTGCAACTTATAAACAATAAGTCCCGAAAGTAATGAATGAATCCTGTGAAAATCTGACGTTCAATTCAGAAGTTACAGTGGTTTCAATGACACAACGTTAATTGTTCTTCGATGATTTATGGAGTTTTAATTTGATCGTTTAAGTACCGGTATTACTGCTTCGGATAATAAAATTCGACAACTATTTTTAGTATAATAAAAAAACCCATAAAAACAGTTTGAATTAGCGTGAAGTTTGAATATCTGATTTCTTAAGGATCATATCAGATATTGTTTTTCAAGATGTGGCTTAAAAGTTAAAGAATTCCTGAGAAACTATTGAGCTAAGACGAATAGACGTCGTTTTTAAGTAAGTGTTCATTTTCTACGAGTGGCATTAGGGATTATACGAACGCAGAGAGTATCGAAAATTCTTTGTACTTAGACGATTCTCTGTGCATTGAGCTAAGAAAAAGAAGTTGCATCATGTAGGAATTGGCTCACGAAAACACAGTGTTTTTTGGAGGCATTAATGATGAAATCAAATATATCAAATGTCAACCAAGATTTAATTTAAATCTTGAGGTTGAAGATGAAATGTTTTTTAAGGTTAATCTTACATATCGAAAGATTTATAAGATCCTTATTATGGTATACTGAAAGTAATCATAAAATTTGAATAATAATTTTGAATACAAAGAAAAAATGGTTTCTAAGTTAATCTTACATCTTCGTCTTACTAAAACTTTGCTTATATCCAAGTATTTTCGATATCCGTCAGCATTAAATTGGTAATACAGAATCAGTTAAGAGTACTCCTTACAGCGCTAGATTCTACTTCTGAACTCCATCTTCCTTAAGGAATTCTCTGAATCTCTGCATGGGCATCTTATTCTGCATAAATAACCGTAAGATTCATTTTGCGTTACATCGGTGGCGGCAATAGTGAAATAAAACGAATAATACAAAACAGCTAAATAAACTGCAGAATGTGCAGAAAAAATGTAATGTACTTGGATAGAATGTACCTTTAAATAAAACTTAATTACCCAGTGATCATCCATGTCGCAACACATATGATCATGAAAAGCCTACACGGAGAAAATGGTTTTACACTTATTAACTCATGCCTCAAGGTTTTTTAGAAAAAAGTATTTTATCAATATGAAACTGCTGATTGCAATAACAAGGAAAATATGTCACTTACGATAATATATACCAGGTCCAAAAGCTTCGGGCAAAAACGGAGTTCTGTATCGAACTTAAAGCGCAATAGCAAGGCAGTTACGGAACTGCACTCAAACCCTTTGTCCAGATAGAAATTTCTCGATTTGGATAGTCTAGAAGAGGATAAAACTTCAGAGTTCTGTAAATGCATCTGAAAATATCTACCGTCAATAGCACAAAACGTTCTTATTTCTGCTGTAGACTGTTTACCGGTTTCCAACAAGCGTGAAGCCGGTAGAACAAGAGTACTCGAAGAGAACGTGCATAAAAGAAGAACCACTGTCGTGCTAGTTACTTTTATAATCAAAGAATGATGTGGCCATTAGAAGCGGACAATATTCAAGAAAAGAGCATTTGTTTTAAAAAGTGGCCGAACACGTAACAATATCAACGGAAAAGATTGCACACACCAATAAGTTACATGTATTGGAATATTTAGTTACTGCTTTATTTTAAGCAAAAAAATTTCCAGACTTTGCAAATAAATGTACTATAATTGGAAGATTTAGCTTAAAAGTCGTAAAATGCAGTACGCCAACAACTGACTAAAGAAGATATAGAGTGCTAAAATAACAGCTAGACGCTGTTATCCTTCCCAAGGAATAAAAAACATAGTAACTATACTAGTAATCAGAAAGATAATCCAGTGAATTTTGGACAGTAAGATAATCTTACTGTTCACTCCGTATGCTAGATATTGTAGGTAACTACAATAAAACTAAGATTAGCAGTGGCTATTTAAAGAAGAAGAGGCCTCAGTACTAGGCAACATGTCCTTCGTGAAGGGAACTCTAAGGAAATCTTGGAAGAAAGTGCAATAACACAGATAGGATTCCACTATGCAATGTGATGTTATAGAAAATAAGTACGGCATAGACAGCCGAAAAAACAGCCTTTCTTAGGTCAAAGCTGTTTATTACTTCTTATATACGGGTATATTTATTATTACACTTTTTCCTTTAACGTAATTTCCAAAGTTTTTAATTTTTTGACTTTTTTATAAGAATGGAATGTCATAACTAATCTTATAATCATTTAATTTGGACTATTTATAGTAAAACACTCGCAACTTAAAAATAATAGTGTCTTTTTCTAACTAGGTTTCAGTATCTTATTGTTGATTCGTCTGCTTATGAAGTTTTTTATGTTTAGGCTTTTTAATGTTGGTTGTTTATTTGAATCCTTTCTCTACATATTACTGTTATGTTGTCTAACATGATTCTGCTGCGTGTTTTGATTTAACCATTGTTAGGCTAACGGTATATTGTTTTTATATATCATATCCTGTTGATGTAAGCAAAGTCTTCTAAATTTCATTTAGTAGTCTCTAAGTTGGAAATATAAGATAAGCTAGAAAATTTATTTGGATTTATCGTTATCGTCTATTTTTAAAAGTTACTTCTGACAAAGGCAATAAAACGGAGATATAAGATAGAATAATAAAGTTAGAGATCTGACTCCGCTAACAATTGAAACAGAGTCTGTGATCAAAAGAATTATGGTTTATTCTCATTATTGTTATATTTTTGTTATTATATATTTTTTATTTCTATTTCTGTTATTAATACTTATATTATTATTATTATCATTATTCGAATATCTCACAGTCAATTGACTGCCATTCATGCTTTTTAAGTCTTAGACCATATACCCCATGTAGTCCATGTTTTATACACTTATCCAAGCTCAAATCCAAATTTATTAATACTGTTTTCTGCATTTCTGTGACCACATATCTTTTGAGATTGAGATCAACTTTTATTATCATTATTATTATTGTTATTTTTATTTTTTTATTATTAGTATTATTTTTATTATTATTTTATCATTATTATTATAGTTATTGTTATTATTATTTTTATTATTATACTTATTTTAGTTTTTTATTATTATACTTATTTCAATGTTTCATTATTATTTTTATTATCATTATTATTTTTATAAATTTTTTTTTTTTATTTTTGTTATTAATTTTATTTTTATTATGTTTTTTGTATAGTTTTTAATCGTGATCCTAATGATGACTATAGAATATAATAAAAAATATTAAACGTTGAATTATTTAATAAAAGGGGACCCATAGCCGGATTAAAAAATATATGAAAACCATTATAAAAAAACATGTCGATAAATAAATTCAAATGTTTTTTATTTTTATTGTTATTATTTTTATTTTTATTATTATTAATAATAACATTTTATTTGTGTATTTTTATTATAGTTTTTTATTTTATGAAGTGAGTTTTAATTGTTAGATTTTATTATATATTTTTTTTATTAATTTTTACTATTATTCATTTTGTTATTATTTGTTTTTAATGTAATTATTAGTTTTATTATAATTTTTTATCTTATGAGTGAGTTTTTATTTTATTTTATTTTTATTTTGACTATTATAATTTTTGTTATTAATTTTTTTTAAATAAAATTATTAGTTTTATTATTATTTTTTATTTAATAAGTTAGTTTTTATTATTAGTTTTTACTTTATTTTATTTTTACTATTATTATTTTTGTTATTAATTTTTTATTATTTTTATTATCATTATTATTTTCATTAATATTATACATTATAATAATAATATATTTATAATATTGTTATTTACAATAGTAACGCTGTATGGCTGTCGATTCATCAGTCAGCTGTACAGCCAATAGGTCAACAGCGCACAGTCAACGTATTTTGCCTGGGCTCAGGCACGTCTGTGCAGACCTGCTTTAGAGTAGTCGCTATTTAACATACAGCTATAAAACACCGTCGCGTTATTATACCACTTCGCAGCCACGGTTCAGCACGCTATACGTGCAGCAAAATAACGTCATTTATCACAGCCTGCGGCTCTTTTCAAGGGAGAGTATGTGGCGGCCTACTTGCGTCGTATAAACGGACATCAACAAAGTAATTTGTAATTTAAATATACATAAAATTTTAGCGCTGGAAAATTCTGATGTGTAATGTTAGAATATTTCCTATGCATAATAAGTTACATTTTGGCTTTGTTTAAAATTAAAATATAATAATTAATTTACAAAACAACGCTGTGTTAAAGTTTATTATAAATTTTAAAACACGCATAAAAGTTTTACTAATGGTAAGATTTATGTATGTGATTTCGTGGTTGATTGTTGATATCACCTCGTAAATTCCAAATTTATGATGAATGAATGATTTTATACAATTTTTTGAATAAGTTGTTTTTATATTAGGAATAGGAAATTTATATTAGGAATGGGAAATAAACCAATATAAAGTAATATTATATCTAGATCTGTTTATGGTTTGAAAATGTATAATCCACTAAAGTAATATTATATCTAGATTTGTTTATTGTTTGAAAATGTGTAATCTATATAAAATAGATATAAATTTTAGAATGTTAATCCTAAATACAATTTTATTTTATTTACTATGAAATATAAAAGAGCTAAGAAATCTTGGACTTACCTTGTGTAGCAGCACCGATGCTTTTCTTTTTGAAGCCATTTTTGTAGTGCCACCACCTCCCGTTGACGACGCTGTACGTGTCGATTGTTTTTGGGGTTTTCTCGGATTTTTCGGAATTTTGAATATTTTTCGTTATTCCGGGGAAATACACAAAAGGTTTTCACACAAACTATAAAAAACAGTTCAGTTTCAATATAAGAAATTGTGCTACTGTTGGCTAAATTTATTTATTCTTTTTTTTGCAACTATTTCTGGTTGAACAGTTAGTTCACAAGTTTTTTAATATTTTTTATATATAAATATATATATTTCTTTTTTAATTTGAATTTATCGAAATCACTGTTTGAAGTGAAGTACCAAATGATTTGATATTTATTTATGTAGATAACTTTAGCTGTATAGTTACTTCAAATCTTTATAGTATACACTGCACTTGCTAGTTAATTTGTCGTATTAGCCCAACTGTGTGTTTTAAGAACTTGTTGAATTTGGCGGCAATCACTGTTATTGTTGTGGTTCTACGCTTCAGTTTTGTGACACTTATGCTCTGTTGTCAATTATAAAATTTATTGATAGACGGTGATGCCGGTTTTATTAATTTTTAATATGTAAGCTAATCTATGAATTTGTTCCGTTATTTTACTTTTATATAACAAAATTGCTAAACGTAACTGCTTGCGTTCTCCTTAATATATTGGAAACCTAACGCCACGAAGTACAATTGCTAACTGACCAAAACACAAATATGCAATTGGATATGAATTTTCCTTAACCACTCGTTGGCAGAGTTGACGATATCAACAAAATAATGCGAAGCAAGTACATAATAAAAAACAAAACGTTAGCAGAGAATAATCATATTCTCTGCGCCTGTGCTGTGAGTGGGCGAGCAGCATGTGTGGAAAACGAAACTGTAAGTGCAGGAACAACGAACAGCGAACAACTCGATGATTGAAGGATGAGAAAAAAGCATTAAACTGTAACTTAGGCACGTGAAAGTTAACGGAGAGCGCCAGAAAAGCAGGTGAGCATTAATGGCAGTAAGGCAACAATGAATGGTACCACTATAAGTTAAAAGGCACTGTGTAAATAGCTACACAACAACTGAGCCATATAATTTTGTTGCGAGGACTATGTTGATTAAGTCTATAAGGATAAAAACAGAGAAATGATGATAAGCACAAAATGTCAAATTGACAGACAGACAAGTACACATACAATGTTGCAAGTATGACAGACATGCACGAATACAATGTGGCGCTGACGAAACCGGTGGGTGTTAGCCATAAGAAGGCGAAGCGAAGCGTACGTACTTGTTGTTGTTTTTGTTGTTGGTGGTGGTGCTGCTGCTGCTGTTGCTGCTGTTGCTGTTGGCCTTCGGCGCCTGGCAGTAGCTCAGTTCAGTTCAGATGACAAACAGCTGAAGCAGTGGTTTTTAGGCTTTTAATTTTGTTGTTGTTGTTGTAATTGTTGTAGTTGTTGTATGAATTTTTTTTTAGTTTTGTGCTACAAATTAAAATGAGCACAAGCACATTTGTTCACTACGAGTGGTTGTAAGCGTGGCGGGGCAGTAATCGGTTTGTAGTAAACAAGAGCGCGAGGTAAACAAAATTCCGAAAATATGTGAGCCAAGAATCCCGACCACCACATGGTAGAGGTATTGAACATTGATGCAGAGTAGCGAATGCGGTGCTTGCGTATGCGAGCATTTTTATATGTAGTATTTGAACTAGAGGTTGAGATCGTATGAAAACCAAAGATAGTATAGTTGATGTAGCGTACAAAAAAGACAAAATGTGTGGACTGGTTGGTATGAGGGTGTGGACTCTGGAGAGCGAGATAGGGTAGCCGTAACAAAAAAGGAGTTCGTCAAAAAAGACGAGACCATGCTGTGTGCGTATATTGAAAACTGTCGGTCGGTGTTGTGTCGTTGTATATGTATGTATGTATGATTCAAATTAATTTTTTGTTTCAGAAGAGGCCAGTGTCGGCGTTTCGGACATAAAAAATAATGAAAAAACGAGGCTGAAAATGAAAAAATATATGGGTAGGCGGCAGAGCGCCATGCAGTATATTGTTTATTTCGCGTTATACTTATATTTGATTGTGTGTGCCTCTGCGTTTTTTTTTGTTTGTATGTTTTTTTTTGTTCATTTATATTTTTTGGTATAGTATGAGTATGGTTATGTTACGGAGTGAATAGCAAGCAAAGGATTGCGTGTGCGATAAATAGAAAATAAAAAATATAAGCGCACACACATTTACCCACGGGGATGCATCATAAACAAGCAAACCATCACAAATAAATGGGTAGTCGGTAGTTGGTAGTCCTTCTTTGCAACAATTTTGCAA
Source organism: Teleopsis dalmanni (assembly GCF_002237135.1). NCBI lineage: Eukaryota > Metazoa > Arthropoda > Insecta > Diptera > Diopsidae > Teleopsis > Teleopsis dalmanni. The sequence continues at coordinate 47,771,731 of NC_051848.1, forward strand.
AAATACATTTATATAATTTTTTTTTTTTAGTTTTTCCAACTTCTAATATTTTCACATCTCCCACAACTGTGTGCAGCGGCAACTTAAGCGCGCTGCTGGTGGCAGCATTCGCGTGCTAGTTTCAGCGTTTCAGCATTTCAGCGTTTCGACGTTTCAACGGTAGTAGTGGAACGAACAGTGATAATGATGTTGGTATTATTTATACAAACCTTTTCGAAAGTTGGAGTTAGGGTCAAGAGCGTGTGCCGTTTTGAAAAATTTCTGCAGTTTGAATGAGCATTAATGAAACGAAAACACCCGCATAGAAAACAATTTTCATTTTGAAATACGAACAAATACACGTACATTGATATGCGTTTTTTGTACGTTCAATTTTATTTGTTTGTTTCTGCTTGAACTGTAGCTACTAACTACTCTAACTACTCTACTAACTGCGCTACTAAAAACTGCATGGTTGTTTGAAAAATATTTAAATATATTGGGAGGTGACTGATACGAATTTCGGACAATGCATTTGCTTTATTTTATTAGTGTGTTATGCAATGCTTCTTTAGTTGGCAGAATGCCTGGCCTTTTTGGTGCGAGGGTGCTGATAAATTTTCATCCTGGCGCCCAAAAGGCGCATTACAAATTCGAATTAGCACAGTTATATTTGTCGATGCAATGAAAAAAAAAATAAACTAAAATAAAATAAAATAAAATAATAAATATTCAAATTTTTTTTTATATTTTTACATTTTGCCTTATATAAAACGCACGGGCCAATGACTAAATTAAAGTTATACTCTTATTAATATTTAATAAAAAATCAGATATGGAAATGAATTCAAGTTATATAGAGTTAGCTTTAAATGCTAATTTTTTCTTATACATAATTGCACAATTTTCAATTAAACTCAACCACATTTAAAATAAATTGTATTTACAACATTAATTCATATTGTATATCTTACACACACACACAAATACAATAAATCAACCTTCACAAAAAAAGGATTGTGGGGTGTGTTTTTACAAAATATTTAAAGAAATCGGTTTACTATATGCTATATGCTATTTATAATTACAATTTACGTCAAAAACATAATTTATAAATTTATAAAATTATATTTTGCAAAACTTTCTTAAAAACATAAATAAAATGACGGGTATTTGGCAACACTCGAATTAGCTGTATGGTTTTTGGCTGAATTATATATTAAAAATAAATAACAAAAAATATTAAAATTAATAAAAAATTATAATTAATATAATATGAAAATAAATTTTTGTTGTTTTAGTTCACTATTTTTCGAAAAAACCTTATTATAAAATATATTTGTTTCTACTAAATATAATAGTCACTTCTATCTTAAAAATGACGTTAAATTACAACTTATATTTATAAAATAAAAATATAATATAAAAACATATACATATATAAAATAAATATTATTATAATATTATATAAATTAGCCTACGATAAGACCAAAGTAATTGTATTTTTTGTTGCAGGCTTCACACTACACTTGATGCACTTGAAACATCGTCCATCAAGTTTGTCAAGCTATCATATAAGACATATATATATATATATTCGTCATGACAAAATGAATCAATTTTGCTAATGATCATATGTAATGAACGGTCAAATGACTGTAACAACTTCCTTTAGACTGAAACGGAATGATAGACCCGTCATCCTGCTTTCCTAAAGATCACACTGACTAATTCAAGTTATGCGCCTTGATATCTGGTAAATAAGTCTTGGCTACTTATTCAGACGCTCGTTTAAATAATTTACAAATCATTTAATAACTCATTGTAGTATATTTATATAAAATAATTTGTAATCTAATGTTATTAGTTTTTAAAACTTATTTTAAAACTTATGGTTAGGCTTTAATTTAAAGCGATTCAATAAAAACATATCGTCAAATCTTAAACGACAGCTGTACATGTTTCGACTTCATCAGATGTTTGGTCAGTTTTTTGCAAATAATTAAAATATTGAACATCGTTCAGTAATTTGAAAGGAATGAATAATATGCATTCAAATGGATTCTGTTTATTGTAACTTTGTGCCTTCGTTAACAACAATAAAATATTAGAAAGATGAACTTAAACGTGCGTGAATGAGTGTTTTTGATGAAGAACGTCCGGGCCGTCCAAAAGACGTAACAACTGTAAAAATATTGAAAAAATCCACGATATTGTGTTGGATGATCCAAAAATTAAATTAAATCCAAACATTTTAAAACATTGTTCAAAAATGTTTATGAGCAATCTAGTTGATTTTGAGCGTCAAGTAGTGATAACTGATGAAACATAGATCCATTACTTTACAACTTAGGGAAAATAATACAACAAGCCAGAGAATGGATAGCACCAGGGGGTAGAGTTTCCAAACGACTACGAAAAAGTTTTCACTTCTGTATTTTGGGTTACAAGTGGAATAATATTCATAAACTATTTGGAAAAATGAAAAACAATAACATCAGACTATTATTGTATATTATTGGATTGATTCAATGAGGTAATAAAAAAAAAGACCACATTTATCAAAGAAAAAAATTTTGTTTCTCTAGGATACCACACTATATTAAGGTACGAATTGCTACCTCACCCAACGTATTCTCCAGATTTGGCTCCCAGTGACTACTACATTTGTCACTGGGTTAGTTTGCATCAAATGACGAAATAGAATGGGGAACAGAGGTATATTTTGGAGAACTTGATAAATCGTATTATATAAAAGGTATTCCATATACTTAGGCTGGATATTTATAAATCCACCTAATATTCTGCAGGCAGTCACAGTGCTCAATTTCATACTGTATATTATTTTATTTTATACATTTTGGTAGTATCTTCAAAAATTAATTTTTTTTATGTGCAAGTGCTCACATATCATATATATTTGACTAACTTAACGACGTAGAAAAATCCTTGTCATTGTGCATATTTCTTAAATTTAATTTATTTATTATAAGTTATCCTTAAACCAAAACGTAAGTTTTTTAGATGAATTGTTTTGCGATATTAAATTTTCTAACATTGAATGTTTTTATCGAGAAGGTAAGATCTCATTCCTGATTAAAATAAAGATTAATGGAACATTAAGGCTCATCTCAAAAATTCACATATAAAAATCGGCCGCAAGGATTTATAGTATGTTTATAGTATGTCACTTTAAATTACTACAGGAAATTATCTTTAGATCAGGAACTGATATACGATAACATACAATTTTACTATGTGAGTAATGCATTAAATATAATATGAAAAACAGCGAATTTGGTTTGCACCATAACAAATAAATCTAAAACTGGGGAAATAATTTCATTAAAATATTGGGTAATAAAGAAATAGTTGTGCGACAATCCAACCAAAGATATGAGGTTCAGGTTATTTATTTGCGAAATATATTCATTCCATAACTAGTAACAGTCTTAATCAGTTCATATACGCTACTGATAAAAAGATCGAAACTTAAGTATGTACTATTACAGCTGAACTGTTCTCAGACGTATTTAGACTTCTCAGACGTATTTACTTCTAATAAAAAAAACTCTTCAATGTGCGTGTATGTTTCTTTTGAGCATTGCTGAGGTTAACAGCTTTTACACCATGTAGAGTTCTATACCGTGATCGTCGCTGGTTTCTTCAACTAGATATTGATCCGCATTCTCTTAAGACTCTATATCTTGTGTAATGCAACATTGCATGATTAATCCTTTTTATTTAGAGAATGATAATATCATAGTAGAAATTCGTAGTAAAAAATTACTGTACATCAGTAAAAAATTGGGTAGGTAGAAGCAACAGTATTTTCCGCTAAAGTTACTTCCTAGCAGTTTCATAGAACAAGGTAATATATAGATAAAAAAGACTATATAGATAAATTAAAATGTGTGACTATACACTAAATATTTATAAAGAAATTGAATCATCGTACCTACAGCAGCGATTGGTAAGCAGGCTCTTTGGTTTTTTTTTTTTTTGCTTATCTGTTTGAATATCTAAAACCAAATGGAACAAACAACCGTGAAATGGCAAAACAATATGATATAACAAATATTGCTTATTTGTTTTTGTAATGCTTTTTACTGTACTTGTCCACACAATTCTCTCTTCGGATGTGTGTAAAAAATGTTTATCAATATGTGTGGACAAGTAATATGCGATGCAATGCTCATCGACAAGCACTAAGTACTTTTTTAGCAAGCTCAAGTTTTAATCCGTATAATATAAATTTGTACACTTAGTAATTAACATAAATTTTAAAAATAATAACTAAAATCTAAAAATAAATTAATTATTAAAGGATAAATTTGAAAAGTTCTAATTAAGTATTTTAACTTATGGAGTTTAAATAAATAAAATATAATAATAGAAAAGTATTGAAATAACCTTTAGTCTATAACTAAATCTATCACTATCCAAAATGTGCCTAGTTCCCTACATTTGATGTTTTATATTAAAATTATTTGTAAGCCTTTCTATACTAACCGAATCTAATTTTATCTCAGCTAGCATATGCAGTCTTGGAGGGGAGAAGTGCCATTAAAGATTTTATTTTAATGATTTTATTTTGTAAAATTTGTAATATTTCAATACGCATTTTAGCGTTGTTTGACCATACTGGATAAAAGTACATAGTATATCATACTAAATTTGTAGAATTAATTGTTAAGATTTTATTTGACAAACCTAATTAGAATTGTTTTTTGATAAGTAGATATAGTATTCTTCTTCAATATCATTGACTTATGTAAAATATAAGAAATATTATCGCCACGAATTAATTTTGGGTCTAGACCTTCTTCATTAGTTTCCCCAACTAAATGAAATATTATTATTCACGATTGTATTTGTAGTATTTGTTTTTGTTTTATCGGATTGACTAAAACTCTCCATTTATTAAAAAAAACAGCATCATTTATTTATTTTTTTTCTCAGTAGTAAGTGAGTAAGTATTACAGTATTACACAGTTTTGATTTTTGCAGTATAAAAAAGAATATAGTGACACGGAATAACGTTACACAGTAATGGCGAAATAGGCCAGAGAGCAAAGAATGACAATCTAAAAAAAAGAATTAGGTATGAAACAAATAACAAAGGAGTCCATAAACTAATTTTTTACTAATGGTATATGATTGGAAAGATAGAGTAGTGAAGAGGTGTCTTCCACAAATTGCTTCTGGATATGAAAGAAGTCCCAAAGACTTTTAATAAAGTCGAGAAAAATACTATGGTCATGTATTTGTATCTTACAGCTAACAAGCGTACAATATATCTACTGAGTTTAACGCAGTAAGAGTGTTTGGCGATTTTAACAATGGTTAAAAATGTAGAACAAATAATCTATATTCGATTCGTGAGTCTTTTTCGTCGATTCCGAAAAATATGTTTTAAAAATATTATTATGATTGGATACTCGCCACCATTAATGGATTATTTTGTTAGAAATCTTCTTTGGAAGCGGTTCAATAAATTATGAAAAAAAAAATTTTAATCTGTACATTTTTTACTATAACAGCTAAACCAACTAAGTTATATTGATTTATATTGAAGTTATATTAATTTGATATATAACATTATATGCAGTAACTTCACCAAAAGATTATGATTTATAATTTGCGAGTTTTACGGAAAATTCCACTATAGAAAATACATCTTCGTCATTTTCATAAAAAAGTACAGCACTATCAAACCACCGGTTAGATGCCATACATAGAGTTTTTGTGATTGCAATGATCTCTCTAGAGTTATATGTAAGTTTTCAATGATTTGATAGTTTCTTTTATTGACACAACCATGAAGCGTAGAATGGACCTTATATACATATTAAAAATATTCGTTGCGACAAGTAATCATACATTTGATGTTACTGATCTGTATTGTAATATATGTTATAATAATGCAAATTATTAACTTAATACATAGTGCTTTAGATAATAGCTCTGCTTTACGTACATCACTGTAGTAGATTTGAATACATAAAACTTTAGAAAATAATTCTGTTTGACATATGCCATAACCGAAGCAATGCTTATTAATGTGGACTGCAAAATGAATGATCGCATTTGATTTTAAAGAAAAAAGATTTTGAAGAAAAAGTCGATTAATAGATTACTTATTATCTAACTAGAACTGAAAATTCATCAAAAAACGAGATCTTGGTAACTCATCAAAAGATTGCAAGGCTTACTGAAGTTCTTTCTGGTCATTGATGTATAGAAACTCACGCAGAAGAACTATGGTATGTATTCGTCATAATCCTCACTGCAGAGGTTGTGGAAATCTGTAGGATGAAGAAACCCTTAAACATTGTCTCTGTGAATGCGCGACTTTGGCGTCCAGAAGAAATAGGTTTTTAGGCAGGTATTTCTTTGGCAGCTTATCATACTATTCATCGGTAAAGTCGAAAGATCGATTAAATTATTTAAACTCGACGTATTGTATTTAGTCTATATGATTCTATTTTAGGGATTCTTGCGAAGAATGTGTTAGCAAAATGGGGAAAATCGCTAATTGAGGTAGGTACATGGAAAGTTATCTGATGACCTGAGACTGTTACCAACCAACCAGATCATTTATATGAATGTTCACATCATTTATATGAATAAAACTTGTTTTGAAGCAAGCTATAGATATTCTCGGTACCAATTTTGACGCACCTATTTCAACAAACGCATTAGAAAAAAATTTTGTTCAGTCAAGTATTCCGACAGTTGTTCATGTGTTGATGTTGATGTGTTGCATATTCATCAAATTCATTTAATTCGCGTTCGTGAGCCTTCTGTTACCTCCTCGAACGAGTTACTAAAAAACGCACCGGAAGCAGTCCCCATGTGCACGCGTGTCCCCATGCAAATATTGTCAAAAATGAGGTTGTGTTTATTAATGCATTTAGTTGCGTTGAAGCCCACTTGTAGGGCAATTTGGGTTGAGTAAGTTTTAAATTTTTATTTCAAAATTTTGTGCATTCAACCGCCTTACCATCAATCCAACATTTTATTTTAACATATATAAATGCATTACTAATTGTCAAAAAAACCGGATGAAAGTTTGGAGTATGCGGGTGGGGTGTTGTTTTGACGATTTGTATGCTTGTATTTGGATATCAATTTCTATTTTATTGTTGCTGATATTATTGCTGCAGTTCTTCTGAATATGGGAATATGGGAACGCGTAGATGCAAGTGTGGGTGTTTGATAAAAGCTTGCTTTGGCGTTGGCTTTGGCTAGTATGTTTAACAAGGTTGTCGGTGAACTGTATACTTACAAGTAGGGACGCATCCACCTGCCGCCGCATAACCGTAGGATATTTATTTTATTTACGTAGATTCTATTTCCAATTTCGCATATATTATTTCTGTTTTATTTGTTAAAATGCCTAACATCGCGTCATGGTTTGATACGCCTTTGCTAATCGCCGAACCTTCATGCTAGTGAGCTGCGGCCACTTTATCACAACAACAAAGTCGTGATTATATTTTATTTAGTTTTGTGGATATTTCCAGCACGTGTTTTACAAAAACAATACTTGCGCAACACACCCATCAATTTGCACATATATGGTACATATAGGCAGCGGTGAGTTTTTTTATGCACCCAACTTCAATGTATTTTTATGCTACTTTCTCCTCTGTGACACGTTATTTCTGCTGCGGGTATTTATTTTTGCATTCATGAAAAGGTGTATATGAGTCCCTGTATGTGTCTGAAACCAATTTTTTTTTGTACTTTGTACTTTAATGGATTGAGTGCATAGCGATAACAATTTTCGGTCTAAATATTTAATTCTACTTTCAGCTCGGCAACTTTTTTGACTTTTTTGACTTCCTTTAGTTCCAAAGTTTAATAGATTTTATGTCAAAAACCAGCTTCGTTGTTAATATTTTGATCATTAATCTATTAGTACGTTACAATATATTACATAGTTAAAAAATCTGCAATACAGTATACCATATTGATAAATTATACCTAGGATAGGAATAAACAGGGTACCAGCGCCCAACGGAGCGGAGTACTCGACCATGGTTGAATTTTTGATTGTGTTTTTTATAAACTGGGAACTTATTCTAGATGTTGCACTGTTTCTCAAAAAAATTTCCAAAACTCCTGAATTTTCGGTCCCATTTTGAACAAAATTCCACCTCAGTATGACCTCAAATTTCTCTATAACTTTTGTATATTGTGGTTAGGTGCATCGATGATTTCGCAAAATCGTTGAATAGTGCAGATTCTAATTACTCAGTTTTATCTGATCTTAGATGATAAACATTACTGGATAGTCCAAATACAAATCAACGTTGTTGTTAGAGTTTTGCATTAATATTGCACAGTATATTTATCTAATATTAATTAATTGTATGATAGCCATCAAGTGTTCATGTCGTAATTATTATATCTTCGATAAAAGTGACATAGTAATTAAATTCATTGAACGTGAACTATACTCTCACGATGTTAATATGCAATGTTCAGAGATGTTGTTTCGGTATTTTGATATGATCAAGAATTTGTTGATTTGTTGAGGACTGCGATCTTTTCTTACCAATATTTGACAAAACAAATCTCCCTCCATGTTATTTCATAGTAGCTTTCACGCTTGAATGTCTCAAAATATATATTCCTCTAAACACTCTCGGACAGAATTGTTCGAACATACACGGGCGTGCATCCTTCCTTGATATTTATACAATACAAGGTTTATAGATATATCTTGTATACAATGTAATGTTTGATGAATTTTGGATATTAAACAACTTCAATTTCACTAAAGGTTCGTTACAAGAAAAATGGAAAAAAGCTCGATCACCTGTGAATAAAACCTGATTAAATGAGGTTATCAAAAAAATTAATGTGATTAAAAATTGTAATATAAAATATTTACATTCAATCTTTAGTTTTCTGAGCTATCTTCTAACAAAAAAGCAATCATTCATTCTGTTAAAGTTAAAAAAAAAAATAAAAAAGCCTAATAATCAAAAATAAAAATACCTGGAAGCGACTTAAATAAATACATTCTCAAAAAAAGAAAAACAAGTAGATCACTACCAGCAGAAAAATGTTTATAATCTTGAAGACAAGCACAAGGATATAGTGTATTTAGAGCAGAAGCGTTAACAAATATTCATTTCAAAAATTATCACTTGACATTAACAATGACAATGTGATGTTGTCTATGAAACATTGTTATAAAATCAAGATAAGAAGCTGGATGATATATTATTATATTTTGTGCATTATTGCTATAATAGAACAGGGTTCCGTGCGTTTTATTGTTTTATACTTTTCTTAATTACAAAGTTTCAGATATAGTCATCACTATTCATAATCTCTTCTAAATTTTAGCTAACTGAGAGAAGTATGGAACGTCCTTTTTCAAAACGTAGGACTGTTATGAAAAACACATCCAATATGTACAATAGCACACAGCATTCGCAAAATCTTCCATAAAAAGAAAAGAAACCATACGATTTTCAAGAATATAAGAATACGATAACTTTTTTTGGATGGCTTGTGATATAAATTTTTATTATTATGTTGCGGCTAGTTGAGGCAGTGCACTTGAGCACTTTTACTCTCTATTAACTGCGAGGTTTCTTCAAAACCCCTCTGTGCGCCTTGACTGGATTATTGTTTATCACTTCATCAGGCTAAGCAATAATTGACCTCAGATCTGCATATCTCCCCGAGGAGCCTGTAACCATTCTGAGATTTGATAACACGGTGTTAGTAAGTTTGTCAGATTTCGCAAATAATTTCAGGGCTCTATCCTTTATGTATTTTTTGATGGGATCAGTAAGATTCGGGGTATTGATAAATTTTTGTGAGTGGAAAATATATACATCATTGTCCTTAAAAGTGTAACATTTGAACTGTTTAAACAAATTACTTTAATCTTGGTTGGTTAGTTAGTGCTGCCACAAGGCAACACTGTTACTGTAAGATCTATAAATTTCAATAGTATTATTTACTGCTAGTTCTCCATAATACTGGATAATACTCGGTGAATGCCGAGCGCTATCGAGTCATGCTGATTGAATCGACGACATTTGGTTTCAATAAGATGACGCAACTTGCCATACAGCGCGCTTAACAATCGATTTATTGCGAAATTAATTCGATAACAAACTTCATTTCCAGAAGTGCTCCTGTTAACTGGCCCCTATGTTTTTGCTACTCAAGAGTAACGCCTTTCGTTTACTTTACTGGGGATGGGTCTACAGTAAGTCATTGTTTATGCCGACCAGGAATAACCAGCAACTCTTCATTTATGTTATACAGTCACAATTTGTTGCAAAAAATAGTCAAAAATTGGATTGACCGAATGAACCATGTAACTCATAGCCGCGGCGTATATATGCCGGAAATCATATTTAAAAAACAAATGTCATGAAATTATTTACCAGATTATAATAAAAAAAAATTGTTAATTTCATTCTAACTACATTCTTGTCTTATATTATTATTTTAGGTTATCATACAGCTAAAAAACCATCCCATATTTTTACGCCAGGACTTAAGGCTACTATATCCTCTTCCAATTTATTGTTTGTCTTTTGATTTGAAGTGAAATTTATATATAACTGATTGTTTGTAGTTGTATTTTTTTAATTTGCGATACTGCATTATATTAATCCATTTCTTAAGAATAGTTGTCTCACCTAAAACTTTGTACAATGGCTTAGTACATGAAATATGCAATATAAACTGAAGTTTTATAAACAAATTTATTTATTCCACCATTTATGTTTCCGTGTTTTATCTAAAAGCAGTTTTCATATTTATTTTTCCCGCTAAACTTGTTGATACTTAACCAAGTTTAGCGGAACCAAGATAAATGTCCAGCGATTTTTTGAGGTGTTAAGGTGAAAACAACAGATAGAGGATATGCACTTCTCTCAAAATCAGTCAGGCAAAGTGAATCTTTTTTTTATTAGAATATACTTAAGTATTGTGTTCAAATATTTATTCTTGAATTGCATCAAATAAGTAAATTTGAAATGAATGCATTTTTAATATAATTTATATTAAAATTGTAGTTGATGAAAATCCCTTGAGATTGGTGAGGTGACTATAAAGCTTTAAGATAGTTCAAAAACACATTTAACCACATCAACAGCAGCAGGAAGGTCTTCATCATCGGTTTGTTTTGATATTGTAATTAAGCATAGTTTTGCGGTAGTGGCAAGCAACACACACAACAACAACAAATACATGTATGCCAGAACCGTCACCTCCTCAGTTTGATATAATTGAAACAGGGACAAATAAGTACCTCCAAAGTTCAACAAATGATATCGTATGAGGTAGCTACGGTCTAATGTACATACCAACCAAGGTACATACAGACTTGTACTTTTATATACAAGTAAATGTACCTACAAAAATTGTACATAATGCATTAATGCATACGAAGTAATTATTCAAAGTATTTGTGCAAAATTTTAAGAAAATTTGTCTATATATATAGAATAGCATCTTAAGATTATGCTTAAAGTAACAAAATCCCCACACTCGCGCCCATGTGCCTTTATTGTAAGAAAGCATCAACCGTTTGTGCACCCAGAAGCGGTATGTATACGTGTATACATGTACAGAGGATGTAGTCCTGAGGACGAAACTGCTCAAAATTGTAGCTGAAGTAGCAACAAAATAGTTGATGGGCTTAGAGTTAGTTTGGATGATTGCGGGGTGTTATGCATTCGATATGCTATTACTAAAAAATATTTAGGCTGTACAATCCATTCAAATGGTAAAAAATATTGGGTATGGGAACACATAACCAATGCCTTACGCATGGTAACTAAGAAACCTATTGTGCAATTGCATCAGAAACAACAAAATTACAGCAATAATAGCAATTATAGAAGCAACCCAGAAACAATAACTATGTAACATCTTTAGTAAAATGCAAGATTTCTTGCTACATTGGCGTCCAGAAGAGATTTTCTTTTAAATTAAGGATGACTTTCTGCAAATAGGCAACAAAGCAGAGTCTTAAAGTATGCAAATGTAGTGGCGTAAGTTTTGTGAGTACATGTCTGAGTCGCAAAGCAAGCAGACATAGAGAAACTCACTCTGCAGGCACTGATGAAATTGGATCTTTTGTACAGCAGAATTTCGGTATTGTACATATAAAAGTATGTGAATAGGCAGGCGAACACATGCATGCACAAAAGCTACCCAGCAAACTTTATCTACGGATTCTGGTGGTTCAGAAGAAAATGTGGTTTTCACACTTGTCTACGGAAATATGTATTCGAAAATATATTCATAAGAAGTAATAATTTAATTACACAAATGAGGTATGATACAATTTAACTAGGAGTAAATCATGTATCCTCAGTCTTCTTCTTTCACTCAATAGTAAGCTCCGTTGCATAATGATAATAAATAAGTTGTTCAGATGATTTTACCGAAGTATAGTTTAAAGCCGGAAGCGTTATCACTAATAAAAATGCAGTTGATCAAAACGTTTCTGCTCGAATTAATAAAACCAAATCGTCCTTTAGCATTCTCAACGACAACTGGAAATCCAGCCACATACCGATTAGAACCAAACTCCGTAGTTTTGAGTCCAATGTAAAATCTATTTACGGGTGCGAGACCTAAAAATGCTTAAGAAGCATCCACACAAAAATACAAACTTTTTTGAATAAATGCTTGCGAAGAATAATTAAGATTAGTTGACCCGAACGATTAAGTAATGAAGTTATCCGGAACCTGTCAAATCAACAAATTAAAATTAAATGCCGTAAATGACGTTGAACAAGCACATGTTTCGAATAGCTGCTAACTGCATTGCGAAACATGCATTTTGCTGAAACTCTTCGGGGCTTCGACGTCCGGGGGCTTCAGTTCAAACCTGGCGCAGGTTTGAAACGTTCTAAGCAAACGTTTTATTTCCGTGAAAGTAAGAAATCTTTTCAAGAAGAGGTTATTATGTTTAAACCATCTCTGTGAAAGTCATAATTGATTGTGTCTTCCGTAAGTATTAATTTATTCTTGAACAAGAAAGAAAGCAGATGATCAATGCTGGTATACGAAAACCTTTGGCACATATATTCTTTCTGCTGAGACACTCACAGTAATATTCAAATCAATATTCACTCATTTGATCCCGTCCCGCAACAAAACCAGGTAAAAACTATATAAAAGATAAAACTTTATAAAAGAGATAAAGTGGTTTTATAACTCATGAAATTTAATTAGAAGTAAGATTGATTAAGTTATAACTAAAACTACAACTATAACTTAAAAAAAATCAAGTGTTATTAATATTAAGAAAATGTTTTATTTGAAAAAAATTTAATAGATCAAAAGAAATTTGCTTGTATGATACTTGAAACTTATAAGTAGGTTCAACTTATCTCAGCTCTGAATTATTTTGAGCTAAGTAAGTGTCAGGGTTCTATAAGGATAAATTCTCTTGTAAGATACTCGGTAGTTGGCTTAACTTATCTCAGTTTTGAATTATTTTTATCTTACCCTAGTACGATAAAAATAAATTTTTTTCGTAAGAGACTCGGAAGTTGGCTTAACTCAACTTAGCTCCGAATTATTCTGAGATAAGAAAGTGTCAGAATTCGATCAAAAGAAATTTTCTTGTAAGATATTTGAAGTTGGTTCAACATACTCCATCTCTGAATGACCCTGAGAAGATGTTCATTATAAGTTTTGAAAAGTTCAGAACTTTCGTACCAAAATCGGTATGAAATTAATAAACATAAGGTTTACTGGGTACTTACTCTCTGTTTAAGATAAAGAAGTTTTATGGGGCACACATTGAAAGCGTCTATTTCTTAAGTAAGTGCTGTAGCAAGAGGTACTGTTGTTACTTTGGTACTTACTGTTGGTGCACTTAAGCCTACGAGTATATTTGTTAAACAAGCAACCTACATACATAATTAAAATTATTTATCAAAATCGTTTGGCCATTTTTCTCCTACTGAACTTGATGTTATCAAAAATATTCTACCATGTGGGTGTTAGATGGGAATTGTAAGAAGAAGAGCTTAGGAATGGTTAGATGTTATGTATTGGTTTTAATGTCTTTCAAAGCCTAACGAGAGCGTCACATAGAGGAGTTATAAAGAACGGTAAGGTGTGTTGCGTTGAGGCAATGCAGTTTCGCAAATACAGCCTCGTTTGTGATCACCCAATACTACCCAAGAAAGTGTACTTTTGAGTGTATCCAAAGCATAATTTTATAGTGTGTGAATGTGCCGAATGTACCCATATTGATATAGCAATATACATTGCCTTGTGTGTACGCATATTGTATTGTTCGTGGCTTGCAGTTGTTGTATGTTGTGCATGCGTGCTTTTACAGTCGTATAATTGCTATACGTAGTGCCCAAGAAAACTCAAACTGTCATCTCATCAAGCACAGCCTTCATACCTTCTTTCATTGTATAACCCATACGACTATTAAAATTTTTGTTGTGACTGTTGTGAATGCTGTTGTTGTTGTTGTTATTGTTGTTGTGCTCTTGCCATTGTCTGTGTTTTAGTTAAAGCTCCCGCCTAATAGCAAACTCCGTTTTGTCCTCATAGGTTTTCGTGAGTAAATGATGCCGCCGTGTAAGTATGTACATTTGCCTGCTTTTAGCCTGGTACTCTGTGTTCTAGTATGTATACACTTATTAATATAAGTTTATTTGTTCTTTCCTACATTTTCAGATAGTTTGGCCTCTTTAGCAATAATAGAAACATAGAAATGTACGAACGTGTATATGCAAAGTGAAACAAAATATTTGCACTCTGATAATTATTTTCTACATCTTTTTCACTTTATGCAGTGCATGTACTTGGAATCTTATTTTTCTGCTTCACCAGTTCAATTTAAACCCTTTCAAGAATCCTTCAAATGCTCGAATTTATTGATACTTAATGATAACCCATCAACTTTTTTTATTGGCTGCATCAGTCACCTCTAAAATTTTCTTTTAGATATTATATTATTGTTGCTGTGGGTTATATTGTTGGTGCAACATGTTGATGATTCACTTTTTTATTTATTTTTTTTTTATTTCTTAAAAAAACATTATCAGCAAATGTCTCAGACTCCAGTAATATCAGATTCTCCAGTACTGAAATCTTAAATCTTGTAAACGATGAAGATTCACACAATCAGCGGGCGTATTTATTAGTTGAAAGTATTTAGTATGAATGTTTGTTTTCTTATGGAACATTGATCCATTTGAAATTAAAGGCATTACCTTTTCTGCCATTCAACTACATTAATTACAATTACAATTAGTGTTTAAGGCAGTATTGATTAATGTGGGGTCCGTCTTTTGGAAAAATAAATTGTGGATGTCGGATTTATCAGTGTACCACAGAGTCAAAACTAAAACACTAAGTCTAGAACCTGCTAGAACGAGGTAACCTTTTAACAGAGTTAAAAGTTGGAAGCTGGAAATTGTATAAAGTATCTATACGAATAAAGTCGCATTCGTATGGATACCTGGTTTTAAAAATCAAGTGAGGACAAGTATACAAGAGAAAGCTCCTTAGTTCTCTTTATAAAACATGAACCTTTTTGTGGGATATTCTCTCGTCAGACTAAGAGGTTTCGATGCTTTGAAACAAAGAATAAAATCTGTTGGAGAATGCTGGGGCTGATTTTTAATGTCCAAACCAATCCAAACAGTTGATTTGAGTCAATAACAAAAATAACAAGTTTTTTAGTCTCAATAGATCTAAAATTAGTATAATCACTGGTATCTTAACTTTTGACTTAGAAAAACAAACGAAGCAAATGGGTCTTGTGGTAAATGAGGAGAAAATAGAACACTTTCTGTCAACGAATAAATCTCCTGAGTATCTTGGGACTCACGTCACTGGTGACAATTTAAAGTTCGAAGTTGTGGAAGAATTTATTTGCGAACCAGCGAAAACGCAAAAAATGACGTCAGTTGTTACTTCGGCCTAAGTAGGCAATTGCGGAATAAAGCTCTTTCTCAACAAACAAAAAAAGTCTCTTATAATGCCTGTCCTGCTGTATGGTGCAGTGGCTTGGACAAGTACCAACAGTGATGCGAATGCGTTAGGAGTATTCGAGAGAAAAATCTATGGTTCTTTACGCGTTAGTAACTAGTATCGAATTAGATGAAACGATAAGGTGTATTAGCCGTACTGCGATATTGATATAATTAAGCGTATACCTAAAAATTCGTCAGCTTCGCTGGCTTCATGTCGTGAGAATGAAAAGAAAATGCTTCAGCTGGAAAGGTGTTTGATTCGGTATCCGCAGGTGGAAAACTCATAAACTCTTCAAAATTATGACTTTCTTTAAGGTCTTTAAAATACCTATGGATGGTGGATATTATTTCACACCTTCACCTTGGGTGAAGGGACAAAGTGATTAACGATATAAAGACACTCGATACCATCAACTAATAACAGTAAGCCACTGATCGAGGTGGCTGAAGGGGATTATTGGACGCGGCCAAGCACTACTCTCGTTTATAGTGGCGAACTAAGTAAGTCTCTTAACTACCCATCGTTCTTCTAACTACCAATGTGTAAATATATCATAATCTCTTGAAAATCTGCCAAAACCAACCGCAACCTGATGCAGAAGGAAGAAAATTTGTAGAGCTCACGTTACTCTATTAGTTTTAAATCTAAAATTGTTAATTTGTTTTAATTTGTAGGTTACTTTTTATAAGAATCAGTTGAGCCATATATCTTTTGTAACTTGCGGAATCATGGAAGTAATCACGTAATTTAACTTTCATTTTCTTAAAAACTAATATTACATTACAACTTATTTTCTATATACATACTGCAATGAATTATAGAATGAATTGTTAATTATTTTAAGGGGCCTCCGAATAAGTAGCCAAGGCTTATTTCCCAAATATCACGGCGCATAAGTTGAATTAAACAGGATAATCTTTAGGAAAGCAGAATGGTAAGAATAAGTGTGGCTTAATTTGCAGGGTTGAATAATATATTTTTTTTTGGCGACTCTGTCTGTTGTTATGGTTTTCCTCATTATTTTTGTATACAAAAAACTTTGACACCATCAACTAATTCTATGGAATATTGATCATGTTCATTTCATGATGATTATGGCTATGGCTATGACAGTGTTTGTCATAATAGTCAATTGCTACTGTCGGAATTGCGGACCACAGCAGAAGTCTTGTTTTTTCTTTGACTTGCCTATGGAACTAAAATAAAAATACCCATATGCGACGAAGCATAATGAAGAAAAAAACAAATAAAATGAAAAGACAAAAGAAAAAACCGAAATAAAAATAAAGACTAGTAGAAAAATCAAGAAATGAGTCAAAACTTCTGCAGTTTCTTGTTGAGTTTTTGTGCACCGTTTTTCTTCTCGCACACTCCTGTTCGCCAGGACCATTAATTTTCGTAGCAACTTGCAGTGTGTTCGATTGCGTAAAGGAACAAACCCCCAAAAGCATCATTACATCAAATGCTCTTTATAATTTTAAAAGGTATAATGAAAGTGCAAACCAAAGCAATACTAGCACCCCACAGGTTTCCTTCAGAAGAGTTTGTAAGCACAAAGCACCTACGCCAATCCGTACATCCTTGCATAACGCAAAAAAAACCCCAAAACGAAATATAGAAAATGAACCCCATAAATAGCAAAATTTGCACTCCATGGTTTGTCAATGATAATTGTAAAATAGCGAAGAATAGTATGAAATAATGTTATATTTGGTGCAAAAATTTGGGAATATATGAAGTACAGCAATAAAAAATATAATCAAAAGGACGATGTGTAGGAATTCTAGTCTATGTAGAAAAACGCAGTACCAAAATTAAAAACATCCAAATAAAAATAAAAGCGAAAAAATTTAAATTTGAGGGGTTCTGGAAGGTAGTACGACACTTTCCTCCTTCAAAGTGTTGACAAAATTAAGGCAAATAACTTTTACCAATACAAATAAAGGATGTAGGTAGCCGCTTCAGCTTCAGCTGCAGGTTCAGTGTTATCCTTTCCTTAATTTTCGCTTGTTTCCTTTTGGCAGTATTTTCTATTAAAAAGTTTCGTTTCTCTCGCAGAATTTTGTTTTCGGTTTTGCAAAATACTAACAAATCTGGAGGCCGAATTTAGCTTTCATTCCTTTATTTTTATTTATGATTCCCTGCCTCATTTTAACTGTAACGACAATTTGAATACTTTCACTTAATTTTTTAAATCCAAGAAATTCTATTCCTTCACCTTGTTGGGATTATTTAAATTCAAGATTTTTTTCTATTTCAGCTTTGAGAAAAAAAATTTGTGTGCGCATTTTTATTCCGAACTGTAGACGTGTTCCCTTCTTAATTTTAGTTCCACTTGAGAAAAATAAATTCCATTTTAAAAAACTGCTGTGAAGCTTGTTTTGGTCGGTATTATTCAAAACGAGGCTAAAAATAGAGTTAAAATTACTTTAAACGGCTTAAAACGGTTAAGCAGTAAATAAACATTAATTCGAACTATGTGAAGAGTGTATTAGATTCTAAGGACTACCTGCAACCCACCTTAACTTTTCTAATAAGCAATGGGCAAAAATTGACTTTTATAACAGTCTATTGTCTTCCTCAATTTTCTAGTTGAAGACTACACAATGAAATACATATTTAAAGGATATCGGCAAAAAACCTGATATTATTGATTTTGCTGTGAACCGTAGTCCTAAAATGGACTTTATCTCAACCGACACAAAATGTGACACGTCTTCAAGCCAGTGCTCTATCATATTCTGTCTGTATGAAACATTACTTCTCAAGGAACTCACTAAATCTCCAGAACTAAATAATTTAAACACAAAAATATATCACCCTTATTAATATTAACTATAAAACTAACAGATGGAAACACTTAGATAACCAGCTATGTTAAGATTCTAAACGTGACATTGATTTCAGCTCTAATTTTTTCAACTGCTAGTAACAAAAATTCCAATGTGTAAATAAAGGCATAGGATATCATATTTCGGAGGTGCTAAAAAGAAACTGGAATAACAGTTAACAACAGCTCAAGCTCAACAAAATATTAGATCGGCACTAATTACAAACAAGGCACACATAAATAATCATAATAACTTCATTAATTGCTTGGATCTGAACGAAGTGATTTCTTCACTAAATATTGAAATATTGAATATTTCATTATACTAAATATTGAAAACTTTAATACCTCCTATTCTTACTGAAACACAATTAAAGGATATGGCGGTTATTGTGTATATAGCGATAAATGACCATGTAGCGCAATACACAAGTTTTTTAATCAATTTCAATTAGATGAACCTCTCCAACTTTCACTTTGTACTCAAAGTGAAGATCACATTTCAATCATTAATGATTCTAATACTATTGAAATCGAACTTGATAGCAAAGACAACGTACCACTATTAACAAAAATCAATATCATCTGTGTTTTCTAAATCATTATTACTTATTGTTGCTACCCAACCGTGTGAAAGATATTCTCGATTTTAATGATCCAAAATACAGCTAAAGGTCGAAAATAACCTAACCCGTTAGGTTATAGGTTATATTATTATTGTTCATTGTTGCTCTTAACTAATTCAGAAAATTTCACTGACAAAGCAATAATTCTTTATTAATACATATCATCAGTAAATTTTAAGAAGGTAACAGATAAATAATTATCATACACTTAAAGTGCTTATCAAATTTAAAGTGCTTTCAATAGAGTATAGCATAATAGATATATGCATAAAATCAGGCAATACCTTCCAATGCATAGCCAGTGTTAAAATCTTAACTGCAACCGAAATATATACAACTTTAAAAAGACTTGATTTTACTGAAAAAATGACTAGCTCAATGGCCTAACAAGAAATTTCCCTGGTAATTGGTACCTGCGCTCTAATTCTGCAATCAAATAACAAAATCCATCTAGCGATCAACATAGTGTAAGCAGGTAGAATCAAATAAGTCCGAAGATGTTATCAAACGTTATCAAATCTATTTAAATATGTGGTCGTCAACTACATGACAATGAAAGTCAAAGCCTAAGCTGAGAGTAATTACAGAAATACTAAAATGAACAAATATTCTTCAACAAGCTATAGTGATTTTACAATTTGAAAATATTAGACAAGATAAGTCGAAGAAAATGGTTGGTTCATGTAGGGAAACATAATCTGTATAATGTTAATGTTTTTTTTGCCTTTTTGTTTTTAAAAAATTAAAAACCTTTGATATAATGAAAGATTTTATGGTCATGAGATTAAATATATACCAAGAATCTAATGGAAAAAGTTCCAAAGCGAAATGATAGTATTTGTTCATTTTGAGGTGTGGGAGCTCGCAAACAATAGCTGGTTGTGATATAATGCAATCCAGTCAAATATAATGCAATCACACTACTATGTTTGAATTTCATTTCGATCAAATAACTTTTGTTCTACAAAACTAAGACGTAAATGTTTGTGGTGATTGTAAACTATATAAACAGTCTTAATTCATATGAATTTTGCTTAGTTGACAATATCAGTTTGAGAAATATACCTGTGTGTAGTTGGTAACACTTCAATCGACTGAGTCTGTAAATTGTAAAAGAAAGATAAAAACAAAGTTTAAAACTTCATAAATAATTTTATACTTTATAAGGTAACCTTTCTGTGGATTAGGACAAAGTACACTCGTTTCTCTCATAAAAATAAAGAAGAACCAAAACAAAATGGATTACCGGGATAATAAACCAGGATTAACACAATTCAAATCACTTATTGGTACCTATAACAATAAAAGATACCAGTAACAAAAGAAAAACTTAGAATTATCACAAGAATCCTAACAGAGCACTGTAAACTAATATACCACCCGACCGTCGCAGTGCCACATCCCCTAACAATAATAATAAGGTACTCTAACAATAGATTAATATTAAAATCATTTTTTGAAGCTAGATAGCAATTATAACTACCAATTTTCATAAATTTGTATAATCCCAGAATATATGGATTTTAAAAAGAAAAGGATGTCAAAGCCTCGATATCTCGTTTATCTCGCTTAGCATATCTAATCGCAATATAGTGTATTTCTCTTACCTTTCAGTTTCATTCAGAAGATGTCTAAAGCAGATGATAGATAATGAAATCGAAAATAAAATCAGAAGCTTACTGTTAAATAAAAGTCTGGAACAGCAATCATTTATCATATAACAAGTAAATATATCAACTGTATTCAAAAGGGAACGGAAAAAAAACCATGGAAACAAAATTTTCTTTAATTTTTCCTTGAATTATCTTTTGCCTTACAAATAAATATATTTACTTGTTTTAGTAACGATTTTGCTCCGCATTTTAGTCCGAAACGCTTCTAGTACATATTTCTTCTGCAGTTCAAATCAACACACATGTTCCTTTTTTGCTTCTGCATTTTTATCTAGTTATTTTCTTCGTTCACTTTTCTTTTAGAGTTTTCTTTATTTTTTTTTTTGTTTTTATATTGCATTCACCCGTTTTTCCTATTTTAAATATACTGTGTTTTTGCTGTTTGCCAACAAATCGTCTTCGACGTTATTTTGTTCCCTTACCTCTCGATGTGTGTGTACGTCCTGGTGTGACCCTCTTTATTTTGGTACCTTTTTGGGTACAAGAGTTCGTTCGTTTTGAATTGAAAGCAAAGAGAAAAAAAACTGATACACAAACTTTTTCTTCTTGGCATTTGTTACGAGGATATGAACAAAAAAATTGAAAAGTAACAAAAAATTAAGAATGGAATTTGAGGACATTCACAAAGTGGGAACATCAGCAGTGGCGACTTTTGTTTTTTTTTTTTTGTGTGCTTTGTACTAAATACAGCAGTGACGTGGGATGGAGCAATAGTCGACGTATGGTGAATATGGGTAAGACGATGTAAAGTTTGGGCTTGAAAGTATATATGAGCCAAGGGACTTGCATTTAACCATACTTTTTTTACATTTTTCCATTTCGTTTCCATATTGTTATATATTATTTTCCCTTTTTTTTATTTCTTATGGTCTTTTATTTTCTTATGTTTTTGGCTGTGTTTCAGTTCGGTAAGTGTTTGAAGGGTACAATGCCGCTTGATAAGACACAATGGACATATCAAATTGTGGCTTAGTGAATGTGTGTACCAAAGTGTGGGGATGAAGTTGGTGTCAAGTAGTTGGTGTGGGTATTGACGGCGGGGTTGCGACGCTAAAAGAAAATATAAATAAAATTTATATGGGAGAGGTCGGAAAAGGAGCTTTTGTATGTAAGAATGTATGTATATTAGCTGTTGTATTCTATGTGTCCTTATTTGTGCATACGTATTACTATAACGAAATATGTGGTTAGGTTTCTACATACATGTACCCCTCTTATATTATTATAAAAACTATTAAAATTACTACCAAAGTGGTTAAAATTTTCGGTTAAAGTAAAAATGGGATTTAATATAACTTTTTTCATGTGCTAGACTTATATGGATAATAAGTTTTGAAATTATTTTGTACCGCTGAAGAATAAGATTACTTTTTTACTTAATCTAACAAAGTGCAGATTGCAAA
Organism: Teleopsis dalmanni; assembly: GCF_002237135.1. NCBI lineage: Eukaryota > Metazoa > Arthropoda > Insecta > Diptera > Diopsidae > Teleopsis > Teleopsis dalmanni. The sequence continues at coordinate 47,794,250 of NC_051848.1, forward strand.
TTATACTTCTACTACAAATTTATTACAAGCTGTAAACTTGAATTACATTCTTTGCTTAAAAGACATATAAATGTAATGAACTGATTAATATAACCATAGTAAAATACTTGAAAAATCATATGTTATATGTTACAATTCATCTTCAACTAACTAAGACTTCCGAGAATCTATTGTAACACATGAGATATATTAAGATAGTGCTAAACTTTTTTATTTTCTTCTTGAATTATATTCTTTGTTTAAAAGACATATAAATGTAATAAATTGATTTATATAACCCTGGTAAGATACTTCAAAAATCATATGTTACAATTCATCTCTAACTAACTAATATTCACTAGAATCTATTGTAACATAAGAGATATATTACGATAGTGGCAAACTTTTATATATTCTTAAATATTCAACACAACTACATATACATATATGTGTAAGGTACGGTTTATTGTCATTGTTTGAGTCTAGACCGCTGTCAAAGTAAAAGCCCAAAGGTTACATTTTCGATATATTTAAATTTTTTAGTAAATATTGTGTGTTCTTAAAAAAAGTGAAAAAAAACAAAAAATGGATTGTACTCCGAGTATCATGTTTGATAATTTTTGATTGTAGCTTAGAATATTGCATGAATCATATGAATTGTTCTCTAAATTTTATGGAACGGAAATAACAAATGCTTGTTATGATTTTCCCCTGATTAAGATTATAGAAGATATATGTACTAGATGAGTTTCTTACTAAAATCCCAAGCGAAATCGTTACTTAAACAAGTAAATACATTTATTTGTAAGACAAAAGAAAAAAGTGAAGAAAATTGTGTTCCGTGGTTCTTCTTTCTTCTGTTGCCTTTTCAATATAGCTGATACTTCTACTTGCTATAAAATAACTGATTGTTGTTCCAGACTTTTACTAAACGGTCATAGTTTAAAGAACGGCTTGTCGAGTTCCACAACTACTTACACGGTCGTTTACCGTACTCAAAAAGTACTACACAAGCAGAACCCTGTAGGTCGATAATCTTATTCTACTTAGATAAGCAAGTTATTTATAGTTTTTTTAAACTGGTATATGAATAGTATCAAGCTTGAGCTGAAACTAAACCTACTGAAGAAGTATCAAAACGGAAATTGTTTGAAGACATTTTAAAAATGTTCATTAATTCAAAATTACAGTGAAAGTTATACAAAAAATTCTAAATATAGTCAAACCATGATATACACATATATATACCTATTAAGAGTATAGACTTTTTCACAAGCACTATAAACAATTTCAAGCAAATATTGTAGCAAAATTACGCAATTCCAAAATATTTAATGTTGAACGGTAACACTGTGGAATGTCTGAAGTGTTATTGTAAAAGAATCTCTACGCTATCTCTTAGAAAATCCAAGACACTGAGTTATACATCCGATCTACTGCTAACTGTGGACTAGTTTAATCGGTAGACTCTATAATACTATTGAAAATCAAATTTCAATTTTAATTCTTTAATATTTAATGTTGAATGCTAAAACTATAAAACGTCGTACGTGTCATTGTAAAAGAACATTCACGCTTTCTCTTGGAAAATCCAAAATACCAAGTTATACATACAATCTACTGCTAACTGTGAATCAGTTTAATAGGTAGACTCTACTATAATATTGAAAATCAAATCTTACAGCAGATTATTACAGCGCACAGAGGAAGAAAGAAGAATATGTAGATGAACTATGATGTTTTAAGCAGGTTATATCAGCATATGCGTAGCATATATATGCCATATATTTTTAACATAGCAGATATATACTATCACGACTTTTACAAATCTGTTCATTTTATTCTTATAAAGTAAAAATCTGTAATACCTCTTTGCAAGTGCATATAATATAAGACCATATGCATCGAATCGTCAATACGGCTATAGTGTTATAGTTGTTGATGCAAATGCACATGTATACTTCATCCTGGTATTGGGGCACTGCCAAATAACAGAGGAGTACAAATGATGATACTCTACTAAACTTTTTTTTTGTTCACTTCAATCGTATACTTGTACAAAGTGGTAACGTTACCCGTTTCAAATTTTTGTTTTTGTACTCTCTAAAACGGTTGCTATGAGTTAATTCAACCAAACTCGAATATACCGAATGCATCCACAAAACGGAGAATGGTGGAAAATTTGGGTTGGCGTTATCCTTTCACTAACGAAAAATTAAAAAAAAAAGCGCACACCAAAAACAAAAGTTAAAAATAAAACGCCAACAAAACGGAAACTTCATTCTAATGTGCTGTGCTCTTAAGGCGCAGCGACGTATACACCGCTACATCTTAGACAAACTTATGTACACCCATAAAGTTTTGAAGGCATAAAGGTCACTGGATGCTTACACATATTTATTTGAATATATAACGGTATACATATTTACAAAAGGGGCTCAAGCAAATTTTTCTTTTTAGGGCAAGCTAGCAAGGGTTACGTGTAACTATGAAGAATGCGATAGACGCCAAATGAAAATTCATTTTAAATTACTGGTGTAGTGTTCACAATGATAGTACACCCACATTTGATGAATTACATATATTTTTTTTTTTTTGGTACAAACGTATATGTATTAGTTTTGAATACAAACGTTTACATTTGCTTCGCCAAACTTAAGTATACTCTGCCTATCGTCATAGTAGTCGTTTGAAATAGTCACATTTTCTTTCCCTGCTTTTACCCGATACGGTACAGTCTGATCAGTTCTTAAATTAAGCATTATTCTACCTACTTTTCACTACCAGCTGGCACCATCCCACACACTCTCCTTCAGTTACTCTTGTCGTAGCAGTATTTTGACAAACGGAAGTCTTATCCCTGAGGTTTTAGCGTTGCTCATGTTCGTTTCGTTTTTGGTAACAGGTTGTTTATTTTCCAAATATTTTCAATTTATGTATGGAAATTCACGCTAAACTGCTGTCATGGTAATGAAAACGATGTGGACGTTAAACTGACGTTCTATGTGTGTAGCTGAATAAAATACAGACGACGACTAGTGCTATAAGATAAGTTGACATTGCCGTTAACGTTATTATTGGCATAAAGTCATCACCTGCAGTAGATGCATTTGCGGATGTTGCATATATTGGAATATGAGAAACTGATTAAGACTTATGTTTCCAAACTTACGAACGCCTACGAATTTTATTATTAGTCCTTTTATATTTAACATCAAATTGTGGCGATTTGAGACTAAAATTTAATGTTGCCAGTTATATATGTAATATTAAAAGCAACAAATAATCTAAGTCCATGTAGATATAGTGCCATTAAATATGTCGTTTTGTATAAATTCTTTTATGAGCGCATTTCAGTTCCATTACTAAATGCAGTACATATGAAAGTAACTATTTATTTTAGTCAAAAATATTTGGACTCCTTAAGGCATATATCTTATCTTTAAAATTTCACATTAAGATTTTATCAGTAAACCTAACGCTATTATCTATGAGGTACGATATTTAGAATTAATTTAAACAAGGATTGTAATCAATACGCACTATAGGACAGGTTTCGTGCCCAAATAGAACCAAGTGGATTAGCACTAATTTCACAGTAAGTTAACTGTAGAATGTGAACTCATATATATTATCGTTCTAAAGGTTATAGATCTACCGTATCCGCAAATAGCTTTCAATTCAAAACGTTCTATATTAAGGCTGTTTCTGAAATCCTTATCTCTCTGTATCCTCTTCTGTATAATAAATGTTTTTACAATTTTAATTGCGATATGAAAAATGCCAAATAGATTATTATGTAGAATACATTAAAATACGTATTAGTTGATAAAGGAAAAAATCCATAAAATTGCAAGCTAATTTGGTTCACTTAATTTGTGATAATGCAAGAGAGTGATAAATCGGAAAATAATACTTCCTAAGCAAAAATAAACTGAACTCATCTTAATTAGAACTAAGTCTAATAATTTCAAAATATGTATTTCTACGTATAATAATCAATTATCTTTGTGTTTATACCATATAAATACCACCTTTATAGCAAAATATAGGTTAGGTTATACTGGCAGACCAAAAAGGCCACGCGTAGACCATTGAGGTTCATTGCAATACCAGATCAGAGTCTTAATTTTATAGTGTGCATCGCTTAGGATACGCGTGTTATTAGCGAAATCTCAGATAAGTGCCCCAGTCCGACAAAACTGACAGCACCCAAATATTTTTGCCGCGCAAAATATAAATCGCATGGTATTTCTAACAGAAATAATGCATAATAAAAAAACACATATTTTAAAAAATATATCTAATGTAAGTGGAAAAATTGTGAATGAAAAAATTATTTGGTTCAAACAAGCAACTAAGATTTGTTTCTTAAATATATAGAAAATTTAATTGCACTGGATTATTGCTAGGTTCTAAGTGTATTTTTTTCCTCTCTTTCCTGATCACTGGAATGAAGTTTTCACAATGATGTTGAAATCTTCTCCATAGATTCTTAAGAGGTGGTTTAGTGGGTTCAAGTCCCACACGGTGGCTTTCGATACTTTCACATACTGTCAAAAAAGCTTGATTATTGCTGTATGTATTATAGTAGCGTATACAGAGACTCATTTAAGAAGGTTTTATGGGGCCTAATTTCAAGTTCATATGAAAACTTTCAATTGAAAGTAATGCAATTTATATGTTGCATACGTAAATATGGTCCTCAATATTTTATAAGTATCTATACCCCAAAATTTCCCATTTAATACACCACTGATTTATTAACGACATACGATTTTGAATGTTTTCGCAAAAACATCGACTTAGGAAAATCAAGTATCTTTTTACAAAGGGTATCCCTGCTTTGCTGCAATTATGTAGAATGTGTGTGGGATGTGCAAATCATAAAAAAAATTTACAAAATAATTTAAATTAAGCGAGAACACACCATTGCAATCATCTGTTATATATTATTTGAAAAAATGTCCTTTCAAATCGCAAACGAATGTTGAAATAAAACTACAGACTAAACAAGGATGCCAACTTTCTGTACGTGTATGTGTATTTAATATCATTTAAGATTTTCACTTGCATATTTTATTTTAACGGCAACTCTTAGGCTGTGAACATAAAGCGATGAAGATGAACATTAAGATGACGATGACAATGAAGATGGAGATGGAGACGAAGTGTAACATAAAGACCAAAAAATGAGCCATAATAAACATACGAAATATCGCGAATGTAAGTAATCATAGTGAAGCAAAGACGAAGATGAGACCGAAAATGATTTGGAAGCGGTCAGCTTAACAAGCGTGGGGTACAGATTCTGAAGATGAATTGCTTGCTTTCTTCTTTGTTGTACTTGTTGTGGTTATTATTTTTTGTTGTTTTTGTTATGTGTTATTGATTTATTTTGTTATGCATTCGTATGAATTCGTTTGATTGTTATGGTATAGTTCTGAAGTGGTTCAATTGTTACAAGTATATAGTTAAATGTTCCTCTTTTTTGATATTCTAGTGTATAAAAAAAATTTATCTTATTCCTTTGCAATATTCAACATACAAGTGATGAAATTCACCATAGTTTTGGCAACAAAATCAATTGCTAGTTTTCGTTTTTTTTTTTTTTTCAATTAAAATAAATAGACTCTGGCAAAAATAGCAGGAAAAAATATATATAATATATTCTTGCTTACAAATCTAACAAATACATCTTCACTAAGTACACCCACAAGTTTGATCGCAGGTTAGCCTTTCATCTTTATATTATGCTTCGTCTTTTGTGTTCACTATATTTGCATCCTCATAAATCCAATATTAGAGCTAACCTATTTAAAGAAAATACTCAAATAAGTGTTACAGTCACAACTACCCAGTAGCATATCATTATATCTATTAGGTCAATCAAAGTGGGTGTTATAATGATATTTGCTTAGATTAGGTATTTATCATATAAAAAAATTTACTTCCTTTTTTGAGTTACGTTTTATTTTCATATTTATTACCTTTAATTGAAATTATTTCAAACACTTATGATACAACTTTATTAATAATCTATATCAATTCTACTCTTATCACATACACTTTATAGCTTATTTTAGCTATTAGATCTTATTTAAATTTACAAATTTTGCTTTCTATACTTTCTTAGGGCTACGATAAGTTTCAAATCAAATTTTTTTATGTAAAAAATTTAAAATTATGAATAGTTGATGGATTCATATGTGGCCATCGCTAAATCGTTTTATTGTGGCCATTCTCGGTTTCTTTAGTGCATTATAGAAATCATTACGAAGTAAGGGAATGTAATTCAGTCAATATCACTATGTATACAAATACATAATACACAGAAAACTTACAGGTCTTTAAAGAGTAAAGTAAAGAGTTTTATTATATCCATCATCATTATCCGTGGAGATACAGTCCATGTAGGACCTAAGCCTGTTTAACAAAATTTTCAATACTTTTCTGTTTTTTGCTTTTGTTTTCTAATTTCTTATGTTTATTTCTTCTAAGTCCTGCTGCACACTATCCATTTATCGCTTTCTCAGTCGCCCTTGTCTTCTGCTGGTTTCTACTTCCTACTCTCATAACCGGCATTCTTATCAAATGTCCAACACGTATTAATCGTACATCTTCATTATATCCGCTTGTTATTAATTGCAAAACACAAACAGATTCTCAACATTCTCATATTTCTATCTTATTTCTAATCCTATCTGCCTAATGAGTAATAAAAACATTATACTAACTTTGCGAAACTATAAGAAAAACAAACGCAGTTAATCTAGTTACTCTCAAAAGTGGAATTCTGTCTCCTCCAAATGTGTTAGTTAATAGTTTGGATCTGTGAGCTGCAGTGTACAATTTTATCTTTGTGAATTGAAGTAATCAATTTCTTCAGATGATATTCAAGCTTCATTGATGATCAAACACAAACTTTTTAATAGAATCTATTTCAGTGAATTAGAGAATAAACTGTAACTATATTTAATGACTCATAGGCTTTTAATTAAATACAGTACTTTAAATGGTTATACTAACTGGTATTTCCTTAAATTTACACTGAGCGATAGAAAATAAATTCTAAAAGAAATAAATAAATTGACTTCTCGTTCTTTTTATCATTCCATTAATATTATAATTATCATAGATATCTAGTAATACTTTTAAGAAATGAAGTTTGGAAATTTGAGTCATCTTAAATCACCATTTAAGATAACATGTTAATGATAATTTCAATACATTTCATACAATTTCAATACATTTCATACAATTTCAATACATTTCATACAATTTCATAAAATTTCTCGTTCTTGAAATACATTAAATCGGCGTCTTATATATAGTAAATTATATAGGGTGAGGTTTCTATATTTTTTTGTTTTGATTATTTATTTAAAATGACTAGTCTTGGATTTATTTAACCTTGAATGCTTTCCCAACAAAGTTATTGATAGTTTTCTTATTTTGTGAAGAATATGGTTTAATTAATATATAAAACTTGCTTTCTTAAATATCTTAAAAGATGATTTACATTTATATAGTCTATGTTTTCTTTATATAACTGTAAATTTCTTTATATTACACAAGTTCAGATTTTGCTATATAGTTACTAAACATACAAGGTATACTTGAATTAGTTGCATCATCTTTTTTTTTTAAATCATGGTTTTCTGAAACCACTATTAACACAGCAAAAATACTCTTACATGCACGTCCAGTGCACATCTGAAGTTTACAAACTATATCAAATGATTGCATATAATATATATGTATGTACAATTGCTGTAGACTGCACCTTAAAGAATAGGATCTTATGAGAAAATATGGTAACAGTACATCGCAAATGAAAATGCAATTTTTTTCTAATTTTTGACCAAAAAGTTCTTATTTCTAAGCATTCATTTAATTCAAGTAACATTTGCCCGCGCCCAAAAAATTTTTAATCCCAAACTGCCAACTAAAACGTAGTATATGGCGTATTATATGCAACACTGCGCACTATATACTGTGCCAACACTTTCGAACACATTTCCCAACATGGGTCGGGCACTTCTTCATTAATTTTTACAGCGGCACATACTAACAAAGTTTTGCGTTCAACGACGACATCACCACCACCGCCGCTGGTGAGTGGGTTGACGGTCGCATAAGGGCTTAGTGCTGTTGTACTTGTGTTCATGTGATTAGTGGGCACAAGAGGTATAAATGTAAAAAAAGGACGTTTCAATATTTCCTTTAATATTCGTCTTCATTTTTTCTCATTTGCTTTTAGTTCATTATTATTTCTTTTTTCAAAATTTTATGTTTCTAGCGGACTTATTTTTATTATACAGCAAATGTTGGTATTTGCTTTAGCCAAGTTGAAAGGACCCTTCTGATAAAAATACTAAGCGCACAAATGTTTGTATGTAAGGACTGACGTACCCGTACTTATGTTTCTTGGGCTAGCATTACAAAATTTACCACACCCACAATTACCGTACAAAGTACAAGTGAGGATAATACAATGCAACTATAGCTACTACGACCATATCTGTGACTACAATTTTCAGTTACAATCGTAAGGATAGCATCAAAGCTGATTCTTTCAGACAGTTCAGGAAGAAATCGAAATGATAGCAACAAAAACAAAAAGCAAAACATGCAAACAAATGCAAACAGAAAAGGAAAAAAGCAGAAAGTGGACGGGGAAAAAAATTCAAAAAGAGTAAAAATTGCAATTTTTGATGATAAAGTTTCTGCACCCGTCGTGAAAGATGTCTCGACTTAGGAAGGATTGGCATTGCTGTGTGCTCGGGTGATTACTTCTCTAATGAATTTCAGCATTAATGGAAAAGGGTGCTTTATGTTGGAGTTTTTGGCACAAAAAAGAGAACGATAAAAAAAAAAAAAAAGAAAGAAAAAAAAATAATAAAACATTTAAAACAACAAAATTTAAAAAGATTTAAAATCAGCAAAAATTATACGTACATGAAAAAGGTAAATGAGGAGACTACAAGACCATGACAACTGAGTCGAAACTACATGGGTTGAGTAATTGCAAAAATCAGTCTTGGGAATTCAAGAAATATTTCTTCATGCATTTTTCTAGCTTTGATGTATATCTTCTATTAAACTTTTCAAATATCTTCGAACAAAATCATAACAAATTCAGTGAATGTTAATTTTCGCGAGGTTTCCAATGCTTGAGTTCATTAAAATTTACCTGTATAGTTCTTTTAAATTTATATTATAATAATCTGAAGTTACAATTGATTGCACAAAAAAATTGCTTTTATTATTATTATTTTTTTTTTTTGATAATTACATGTGCTCTACTCAGGGCTTCAAACCAGAATTTTTAACATTCCGGTTCAAAATAAAAAATATATATCGGTTCGGTTCCGGTTTTCGCTCCGACAAAAATATCATTTTTTTTCGGTGTGCGGTTCGGATCCGTTTAAAGCCCTGGATCTACTTACAATTTATTTAGTAATTTTAATCTAATCAAAAGATAAGTTATTTAATGTGTTAAAATTTGACTGTTTTGAGTATTGCGAATTTCTTAAAAGAAAATTGTTTTAAAGTAGAGTTTATTATTTTAAATCATAATTATTTTAAATTAATTTTAATCATATATTAAAATAAATTTATAAAATTTATTAATTTTATACGTTATCATTACTATTATATTTTTTTTCCATATCCCTATCCGAATATAAAATATTTGAACATATTAAATTTGCTGTATTTGACTTTTAAAGTATACATATACATATGTTATGTCCTTGAGTTTCTAAGACAGCCGAAAGAAAATTTTACACATGGACCCTATTCAAAACTAGACAGATCCAGTTGACAGTCAAATTAATGAACTGTTTACTGTAATTTTAAAACCAAATAACTGCCGTAAATGTGAACATACTTACCAACTTATATGTATGTGTATTAAATTTTAAATATAAAAAATATTGAGATTATATATAAAACAGTGTATATAATAAGGAGTTAAATAACTGATTTGTAACATAACATCAATTATTTTGCCTGTTGTTTCTTAATTTTAAAATTTTTTTTTATTATTTCATTATAATATTCTAACTTATTAGAAATGATATTACTTTAAACAAGCTCTCTGACTCTGTTAATTGAGGTAAAGACACATGATGATGAGTGCGACTAATCTTTGGTTTTTAAGATTATTATTATCACTTTCGACTTTAAGAACTTTGAGCAATAAAAAAAGCGGGGAGTTATAATTGAACAGCAGCAGAATGCGCTTGATTTATATCCTACATAACTGTATACAAGTTATTTTAAATTAACATTCTTTACTATCTTGTTTACATTAAGCCTCATTTAGCAAACATTTTCATCAAGCCTACAATTATGTTAAGTATTAAAATTTTTTTAAAGTGGTGATATAACTGAGTGATTTTATACCATGTTTTCACTGTTTACTTAGTAAATTACTTAATTAACTTTAAGATTTGGTCGTTTCCATTAACATAAGTTACTTATTGTAAGTGAAAAGTTTTTATGTGTTAGAAAGTTCTCTGATAGTTATATGAGAGCTTCTGTTTGTTAAATAAACCTCATTTAATAATATATCACACAAAAAATTATATATATGATTGGTATATTAAATCATTTTTATATATATATTTTATATATCCATTACATATTTAATTATTAAAAACAAAAATTTTATTCAAAACTTACTTTAGCGTTTGTTTTCACAAAAGGCAACTGCATAGTGCTACATTTGGTCTAGAGATGCGATCTGGTTTAATGATTAAGTTTTTTAGATTATATTTGGTACGATTTACTGATATATGTATATTACTGGATAACCAATATGATCAGACAACTTGCTCTCAAAAGTTCACTTTACTTGTTTTTTTGTTCAGAAACAGAAAATCGTAAAACTTGAGCAACTTTTTACTAAAATTTTGGTACAAGTACATCAGGAGTACCCCTATTGCACTTATGAGCAAACAATATCAAGAGTGGACGTAAGAAATATAATGCAATTGCCAACAAATATTTGAAAAACATTGAAGAAACGAGAATATTTGTACGAATATATAAAACACAGCCATAAGAACACAAAAACTAAACAAAATTAATTTAAATGAATTGGTATAAAACTCCAATAAAAGGACACCCAAAGACACCATTTTATTGTTTTAAATCTGCTGATGTTAATTTGCATGCGTTGCTCAAAAAACTCTATCTATACCGACTTTTGTATACACAAACAGTGAAATTATCTTAACTCTTTTTTGCTATCTAAAAATAAGAACTAACTGCATGCGACAAGTGTAACGGCGAATGTAATATAAAGGCACCCCGAGAAATAATAGAGTGAACGGGTTATTAAAATAAAACTTAATTGTTTGAAACTTTCAATTCCAACAAATGCAATATTTTTGAAAAAACGAAGGCAAAATAATTATATATATTTTAATAAATATTTTTTTGCTTTGGAAAACAAATTATATTTTAACAACAAAAAACTAAAACAACTCAGAAATTAAATTACTACAGACCCATTATTTTTTAAAATAACAAACATGTGACACTAATAATTAATACTGATTGTAATAAATGCTATAGCCACATACCGATGTATACATACCACATACCAGATACCGATGTGAAAGATATGTGCCTTGAATAGGACGGTATCGCAACTCCCACAACACAGAAATTTTACAGACATGTAATCTTATGACGTCAATAGGCTATAAAAATTATATAATTTGTACTCGTTTATATTGTATTGTTTATATATGGTATTGTGTTTATGTGGAGAATTATCCATTTTCCGACGATTCGAGATTGCTATATCCCGACAGTTTTTTGAAATATCTCAATAGGATCCAGTACTGTAAGATTTTTCACGGAGACGGTAAGGTTTCCAAATGGTAAAGTTTAATGTATTAAAATAAAAATTTTATCGAAATTTTAACCTCTAATGCGTGTTACATATATTTTCTTTTAGAACTACAAAGTGGATAACCCTGTGGAAATAAAAATATAATCGAATGCAACTATATAAATTACAAATTAAGAGCTGTTCAGACTGACGCTTTAAATGTTTTTATTTAATTTTGACAAAACTGTTTGTTCACACCGGCTAATATCAGCTAATATAAACATTTAGCAATTGCATAGTATTTCTTTATGTGTGAAGTATTTAATGATCGGACTAAATTTGTGTTGTTTGTGTTTATATGTTGTTTTGCGTTGTGCGTACTCTATTGTAACTACCCAGTAAAAAACGGATCGATCCGCCATCGAAGACATCTTAAAGACATGAACGCATGTCTCTAGACCATTCAATGCAAATGTATGACAGTTTTCGAAGATATTTTCGAACAAATTAGCCAAATATCTTCAAAGACATTTTGAGTACATGTCTCGAGGACTGGTTGCATCCTTGTCTTGCATAGCGGACGCGTTCGATTGAGAGGTCTAAGCATAGCATTTTCTTGTCGTTTCTCCTTTTTTGTGCTCTTTAAATTGTTAATTTTATTTCTCTTTAAACTACTAGAAATAAATTTGTATGTAACTATTTTTATTTATTTTATATACATATTTTATACATAATATTTAGGTAATTATAAATTTATTTATAAAAATAAATTAGAATTAAATTAAATTAAAAAAAAATGGAATAGAAAATTTCACCTCACAAAATGCTTATTCACTTTTCTTCATATAAAAGACTGTCTCGAAGACGATTTTCTTAACCGGGTAATCAGATTCTCTGTATTGAGTTGTGTACACTTTCTAAGTTCGTTATGTCTACGATAATTCAGCCTAAAACGAACGATATAATGGCTCTGGTAAGTGTGTGATTTTAGACATACATAAATAAGGGTCCTCCGATATATTGGCTCTGGTAAGTGTGTGATTATACAAAATATGAAAATTTGTTTGTGTAGCTATGGGAAATGTGAAAATTTTTTGGATCCACACTTTTCACACACATTCACACAATCACATCAAAGAGTGGATATTGGACCATTTTTAAAAGTATACCCTTAGCACTATAATATTATTCATTTAATAATTATTTTATTGAAGAACATTTTTGTGTGTGTCTATCGCAGTTTTATTATATTAATTATTTACACAGTATACTACAAAAAAAAATATACTTATTTTCTATTATACATTTTTTATATATATTTTAACATAGCTTTAATATTATACAATATATACATTCGCAACGAATCGGTCAAAAAAACTGTTCAGTTAATTAGTGCGCAACATTTTTGCATTGTTTTGACATTTCAAATAAAAATATTATTGTCAAAAAAATATTATTTGTGGGAAATGGATTGCAAAGTTCTCATATGGAAGACCAGACAAATCTATGGTATCAAAAAAAAAACCATCACAACTGTGATGAAGTTAAAAAACTTCGAATGAATATAGGAAAAAATATGAATGAAAGAGGCAAGTTTTAATTGTTGTGATTCAGTCTTCTAATTTTTTTTTTAAATATATATATTCAATAATTATAAAAAGGTAAAAAAAAAAAATATTTATATACATAAAAATAAAATATTTGTTAATAAAGTTCCTGAAATATACCACAAATTTGTTACTCTGTTAAAAATGACGCATTGCTTCGCCCTTTGCCTTTGTGGTATACTAGAAAGAAATTCATTACATCATTCCATATAATGGAATGACTACGTGTTATGTACATTCTACAATTAAATCTAATTTGTCTGGATAAATTTCTACTTCCATTCTTAGAGTTTTTCAATAAAAATTATAGTTTATATACCAAGTGTAGATAGGACTACTTATCTGCCTGAGAAGACAAAACAAATTCCGATTTTTTAGAGATTTGTACCAGAAATCGATATGTTTTGAACAGATATGTCGAATCTCCAACTGGTGCACCATATGCAGGTATAGTTTTACCTATACCTGGCAGTGCTTAAGATGAGGAAATACTTAAGTTACTTCTTCAAAACGTTGGTATATTAACGTTAAATTAAAAATGACTCTATTTTTTAAAGTTCCAATATTAATAATCATAAAAAAATTAATCAACATAGACTAAATAAACTATATAGTAAAATAAATTGAATGCGAAATTTAATCATTACGTGATGCTTATACATTTCTAAAATACAATCTGGAAAATCCCATTTCTGATTAAATATATTTACTTTAGTCGATAACATTTTACCAACTGGAAATGGTAAATACTATGTGTCTTTGATGAGGTTTTTCCAAATTTTTTGCACATTTCATATATGAGTAGTCTGATGCTTTTGCAGTGACGATCTTAGGTGCCGGAGACTTATTTTTAATCTCATTCCAATGTGTAGTATTTCAAAATATTTATTTATAAATACAGATACCAATTTTTAAAGATGATTGTTATATTGCATGTGATTCTCTTCTCTGATAGTAGAGCATAAAGCTTCTATTATCAGTTTAAATCGAACTTTGTTATGGAAATAGGCAACGACGTCATTCTATGAATAATTTATATTAAATAATTCGTTTTTCACAGTTCTTCTCTCAGTTAGTGAGGCGCTGTCATATTTCGCTTCTCTTAAGCATAATTGTTTTCATATTAGTATTGTTTTGCAAAGCTTTAGCCTTTTTGATTCTGGAAATAAAATCTGCTACTAATTCACTATTAATTCATCACTATTAATTCATTTCTTATGATATTGCTGAGATATGTTATTGATAGTACATAATCCGGCTTGTTGGTCAATAATCGATAGAAAGATTAGGTGTAGCTTTAAATTGGAAACTGTTACATAGTCCTCCATCACGGTTTAATATTTAGGCTGGTAGACCATTCTTACAAAATACTTTGCACAGAAACGTACGATTCAAGCGATTCATGAAGATTCTATACAATAAGAATGGAATGGCACTACATTGCTCGGTGAACATACGTGTCGTATTAAGATCGATTTGATCTTAACCGAAATTGATTTTTACTTATTGGGTTTTCTGCAGCAATTTAATGTAAAATAATGCCCTGGTAGTTTTTCATAGATTTGTTAATTTTTCTATTTCTGATAATTGGTAGTCATATGATGGACAAAAGTAGCCACTAATTGTAGGTCATACTAAAGTTATTCTACTTGAATATTGTCATTCCTTGGGAACTTGCAGTTTTTAGTGATTGGATGGCATACAGGTCTTCAAGTTATGTATCTACTGTACAATTAATTTTCAGAAATGCATTCTTGTGACTTATCAGTAAGATGTAATTTTTCTTCTTGATAGGTTTTTACAATTTTTGATAAGATCAAAATAAGTCTATATAAAGAAATCCTTGACTCTTATATTGGTTATAGCTTGAATTTTTGTATTGCTTATCCAAATATAAATAACAATGATATATATTCTTAGTTCACCATATATAAAGTTTCCTTTTCCAGTCTGGTAAATGTAAGAGGACTTTTAAATTTGATGTCATCAATGATAGTAAGTGATGATACTTATATGAAAGATAAATATCATTGAGTCAATAGTTGCGCCAACAACAGGGTTTCTAAAAAATATAAACATTTTCACAAAATAATAATTAATTATTATATTTTATTACTATTTCAATTAAATAACAATGTCTTCAAAATTTCTTAAATATACAAATATATTTTTTAGATAATAAAGTTCAATGAAAGAGTGTGAATGATTTGGGGAATACTCTAATTAAAATCAAATACGCAGTGGAAAAAATGCCTTCGTACATCTTAGTAGACCTAAATGAACAATTAACTAATAACGAGAATATTAGGGAAAAGATTTATGAGGCTTTAAATCAAATCATATTAAGAGTATATACATACTTAAAGCATGTATATACTTTTAATCCATTCAAACAAGAAAATTTGTTTCAGATAAAGATCTGCTTACATATATAATGTGCTGACAGAAATAAATTTGTTTTTCAAAAAAAGTGGAAAGAATCTATTGGTAATCTATTGGGGACATAATTTAACAGATAGTCTTAGAAGAACTAATAAAACCTCGTTCCACAGTTTCACGACTTTATCAAATGAATCTTCACCTGTAGCAAGCACAAGTTAGTGTAATAGTTGCATTGAATTAGATGCGGATTAACAAAACTAAAACGGTCATGGATCGGGCACACACTTCGGCGACCCACAAATAATATAGCAAGGCAAGCACTTGCCGACACAAGGTAATCGGCGACCCCATGCATCAGCATGAGCGTGGAGGAGAACAATTGAACAATTAAAAAAAATTGAAAGATGCCTGAATTGATTTACTTGGAATGTTGTCACAAGAACTGCTTCTAATAAAATACGATTTAAATCGATAGAGAAGGCTCTGTGCTTTAAAAGGAGGTCAGGAAATCAGTAGCAGTAGTAAATGATGCGGACAATTCGTACCTTGGAATTGTCATCACGTTTGATTCCATGATAGAATACATTTTAATGTTAAGTTCATATGTACATATATGATGGCTTTAATGACGTATTAAAGAGCACGCATATGTATCTGTTAAGATGCATTTTTTATTATTTTTTATAACCAATACTGTTCATCAAAGTAATAACAATAAAAATTAAAAGTAATTATCTGTTTTTAAGACGGAAATATATAAAATTTCTTTTAATTTTATATGAAAAAAATAAAACAGCAATTATAAAATGAAACACTAAATCGCTTTTTTACATAATTGGGACAATTAAAAAATAAATAATGGAATATAATTATTAGGTGTAACTGAAAATATTTTTTTACCATAAAAAACATTAAATGCAACATTAAGATTAAATAATAAATAAGCAAAACAAAATGTGATTCTGATATTTTTTAATATTTGTGATAAATATTCACTTACCTTTACAATTAATTTCTTGTTTGGGGACCAGCACTCCTGGAAGTATAAATACCCGAATTATATATTGAGTGAAATACCCTCCAATTCAGAGTGAAAGGGTGCTTAATTCTGGTCTATTAAAAACATTTTTTCTGCCTTTGTTGTTGTTCGAAGAGAATTGTGCTAACTCATCAGCGTAGCCAAGTAACGAGGCAAGGAAGGAGGGGTGGTCATTTCAATAAATCGTACATAACAAAAAAAAGGGTAAATAATTAGATGAAAAAATCAAAAAAAGTTGCTCTTTCAATAATATATATTAAAATATCATTATGAATTTTTAAAGAATTACAAACGTCTCGACATATATTTCTGTAGTTATGTGCTGGCAAGTCGTTAAAAATTAGATCAAAAGAAACCGCTAATGTAACATGTCCTGTGGAAGGATTTTGAACAATGCTCTATATTAAATGTAATAAAAATTTGTTGCAGTATTATAATGAAATTTTTTTTTTTTTAAATTTTAACGAATGTCGTGATTTAAGACATACCTATTACTTACTCAACGTTGATAATAGTCCTTCGCATCTTTGCTTGTAGTTGTTGGTTAGTTGTTTACACTACAGACATCTCAAAGTCATCTTTCCAAATTGGTTCGATTACTGTTTTCTTTCTCCCATCAGTTTTGACTATGATTAAGAGATCTAATAAGATTGTTTTAAATTATGTCCAAAGCATATAGAGACCACGCCATTGTACACTGACATCAAAAACAATATACACTGATCTTACAGCTAGCGAGATATCCATCGGTTTCCTATACTTAATTCGTTTTCCCATACTCCAATTAATTTTAATGCAAAAGCCTAGAGTATTCAACCCTATCTACTTTTGGACCACGTGAAAAGACTCGCAAGTAAACACATGTTTTAAAACATATAAAATATTAGGTCCAGATTAGTTAAAATCGTTGAATAATGTAGTGATTAATTAACAGGAGTAATTTTAGAAATATATTGAGTCAAATCAAACAAATGTAAGAGGAGCATACTTTTCAAGAGGTATATAAATAATTTCTGATTTTGAGCACGTAGAATTGTCTTCAAGCTTTAGAAGCGAGTCAAGTGTAGCTGCTCGGTCTTTTAGAAAACCCCACACAGCTTGGGGCTATTTTGTTGGAAAAGACTTTGTAAGAATCAAGTTTGCATGTCTTCATACAGTTTTTTTTTAATCTTTGGAATAAACAGGTCAGCTCACTTCCAATCACGTTTTTAATTTTATAAGACAATTCGTCTCATAAAATTCAATCAAGATTGGCATTAACAATTTAGAGAATTCGTCAATTGAATTTATTGTTTAGAGATTGCCAAACTATTTTCCGAGAAGACGCTATGTATTATGCCTTACGTTGTTTCCCACCCTTTGGAATCGAGTTTAGTTTAATTTCGATATGGACTCATCATCTAAAAATATGAATATCTATTAGTTTATTGGATGTCTTTCAATGAAATTTTATCTCTCGCTAGTTAAAAGTTGCGTTGATGCCAGCATTTTTATTCACTGAAGTTGCAAATAAACTCTTAGCTTTCGCATATACCAAAACATTCATTAGTTTATTTGATGGCAGTACTCTTATTGATTTAAATGGTAATTAAGCCCAGATTACCAGACTATCACTGCGTTATTTTATTTTAGTCACAAATAGAAGTTGACAGCAATATTGTCTTAAGATAGTATTCTCAGCCACATTTGATATTATAATACATAATCGTAAATAAATTTTCTCTTTATCTACTGTACTGTACAGACATCTCTTTGGTAAACTGCAAGTTAATTTGCGAAAAAATATACTGAACAAAGACCTATTAGTTCTTACATCAATTTGTTTGGTCATTATCTGAACTAATAGGTTTAACAAGTGTGCTCCCCGGATTCGGAAAAATACGCATTCTGAATTCAGACAGCATGATTTACATTTTCCATTAAATATATATTATATATAACTTTTAACAAAGTGAGTTTTTAGGCTAAGTGGTTTTTGGAAATATTTCAATTTGACGGCCCTTATATATATGGACTTATAAAACCAATAAATATTTACAAAGTTGGAAATTCAACAGAGTTTCGAGTGTCGCCAAACACTCAAGCATTAATTTGAGTATTTTGAAGTTTTAATTCTGGGACTTGCAGTTCAAATTTTATATGTAGACTTATGAAACCAATAATTATTTCCACGACAGATGAAGACTATTCGACAATTCTATAAGATAGTTGTGTGTTCAGTCAAAAACCAAATAAAATATGAAGAATTTTTAATGATGATGTCTTTCCCAATTCTTTAAAACAGGTTTATGGTCAGTAGAAAATTCAAATCTAAACATTATGTTTTAACTTTTAACCACTCATAAGATATAATGTATTCGGAATTTCTCCAAAACAGCTTTGTAGTTAGTAGAGAAATTAAATTTAAAAATGATATTTTAACTTTAAACCACTCTTAAGATGTGATCATATATCATATATCTTTAAAATACAATTTACAATAAAAATGGCAATATCTAATCTATACATTGCCCTATAAAATATTGATGCTGTGCAAAAACTGATATCCGTAATGCAAGATCGTCATGCGACATATTGTGAGATTACGAGAACCTTGGGCATTAATTTCACTAGCTTTTATAAAATATTACACAAACATTTAGCCCTGAGAAAGGTTTGCTCTCATTGGATCGTTGGATCCCTCATCATTTGACAAAGTATCAAAAAATGCTTGATGTCGATAGGTGCATACAGCATACCAATGCTAAAGAAGTGACGGTGCTTCAAAAGATGTCTACAAGATTGTAACAGGTGACAAATCATGGACATATGCGTATGAGCCGAAACGTAAACAGCATTCGACTGTATGGGTGTTTCAAGATGAACCAAATGCAACAAAAGTTGTTCGCGTTCCAAGCACTTCGAAACAAATGGTCGCTGCTTTCTTCTAGAAAACTAGGCATCTGCCAATTATACGGATACTATTAAAGGAACTCCGAATGGTATACACATGCAACTATTTGTTTATCGGAAGTTTTCAGTAAAATTCGGAAAACAAACAAGTGCTGTCAGATCATTCTACATCTGCATTAAGACAATTCGAGTGCTCAGACATCTCGTTTATCAACCTTTTCGACTATTTGAATATTCAAAAAATCGATCTGATGGGTCATCCCATTTTCAGTCCTGATTTGACACCCAATGACGTTCAACTTTCTTCTTGTTCCCGAACATCAAGCGCAGGAATAAATTGCGTGAACAACGATTTTTGTCGGCGGAAGCAGAAGAAGCTGTTGTTGCATTTGAAAACCATGTCTTGGAGGTGTCCAAAACAATGAGTATATCGCATACAAAAGTATATCTGTATTAATCATACAGGAGAATTCTTCTAGAAACACCAAAACAATTTTCAACGACAAGTTCGTATTTTTTTAATTTTCATATCAAAATATAAATAGTGGCCCTCGTATGTAATACCGACTTATACCAGTACGTTCTATTAGTGAGAGTATATGAACTCAAATATATAATTGGCAATATCTGTGGGAGGACATCGTTTTAATACTTGCAGAGTTGTATTTTGTTTTGGATAATGTAAGCGCGCTCAAGTCAAGATGATTTTTAAGTAGTAAGTAGACTTAATGCGAGTCCTGCATATACTTTATATACATTCTTTTGTTCAGCTAAGACAAGTACCCTGTTCCACTGCATCTGATGGAGTATGTTTATTATGTGTGTGTTAGGGAGTGTTGTGGCATTTGGGAAATCAATACACATGTTTATAGTATTTTGGGCTGTTCGCATCCGTTTCCTTTTACTGCTTTCCGGTATTACACACACAATCGCAAAACGGCAGGATAAACAAAGCTGCATATATACATATATGCGTAAAATCACAGCAATTGTTTGCAGCAACTGATGACTTTTATATTAGTGCATCTGTGAATGTGTGTGTATACATTAACATAATTTCAATTGTCTTTTTAAACAAGTATATTCAGCTCCTGTACCCATTCCTCACGCATACTTATTTTATGCGATCCATAATTATTTCGCAATCCTTTCCAGCAAATACATAAAATAAGCACATTAAATGCTTAAATTTTACCTATTTGTGTATATGAATTTATATACAAAAGATGTGTTCATTTACAGAGCGAGAATATGCAATTCACAAAGCGTACCACTACCTTCTCTTGCATTTTGAAGTAATGAGTATGTACATCCAAATATCATTACAATCATTTTAAATGCCCAAACACCATTAAAGCAGCTCCCACCACGTTACTGTACTTATTCCTGGTCCGCACGCATGATGGCCTCATGTCACAAACCCATTCCAGCACACACAAAGTCACACCATAATAAAGTGTATCCTGCCCTTCGTTCTGTTGCATTTTTGTTGTTGCTCTTAAAAGAGCTCCTTGCGCGTTAGTGTTCGTAATTGTTAGTACGCACTTTTATGCCTCAATAACAAAAGTTGACCAAATATAGGGTCTATTGAAGCACTTGTACTTATGGATTAATTTCTTGCAAATTTAATCTGCAAGAAACTCATTGCTTTCTCCGTTCATTTGAGTTTGTCATTTCTTGCTGATTTACAGGCACGTAGCCTCTTCCTAATAAGAATGCCTAGGCCATTTTCCTGATGTAAAAAGGATGATGTATATATGTATGTATGCAAATGACATGTTTTCATTAATATAATACGAATTTCCTTATATTTGCATGTGTTTATATTCAGTTTTTAATGACCATCTTAAGAAAGTTTTATTTTAGAAAGATTTGTATCGAGATGTGTATTATATATTAGTACATATAAATAGCAGTGTCCATGATATACATATATAAAAATATAAATGCAGCTTCAAAGAATTTCCGATATGCAAGAAATTCGTAAGAAATATGATTATAGAAACGTACATACAGAATATATTAAAATAAGTATGGTGCATACCGAAAAACAGCATGCATAACATTGTATTATAGTAATTGCAATACTTATGAAATCTTATTATGTATTCAGTATGAGTATAAATAATTTACAAATCCTTGAGTGCTTGCAGCCACTGGGAACAATGGAGATAAGAGCATGATGGGAGAGAAAAATATAAAATCTGGCAATAGGAATCAATTATACATTTTTACAATTCTAAATTAAAATAATATATGTATATTTAAACAGAAACTCATTCCAACTAACATATGCACCCCATATCATTTGAAACTAATATCATAATATGGCATATTTTTGGTTTAATAATTGCTCCATGTACTCATGCCAATTGTTCAATCCTTCCAATCCTTTAGCAGACATATATTATTTTTCTATTAAAATAACATCTCATTTACTAGTTATTTTTAACGATGGTCAATACAACACTGAACAAAAGAAAGTTGGCCCACACCGTTTTATTCATATTAAGATATGTCATATTTATATATTTGAAGAATAACCTTCACTAACTTATTTTAGTAAAAAATTTAACATTAAAATAAAATGACATGGAATACATTATAAACCATTAATGCACTTTATTTTTCTAAGGATATATTAAATGGATATATCCTTTGATATAGGATAGTAGGATATAACATCATTCTTTGAAAAGGATGGTTTGAAAAACACATATATCCTTAGTCCTAGGATATAGAACCATTCACTTTACTGCATAGTATTACCGCATAGTATTTGCCAATAAGCGTTTATTGACTTTAATATCTTCTTTCATCAAAAGTCTGTACATTACAAATAATGAAAGAATGAAATATATTATCCATTTCATTAAAATGATCCGACTCTAGCTAACAATCTCAAAAATATTTAATATCACAATGAGCCCAAAAATATGAGCTACGTCTTTTGTAAGGCCGGCAACCCTCTCGCAACTACCATCTGCCTATTAAAACGATGGTCAATTTTTATTATGTACAGTTGTATTTAATTTAAGACGTTAATACATACATTATTTAAAATATTTTACTTCATTTACTTCATTTTAATATAATGTAAAATAATGTCAATTATACTGAATTACCGGTGTTGTTTATTTTTTTACAAAAACGATACAAAGAAATCACCACCATTACCGTTTTTAAAACTATCTTATTTTCATGGTATGGTTCTGTAAGAGTAAAATTGTGAGGGTAGAATTTTGTCTCTGGATCTCTACCTACTAAGTAATATTGAGTTATGAAAGGGTATAGTCCAAAGTATCTGCAATTGGACGTCTCGGACTGAAAGATAACGAAACAAGTAACCAAAGTTTCAACTTTATTGTTGTTTTTTCGTACGAATGTGATCTAACTAGATCCAGATCAAAGGTATAGGTGTAATATTTTCATATCTTTGCTAGATTCTGACTATAGACAGATGGACAGAGATAAGAAAACACCCTACAGTAAACTACTTTCCAATAAATAATTGAAGAAGAAGTGTGCTTTATTATAAGTATATATTAACTGGTTCCAATACACTTTTGAAGTAGTATTTAAAGAACAATAGATATCTACGTAGTTGGTAATGTATGCCGTGATGAACATGCATGTGCACTATGTGATGATGTGTGATATCACGAATGTGTGTTTTGTGATCTGGAAACTGTTGGAGTAATGAAGAGTGTGGAATTAGAAAAAGTTGACATCATGAATGTGAGTCACTTCGATATATATGATTTATGTTGTTTTATTTAAAAGAAATTAATGGAAAACTTATGGTAATTTTAGTGTGGGTGTTGCCACAAGTACGGTAATAAGCTATTGTGAAAAATTTATAATAAATTCAAAGTTAAATCTACGTTAGTGTTGTTTGTACAATATAATACAACATATATTTAATATTTCTGTTAACAATAGATATATTATTTTAATTTTTGTGATCAAAATAGAAATGCATATTTTAAAATAAGTTTAAAAATATACTTTAAAAAATAAAAAAGACTTTAGAAAGTTTAGAATCGATCCAAAACCAAAAACACTTTCTTCGATGTACAATGCTTAAAGTTCAATTTTAATTATAAATGTAACTTTTTCTAGGATAAAATAAGTTTTATTTTATTCAGTCACACTGTAAGTTGTCGCCACTCACGGTGATTACCATTGCTGTTTCAAGAAGAGTCACCACCATCTTAGCAATACTAATTCCCTACAAATTATTTTAACAACGACATGTCAGATCTCTAAAAAGTTAAAACAGCAAGCTAAGTATGCTTTCCAATAGAATACCAAACCTAAAATCGTTTCAGTTTTATACATCAGGTGGTAGTACCAAGCGCCCTCAAATTGTATACCGCGTTTTCCACCTGCGGGTACCGAATCAAACATCTTTCTAGTCAAAGCACTTTCTTCTAATCAGACGACATGACTAAGTCAGCATAGCCGCTGAATTTTTATACGCTTAACTATGTCAATGTCGCAGTATAGCTTATATAGCTCATTGGTCCATTCATTTCGATACCCGTTGCCAACGTTTAAGGGGCCATATATGTTCCGAAGAATGTTTCTCTCAAATGCTCCTAACGTTTTCACATCACTGTGGTAATTATCCAAGCTTCTACACTATACAGCAGGACAGTCATGATAATGATATCAATATCATCGGCATACGCTAGCAGCGTTACAGTTTTGAGGAATATTGTGCCAGTGTGGTTTAAATTTGCTGCTCAGATTAGCATTTTCAACATTAGGTTAAAGTAGTCACACGTCAAGGAGTTACCCTGTTTCTTTTCGATTATAATGAAGCTAGTGGTGTTCCTTAACGTCATTTTTATACCAGTAAAAAGCTGCTTTAAAGTCGGAAATAGGTAGTTTGTGTTGATTTGTTTTTCTTAGGTTTTCTCCAGGATTTCATGCACTGTGAATATTTGATCTGGTGTCGAATTGCCAGGTCTGCAGCGAGATCTAGTCGTCGTGTTAAAAGCTGCTTTAAAGTCGGAAATTGGTGGTTTGTGTTAATTTGTTTTTCTTAGGTCTTCTGTAGGATTTGACGCACTACGAATATCTGGCTTAGGGTGAAATTGCTAGATCTGAAGCCATACTGATAAGGTCTATTCATTTTAATCCAAAATTTATGCTCTATTTAAATATATTTAACGCATTTCGTCAATTTTACGGTCAACATTATTGACTTAACAAGTCGGTTATTCAATAAGAATCAAAAAATTTCGCAGTACATCCTTGACACTCGTGTCACGGAAAACCCTAATTCATTGAATCGACATCGTTCGCATTTAAAGCATACCAGTTTACTGCACATACTGATTCCAGATAATCTTAATTTTTCAATATACATAAATGTGCACTAGAATATAGGTATATGTCAAATAAACAAATTTGATGACACAGTAGAAACATTTTTGAGCGAAGGTCTGGTTAATAATCTGCGAAGTAAGCGCGGGTATATTAAACTTCCGCAAAGTTAAAGCTTAAATTCGCTTTAATTTTAATTATTTTAAAAATTGGAAAAATTGGTTTTTTCGAAAATCAACTGCAATATTCAATAAATTTCTGATATAATTATTATATTTGACCGAGTAACTAATTTCAATTAAGCTATTTTGAATTTTTCAGTTTACTGTACTTAATCTGTAATTAATTTTCCATTGGCGAGTCGCTCTGCCAACAGACGCATTAAAATATGGTGAGGAGTTAAGGAGTATGCACTCCATTTTAATGGAGAAGATGCAAAACCTTTTTGGTTTGACTATTCAGTCACATATAATATACATATGTATTTGCCTGGGCATGTGAGTGGGTACCATTTTTGCAACTCAGGCAACAATGCGTGCTTGGTTAACATCAAATAAAATGGAATAATAAAGCGGCTTTCTAGGCTAAAAATGCAGTACAAACAATTCTCCTAAAAAAAAGAACTTCACTGCATAGTTTTTATAACCGTTTTTAGAATGGTTTACATAATACACTAAAAACAATGTGCAAAAAATATGCGATTTTAATATGTAAAAGAGGGTATATATTGTGTAGCGCATTATTTTTGTTGATCAAAGCCTTGTTGTGTCGTATAGAATTATGTATGGAACATGCGAGTACAGGTATATAAACGCTTGTGTTTTCATATAAAAATACTAATATGGTATATGGGTGGGGCGGAAAAAACTCGTGGAAGTGTGAACACCAATTTTAAGCCCACTCCGCTTATTGTCCCGTATTTATTTAGGTACAAACTCACGCCTCAGCACTTACAATGCACATACATACGCAATCAACAATTTATAGAGGTTGACCAATTGTTCTGATTTGTAGATCAATAATGAACAAATGCATTTTTGTTGCATTTAAAACTCAATTTTTTGTTCGAGCTCGCGGGAACCATATTTTTTGAAACTTTATGGAATATTTTTGTCAACGCATTGAATTCAAAAAATACTTTGCATATTTTCCCCTACAATTATTAATCATTTATAACTTCTAAAAATTATATAAATTTCTACTAAGACTTATTAACTTTTATTTGTGTTTGTAAAATTCCTCCTTAAGATTTACGAAAACATGGTCACCATACTAGAACTCAGAAACTTATTAAACTACATCATTTTTGCGTACAAAAATATTTAATCCAAGTTCGGCTATGACCAAAGAAAAAATAATAAGAGAAGATTCATAAAAATCGGTTTTGCTAAAATTAGAAGAATCATTGCGAAAAGTTGTTCAATAATATTCGATAAAAAAGTTTATGAAATCACATCATCAGAAAACAATAAAAGTAATCACAAAATAAAATAGTGCAATAGATAGTACTGTTTATATATATATTATATATTGAATCCTTTAACCTCTAGAAGAAGTATAGGGCCGCAACAGATAAAGCACACTAGCAGATAGGCAATCAGTCTGACAGGCAGACGTTTGTTACAGATAGAGAAACAGCCGAAAAGCCACACAGTCAATGGAATAGCATGCGAACAGATATGTATACAAACATACTGGCAAACAGACTGACTGCTAGGCAGACAAACAGCCAGGCTCAGAGACCGTCACATAGGTGCAAAAATAGGCAGACAGTCAAGGAACAGGAAAACAGGCAGGTTAATAGTTAAGTAGATCGATAAACTTACCTACTTACTGCAGTCTTCTTCTCTTTGTGGAGTATAGAGAAAACTGCAGCCCTCGATAGAGAGGCAAATAGATAGGCAAGCGGAGATAAAGTCATACAAATTGACAGCCTAACAGAATGACAAACCGAGCTGTAGCAAAGAAATATGAGAACAAATAAACTAATAGGCAGACAGACAGGTAATTAGGCGGATCGACAGGCGGTCTGGCATTTAGTCAGGCAAACCGATAAACTGACACAGGTAAACTGACAAGCGGACAAGTTGGCAGAGAGACGAACAAGCTGTTAGACAGGCAAGTTGGGATATAGGTAGACAGCCAGCCTGACATTGCTCAGGTTAATCATCAAATATGATTAATTTTAATTTAAATATTTAAAAAAAATATATTTAATTTAAATACGAATTATTTTCTAGATTTTTAATACTTAATATATTTTAGATTTTGCTTGATTTTAGCAAATCAAAAATGTATTTTAAGTAGTTTTGTTTAAATCTATTAGGTCTTAATTTTTTATATTTATGGCGCACCCAGAATTTGAATTTCTCTCAGTCTTAAGCGTTTGTATTACTATAACTCAATTTTGTCTCAAGACTTTGTATTAAATATAAATACAAAAAAGTCTTTTGTTTTGATTTTATTTAATTATGACAGCTTTGAACTGATATTTCTTTAATTTGATGGAAAATAACGCTAATAACCCCTAAAAGCTTTTAATTTTAGGTATAAATAGCGCTTATCAGCAATTATATTCAATGTAATAGCATCAGTGCATCTTTATGTAAACTAGAAAGAATTTTTGATTATTAAATAAATATTTTATAAACTTTACTCAATACAGATTCAATTCAGTACAGTTTTTAACATCAAAGCATTCAATCATGCTCAGAAAAACGCCGACGATATTTTTGCAAATCGTTTTCGTTTTGATTTTTGCGGAGGTATTTAATGGAATATTTTTTTCTAACTGAACTTTTCTTCAAAATAATATATAAAATGATATAATCAAGAATAAAATAAATAAAATATGTTTTCAATTTTGATTTACATTTTGTAGTTTGCCGTCGGTGTAACAATCACACGAAAAGTGACGCGAATTGATTCAGATGGAAATAAACATGTATGGACATCCACTTCCAACGATCCCGATGACATTGTAGGCGAGAATTTTCGATTAATACCTGACACTGTAGAAAGACGTTTTGGTGGTTCAATTGTGCCAAATGACGAAAATATGAAAGAAGTGGGAGTGATCAAACGCGTAGATTCTGATGAAGTAGACAAATTATTTAGGCCTATGCAAACTGTACCATCAACAATAACATATCGCTATTTTAATACAAGACCCACATTTTCATTATCAGGTGATATATATATCCGTGAAAGATATGATTTTAACAAATCCTTTTCTTATCGTATTAGATTTTGATTGGCCTTCTGACATTTCAACGACAACAAGAAAACCAAACTCTAATTGGCCGTGGCCAACAATTAACCAACCAACACCAGTAAATACACCAGCAACACCTAAAAAATCGGACGATGAAGACAAGGTGTCTGAACGACGTCAAGAATCTAATGAATCACCTGAAACAGATTTGACAAAGAATTGGAAATCAAATCCATGGCTTTATACACCTCCAAATTATGTTTACACCAATAAGAATATGCCCAAATTCGTTGACGATGATCCAGTTGTTACAACAACACCAAAAACTAATATATTATCCACAACAAAAAAGGCACTAACTCTAGAAGAATTTCTGGAATCAGAATACGATACAACGACAAAGAGGCAAGAAGAGGATTTCACTACTAACAAAAATGACAGGGTCAGTCACAACAGACGAACAACAACAACAACGCCTGCACCACATGTAAGTAACCAAACCAACAATAAAAGTTACACCAAAATTGAGGAAGTAGATTTGCTTGTAACAAAAAAATATTATTAAGGGTCCACATATTGATAAAAATTTTTTTTAGAATACTGAAACATTTATGCAGCCAGTCGATTCATCAGATGTACTCACTAAAACTATAAAGGTTGAAAATATATTACCATCAGATACTCTGCCCATCGATAAACCAGCAATTGGCAGGATCCCTCCTGTTCGCACTACCACCACAAATCACCATACAATGAGAGTATATCCAATATATGTTGACCCCATAAGTCAATTCTTAGCAAAAGTGGAACTCAGCACAAACGATATAATAGCGAAAGGTGGAGAGTTTTCAAAAGTTATTAGTGACGATAATGGCAACGTTCTAACAGTGACATTCTTATTAAGCAGTGTGAAAAAACCCAACGAAAATGTAGGAAGAAGGTCCAATAATTATCAACCGATTAAATAAACAACTGCATGTTTACATATGTATGTATAGATATATATATATTGCAGTGCTTTCCAATAAAACAATTATTTTTAATTAAAAATAATCTCATGAAAATAATACTTACTTTTTATTATCAATAAATATGCTAAAATTAATGTAATCGAAATAAGAAAGAAATGCATTCAGTCAAAGTGGTTTCTCTATATTTAATTAAGTTTTATTTCATGATATATAATATATAATGAAAATTTATTGATCTGAGATGTATAAGAATAAAAATTTATTTTATTCTATAAAAACATTTCTATATCTCATTATATTAATATTTTTCATTAATAGCTTTTAAATGACTATATATCAGGGCTGTCCAGACCAGACACGATCGCGGACCACTTTAAGTCATACAATACAATACAAATACTGTGATAATATTAAATTAAGTTTTATTAATTTAGTTATTTCAATTCAATTTTTTGAGATACTAAAAAAAAAAAAAATAATGTTATTTTATACAAAATATTTTAAGGGAAAATTTGCGTAATTATGGTAGCTTAGAAAGATGTCACGGGCCACACATATATTAGCCGCGGGCCGCATGTGGATCGTTGCTGTGCTTTGGACAGCCCTACTATATATCATAATGAGCTATTAAGTTGGTACTACTAGTTGAAACAGATAGATATAGAAATAGAGAAGAGACAAATACATAAACAGACAAAACCGACAGACAATATTTTTAAAAATAGTGTAAAAATTTTGTTACTACTTGATAAAATATATATTACGAGAAATATCTGATATATACATTTTATATGATGTATTTACTAAGTAAAGGTAGACTGTTTAGTTATGAGGGATCTGTTTCCTCCGCTGCTAAGTTAAGGGTCTAGCCATTAGAGTTAGTAGATTAACTCCTGTTGGGTAGAAATTTTCGTTATTATACTTCCGTAAGAAAATTAAGAGTTGTAAACAGCTATTGGCTACTTTTTGATTAGCTCACTATTAAAAATACTTAAATATTAAATAAAAT
The DNA here is from genome assembly GCF_002237135.1 of Teleopsis dalmanni. Lineage (NCBI taxonomy): Eukaryota > Metazoa > Arthropoda > Insecta > Diptera > Diopsidae > Teleopsis > Teleopsis dalmanni. The sequence continues at coordinate 47,824,528 of NC_051848.1, forward strand.
TCTGAAATATATAATAGATGTTTTAATTTTCAAACAATTTTTAAAGCTTTGACCACAGAAAATCGGAAAATTGAATATGATCAGAAAAAGATTCAAGCTCGAAGTTTTAAGTTTTATAAATTTTTTTATAAATTTTATAAATTTTTATATTTTTGAAAAATTTTGTATAATTAAAGATGAACACTTCACACTAGGATATGAGTCATTTTAAAATTTTTAAACTTCTATGAGTGTTCCTCAAACTCCTGCATAGCATCATGTCTATTCTCATATATAAAACTATATATTGTATATAAATGCAAAAATTTTTATTTTTATTGCGATTCTCAACGTTAAGCTCTCATTTCAATAATTTTATAGAGTCTATAACCTTGATAACCCCTCTAAAAGCTTTTAATTCTAGGTATAAATAGCGCTTATCAGCTATTATTTAACTAAAAAGAATTTTTGGTTATTAGAAAAATATTTTGTAAGCTTTATTCAGTATGATTTTAATTCCGTACATCAAAGCAATAGAATCATGTCTAGAAACATATTGAAAATTAAGGCAAGGTGTTTTCATAAAAATTCTTCCAAACGGTGTACAATGAAAATTTTTCTATTCTATAGTTGAATTCCACTAGAAATGACTGCATTTGAATGAATAGAACTAAATAAATTTTGACAGGAACTAGTAATGAACTTTGAGAACCCTATGCTCCACTAGGAGAGAAGAACAGCAGTAAAATTAAGAACTAATTAACTTATTCATTATGACAGTGAACTATACCTTTATAAGAATGCAAGTCGTTTTTGGTAAGATCTTTCGATTAAAACCAGATATTGTCGACGTGTCTGTCGTTAAGTAGTTCAATTATGAATGAAAGTAACAAAGTATATGATATATGAGAGATAAATGACAGTAGCCTAAAGCACCTAAAGTTTCTGTAACCGAAAGTTTAAAGTTAGGCAATAATTTTATATGTAAAATATATGACATTAAAAATATCAACTTCTATTTTCTTTGCATCAATTTTAGATTGATCCATAATATGTACTTTGAATGACAACAGGAACACATTATTTTGAATATTGCGGTATAGAGAATTATACAAAAAACGACTACAATCTAGTAACTATAAATCTAGTAACTATTCTATGTGAACATCAACAACAACGACTATTGAATCTAATGTAAGTAACCAAAGCATTTTGTTACTTACTTCAATGTGAAGAGAGAAAAATTGCCTTTAATGACGATTTTTAAAGAAGACAAAGCTATTGATAAAGAATTTCTTCGATCTTCAGTATTCACTTAAACTATAAGCTACCAGCCCACATTAATCATAATCAGCAACATTCAGAATCAATTTTAATCTGTGAAGCTGTAGATGATCACAAAATTCAATTCTAAGTACGACTAAATCTTCGCAAAGGCAGGGTTATACTAGTCATCAGTCTACATCAACCATAACCAACAAAACTCAAAATTCAGACCCAATTTTAACCAATGAAGTACTTAATGACACATAATTCAATTCTTAGCAGGTCTGAATCTTCACAGGGACAATTTAAAAGTGAAAATCCACGACCTTTAAATGCTGATATTTGTATTAAACAGCGTAAAAAATGCGGGAACTATAGTTATCAGATAGTTATCAACCAATTAAATAAGTTTATTTTTATATATGTATGTTTTAGATATGTGTTATGTTAATAAAGAATATTTGATGATCTAGAATACATAAAAAACAGAAAAATATAAAATCATTATAAAGATCATTCCAATAAAATTTATATATTAAAAACTATCTTCTAGATCAGATCAGAATAAGCTTTAACTATAAGATGAGGTGAGCAATTGTAGAAATTATTTAATTATTTAAATTGTCAAAATTGATACAACCAGACAATTTTTGGATTATTGTTTAGATATTTTTGTCAGTTATTCAACAAAATAATAATAATAATAATCGGAAAATATTGGCAATTCCGGTAATTGGTTTACAATAAAAAATATAAACAAGAAATTGGAATTCTTATCTTTATGATTTCTAGCTTTGATAAACCTAGTATCCTAGGCATTAAACTAACTAGAGGCCTAATCCCTTTTCCCTGATTACTGGAATGAGTTTCCACATTATTGTGGAAATCTTCTTCATTCATTCCTAAGATGTGGTTTTAGTAGGTGCAAGGACTTCTTGTCAGATAGTAAATAAAGATTATTGACTCAACGTTATGTGGCATTTGAGATAGAAAATTCGTCTAAAAAGAGTAGATTTTACACCACAATAACGCATCCATTAAAAAGGATATCGTTGTGAATGAATTTCTAACCAAAAAATTTAACAATTTTTATCGAACAGAAACCGTATTCCTCTGAGATGGTTCCGTACGACTCTGATATAGTTCCAAAACTTGAAATACTATTTCCAGGTAACAATTTTCAGTCGATAGTTGACAGAGAAGAAAATTTCCTGTGAATACTATTGTCAATTCCAAAGAATGTAATTAAAAAAATATTTAGATATTTATAGCCGTAATTTTTTTTCAGAGTTGAAGAAAACAGAATTGAGTCTGTTTGAAACAAATTGGCATCACTTTTAAAATATTTCAAATACTTGTTTTTGACATATGTTTTTTTTGTGTTGTGTACAATATAAAGTATAAAAATTGTAACACTAAAAATTAATTAATTTTAATAATAGAAAACAAAATATATATTTGAAGAGCAATGATTGGCATTTTTATCTTAATACTTAAATTTATTTAATTTAATTTAATGCTTATGTGATTTCAATGGATGACTGGAATTTTGGAACATATTTCTAGTAAACACTCACAATAGACTAATTTTTGAATCTGACTACACTAAAATTTAAGATTCCAAATTTTTTGCGAGTAAAACCTAACTCTGAAGATTTTAAGAGCATTGTTGTTGCTTCACATGTTTTCTTTCGTAAGTTGAGAGTATTTTTTTGCTACTCTGAAAGAAAAAATTACAGCTAATGTTATTCCAAACTTATTTCATTTTAATATTACTATTTTCATTTAAAAAAAGGTTAATCACAAACATTTAAGGATCATATACATAGGACCTAAACACTTAAATAAAATTTATGTAAATATATATTAATTTATAATATTAATTAATTTTAGGAGATGCGCATTTATTCACATTCTTTATAAATTTATACTTACCAAATGATAGATACGAAGTTTCTTCTCATGACATTAATTGCTTGCGTTAAAAGTAATTATAATAAAAACATATGAATTAAATTTCAGAAACATTAAATATTTATTAAATTTTGTTTAATTCTATTTCAATGTTACAGCATTTTAATTATACTTCTTTGTCTCTGATAAATCATTGACTAAAGAAAATTTAAATAAAAAAAAAAAACAAAATTCAAAAAACGCCTTAAAATACTTTTATTTATAAAAATAACCAAAATGCATTAAAGTTAGTTTTTAAATTATAATTTTATTTGAAAATTTCGCTATCAATAAAAAGCAAAAAAAAAAATAAAAAAAAAATATATAAGATAAAATAAAATAGTGAGAGAAACATGAAAAATACAATAAGTAAATATGTAAATTTAGGAAGCAAATAATTATATATTTGACTACAAATAGTTCAATAAAAAGTGAGATCAAATAATAATATGTCAAAATTATTGCAAACAAATTAAAATAAATTAGGAAACAAAATTTTTAATGTATTCTTCATTAAAAATAATTGATTTGAGCTTGGTCTATAGTTGCACTGGATTAAGGATATTTTATTTTGATTGTGGCAGTTACCCTCAGCTTTAGCGGTTTATACGAAAGTTAATTGCGATAGTAAGTACTCAAGCCAGGTATAACATAGAAAAGAAGAACTAAATTAATAAAAATTGTATTTAATAGCATTTAAATATTAAATTTTAAAGCAAAATAAAGCAAATTTAAATTATTACTCGTTATATATTAGTTAGAAAAGCATTGCCTATCCTACTGCATGTGAAAAGCATTGGCGAAATTGCAAGCATATAAAATTTTAAATTTTAACAAAATATTAATAAAAATATAAATAAAATTAAAACAATTATTAAAAGCAATTAATTCAAATAGTAACATACAGCTTATATAAATTCTTTTTTCGGAACTGCCTACCTGATCTATCAACAAAATCAAAGTAAGCACAGTTCTTTCCAGCTAACATATTGATCGGCTACCGGTTTGTATACTAATAGTTTCGAATACTTCTTCTTTGCATATTGGTGCCAGAAATAGCTAGGACTCACATAGTTGTATGGTATTCTGAATTTTCATTAAGAACTACACTTTACATGATTTGGAAAATTATATGAATTTATTCAAGTTTTTCACGGGGAAGGGTTTCTAAAAGAATGAAGATATTGAATAAAATTTTACATTGAAATATCTGTCGTGGTCCTCAACGGCCGAAATTCTGGTTTTCATTCGGAAGACGAAATGTCTTCTGTTCTCCATTAGGAGCTGATACCCTGTTTATTCCTATTCCTATACAATTATATAATTTTTATATAATTTTATATATTTATATTTATATTTATATTTATATTTATATTTATATTTATATTTATATTTATATTTATATTTATATTCATATTTATATATATATTTATATTTATACTTATATTTATATTTATATTCATATATTCATATATTCATATATTCATATCTATATTTATATTTATATTTGTATTTATATTAATATTTATATTTATATTTATATTTATATTTATATTTATATTTATATTTATATTTATATTTATATTTATATTTA
>NC_051848.1:47829419-47986857 GCF_002237135.1 Teleopsis dalmanni
TATAACAATAAGTAAAAGATATAAGAACTCAATAAAATTCGCAAAAACCTTCCCCGGTGCGGATGTTCCATCTGATCACAACTTGTTAGCTGTTAAAATCAACATTAAATTCAAAGCGACAAGCTCAGCTCAACCGAGGAGTATACTCAATATACAGAAATTAAAAAGCCCAGATTTGAGGATGTGAGTTGAAAATGAAATTGAAACGAGGTTATTAAGTTTACAACCCGATGACATGTCCATTAAAGAAATATCTATGACAATTAAAAATACAATAATGGAAGTAGCAAATAATGAAGTAGGCGTGGTCAAATCTAGAAGGAAAGAAATTTGGATGACCGATGAAATCCTGGCATTAATGGACGAAAGAAGTCAGTATTAAAATAAAGATACTCGCAGATATAAGGATATACACAGATCTATACGTGTTCTTATTAGAAAAGCAAAAAAAAGTTTCACATAAAGGAATGTGAGGAGATAGAGGGGTATTAAAGAAGATACGATGTATTTAACTTACACAAGAAAATTAGAAATATGACGACATCTAATAGAAGAAAGAGAAGCACACTTATGAATAACGAAAATAAATACATCACAGAAAAAGATGAAACACTTTGTATGTGTGAAAACTATATCCAAAATCTATTTGCGAGCAACCGATCATCCGTGACACCCGATCTAAGAGCTGATTCAGGTCCACATATAACCTTGGATGAAGTTCAAGAAGCAATTGATGGTGCAAAAATAGAACAAATGGTAGGTTTTGACCAAATACCAACAGAATTGGTGAAGTTATTTAAAGATAATGGCGTACGTAATTCAACAAGATTTTTTAATAAAATTTATAATACAGACCAGATACCAAACGATTGGCTTCAATCTACGTTTATTACAATTCCAAAGAAAGCTACACCAAAAACATGTGCAGATTTTAGAACAGTCAGCTTAATGTGTCATGTATTAAAGATATTCCTTCGAATTATACATATTAGAATTTATGCATAACTCAAGGAACAAATGAATGATACTCAGTTTGGTTTTCGCAAAGGGCTTGGCACTAGAGAAGCCTTGTATGGAATAGAAGTCCTAATAGAACGTTTTCGTGACTTTAACAGAGTTGTCTTTTTATGTTCTATTGATTACGAAAAATCTTTCGACACTGGCGAACATGGCAAACTCATAGAAATTCTGAAACATTGCAGATTAGATAAAAAGGATATCCGAATAATAGCAAACTTATACTGGAAACAGTACGCAAATGTTTCAATTGATAAATACTTCAGGCAGGAAGTAGAAATAAATCGCGGGGTTCGCCAAGGGTGCATTCTGTTACCATAACCGTTCAATATATACTTGGAGACTATTTTCAAAGAAGCACTACACAATGCGACAGATGGAATTATAGTTAACGGAGTACTTATAAAGAATTTGAGGTACGCCGATGATACAGTGCTTATTGCCGACTCAATAGAGGGCTTACAGAAACTTTTAGACGCTGTTGCATTAAAGTGCAGAAAATATAGTTTAAAATTAAATTGCAGTAAAACCCAATATATGATGGTAAGCAAACGACCCAATTCTGCAGGAAGATTAACAGTATTTGGTTCATCCACAAAAAGAACCAAATAGTACAACTCGAGGAACAAATGAGTGATACTCAGTTTGGTTTTCACAAAGGGCATGTAAAGTTGTGGGCCTAGAACACTGCCTTGAGGAACTCCAGTCTTTATGTCGAAATTAGTTGTTGTATAACTTCAAACTTTAATATGAAATTACCTGTCCTGAAGATATGACTAGGCTAGCCTGAGCGGTGGTATGCTCTCTTTAGGTGTTGTTAATTACCTTACCAATCGCTATAGGAAATAGTTCATACTTTCTGTAGCTGTTACTTTTCGTACGAAAGCGTTCAGACTATTTTCCATGTCAATGAACAACGCATTTTTCAAGCGTTGTTTAGACGTCAAAAAGTTGAATTTACTTGTGGGTGATCTATACTTTAGCCACATCCGCATCAGATGTCTTTTTCTCTGACGATATTTTTAATTACATCTAAAGTTTTTCATAGTGAATGTTATCTGATCGGAGGAAGTAGCTTAGCAATCGCTTTCCAAACTGTACCAAACCCATTTACAGCCGAATCGATTTCACTACACACTGTAATGATGGGCTTATACCTAAGTGCCTATTTAAATTTAAATATATATATATATACATAAATATATATATCTATATATATTTATATAAATTGAATTAAAAATTATTGACGACCCCACATCTTGCGACCACGAAAAAGTGAGATGATTCAAGTCAAATAACACGTTGGCAAAAGGAACGTTTTATTTTAATGTTATATTTTAATTACAAGGATTTAGTTTCATATTTGAAAAAAGGAAACAATTTTTTTATTTCAACTTTACAAAGTTAATTCAATATTGAATTTGTAAATAATATTCTATTCATTTTGGATTTGCATTAGCGGTTCAAATTTATTAACAACAACCAGTATTCAAAAATTCACAAAAATTCACAAGACCAAGCAATCAACAGTCAGCAGACAGTAATAAACGACAAGGCGGGTTACAGACTAGACTGGATAACAAACATACGGTCTTAAATTGTTGCTAAACATGAAAAGTTGCTATCGAACTGCAAGGCAGTTCAGAGTGTGCATGATTTGAGGTCAAATTGTATATACATATGTGCACCATACGTATACAAGGGACTTATACAATTGCACTCTAGAAGTCGTAAAACTCAAACATAGAAGGCACACATGAACGCTGTATCCAATTTTCACCTTCGTTTCATTGTGATATCCAAAACTGTTGAAGATCACAAGTACCTAAGCGTGCAATATATACAAGGAGGTCTGTGAATGTGTGGTCTACTTACATTAAAAACACTAGACTGGATTAGTGTTAGTAGGCGTTAGCATAAGTTAATTTTTAGATATTTAGTGGTATGTCTAGAGGTCTAAAACAAATTTTTATATAAATTGAACTGAAGTTAGAGAACGTATTCACTTCATATCAGTACTTGGTGTTGAAAGGAAATAGAGCTCAATTCATTATGTCGTGGAAGGTGAGACTAAAATGAAATTTGTTTTATTATTCTTTTGACTTATTATTTCCTTATTTTAATTAGATCTTAGCAATTCTGTTCTGTATAGTCGTAGTGGCGAGTGCACAGCACCACTACAGCTATAGTCATGGTCACGAACATGAAGAACACAAATATGATGACCATAAGCACGAAGAGGAACACGATCATGGTCCTGCACATTATGAATTTCATTATTCTGTGAAAGATCCTAAAACGAAGGACATTAAGAGTCAAAAGGAATCTCGTAAGGATCACAAAGTCGAAGGTTATTATGAACTAATCGACTCCGATGGACATCATCGTATTGTGCATTACAAAGCAGACAAAAAGACAGGATTTGAAGCTAAGGTTGAACGTAAACCAACCAATATCAAGGTGCCAATTCCCAAGATCTCCTATGAACATCACGATGATCATCACTATGACCATCACGATGACCATCACGAAGATAATCATCATCACTATTATTCACATCATTGATAACCTATTTGGAAAAGCTTTAATTTTTCGATCATCATCTCCTCTCAGAAACAATTATACATTTGTACATAATTACTTATTTCGTTTTAGTTAAGCTAAGCAAATTATTAAGAGCATGAAAGTCTATAAAGGACAATGCTGGAAGTTCTTATAGTCAATTTCTCAGTAATTTGTGGTTATACATTATATACTATATGTTAAGAGTAATTTATATGGAATTAACTCTAATACAAAATGAAACTGAAATTACTAAAAAATATTTGTTTTATTTCTACTTAATTCATTTCATCCTTTACCGATTCAAACCCGGAATCGGGATTGTACCGATTTTGGAAAGTATCGGTTTTTTAGAATTGTTATTTCGTGAGTTCCTGAGTTTCCTAATTTAAATCAAATCTGGAAGATACTAATTTTGGTTTACCTTAACTTTTATGACAAATGTCTTATCCTATATATTTTGCATTTATTTTTAAATAATATGTTTTAATTGATATAAATCGTATTTAAATTATTCCTGTTTGTAAAATTTAATTGCAATTAAATGATCAGCTAGATGTGCATATGAAAATAACTGACATACATTGATATTTATGCGCAGAACTTCTGACATTTTTTATTACAATTTATTCTGTTTCACTAGATAGCACGTCTGTTTGTTGTAGACGGATTCTATCTAAGAAGTTCCACATTTGAAGATCAAAACTTCAAAAAGTACTCCATAAAGTTATTAGAAAATAATTTAATTACTTATATAAAAATGAAGATGTGTATAAATATTTTATTGAATTAATGTCTATTCTGATCCTATATCGTTTACTATTTTTCTGACAGTAGCATGAGTTCATGTTAGTACAATTTTTATTGCTTTTTTGGTAAAACACTAATTCAAGTGATCTTTATCCTCCTCATTTGAAGCAAAGGTGATACCATTTAAAAGATTTTGCAAAGAGCGGTATAAATAATAACCCAAAGGGTTCAAATCGAAAGATCTGGAAGTGCAGTAGTATGTGCAGCTAAAGCCGTAAAAGTCTTTTGCGAATTACCTACGTTCTTAAAATCAAAATTGCCGGATAAAAGTTTTGTGACCCAATTTTGACATTGGCGTTCTTTCAATACATCTTTTACATACACAATTCATAATTTTTGTTTTGCATTAACAATACATGTTCAACCTACTACTTCACAAGTAAGCCCTGCTATATAAGTTGTCAAAATATATAATGATATGCGGCTTAAGTATGATAAAACAAAATTAATCCCAAATATGGAACTTCTAAGACAGAATCCGTCTACAACAAACAGACGTGCTATCTAGTGAAACAGAATAAATTGTAATAAAAAATGCCAGTAGTTTTGCGCATAAATATCAATGTATGCCAGTTATTTTCATATGCACGTCTAGCTAATCATTTAATTGCAATTAAATTTTACAAATAGAAATAATTTAAATAAGACTTATATCAATTAAAACATATTATTTAAAAATAAATTCAAAATGTATAGGATAAGACATTTGTCATAAAAGTTAAGGTAAACCAAAATTAGTATCTTCCAGACTTGATTTAAATTAGGAAACTCAGGAACTCACGAAATAACAATTCTAAAAAACCGATACTTTCCAAAATCGGTACAATCCCGATTCCGGGTTTGAATCGGTAAAGGGTGAAATGAATTAAGTAGAAATAAAACAAATATTTTTTAGTAATTTCAGTTTCATTTTGTATTAGAGTTAATTCCATATAAATTACTCTTAACATATAGTATATAATGTATAACCACAAATTACTGAGAAATTGACTATAAGAACTTCCAGCATTGTCCTTTATAGACTTTCATGCTCTTAATAATTTGCTTAGCTTAACTAAAACGAAATAAGTAATTATGTACAAATGTATAATTGTTTCTGAGAGGAGATGATGATCGAAAAATTAAAGCTTTTCCAAATAGGTTATCAATGATGTGAATAATAGTGATGATGATTATCTTCGTGATGGTCATCGTGATGATCATAGTGATGATCATCGTGATGTTCATAGGAGATCTTGGGAATTGGCACCTTGATATTGGTTGGTTTACGTTCAACCTTAGCTTCAAATCCTGTCTTTTTGTCTGCTTTGTAATGCACAATACGATGATGTCCATCGGAGTCGATTAGTTCATAATAACCTTCGACTTTGTGATCCTTACGAGATTCCTTTTGACTCTTAATGTCCTTCGTTTTAGGATCTTTCACAGAATAATGAAATTCATAATGTGCAGGACCATGATCGTGTTCCTCTTCGTGCTTATGGTCATCATATTTGTGTTCTTCATGTTCGTGACCATGACTGTAGCTGTAGTGGTGCTGTGCACTCGCCACTACGACTATACAGAACAGAATTGCTAAGATCTAATTAAAATAAGGAAATAATAAGTCAAAAGAATAATAAAACAAATTTCATTTTAGTCTCACCTTCCACGACATAATGAATTGAGCTCTATTTCCTTTCAACACCAAGTACTGATATGAAGTGAATACGTTCTCTAACTTCAGTTCAATTTATATAAAAATTTGTTTTAGACCTCCAGACATACCACTAAATATCTAAAAATTAACTTATGCTAACGCCTACTAACACTAATACAGTCTAGTGTTTTTAATGTAAGTAGACCACACATTCACAGACCTCCTTGTATATATTGCACGCTTAGGTACTTGTGATCTTCAACAGTTTTGGATATCACAATGAAACGAAGGTGAAAATTGGACACAGCGTTCATGTGTGCCTTCTATGTTTGAGTTTTACGACTTCTAGAGTGCAATTGTATAAGTCCCTTGTATACGTATGGTGCACATATGTATATACAATTTGACCTCAAATCATGCACACTCTGAACTGCCTTGCAGTTCGATAGCAACTTTTCATGTTTAGCAACAATTTAAGACCGTATGTTTGTTATCCAGTCTAGTCTGTAACCCGCCTTGTCGTTTATTACTGTCTGCTGACTGTTGATTGCTTGGTCTTGTGAATTTTTGTGAATTTTTGAATACTGGTTGTTGTTATAAATTTGAACCGCTAATGCAAATCCAAAATGAATAGAACATTATTTACAAATTCAATATTGAATTAACTTTGTAAAGTTGAAATAAAAAAATTGTTTCCTTTTTTCAAATATGAAACTAAATCCTTGTAATTAAAATATAACATTAAAATAAAGTTTCCTCCAGCTCTAACTCCAAGTCTTTATGTTGCCATGTTCAGTTTTCAAGTTTTTTGTAAAGTTATGCTATACAATTATCTGTTAGCATTTCAGTTTCTGAGATTTGTTTAACCACATATCAAATTTCTTACTGTTGGCTCCTGGACCCGTCGTCTTGTTTGTAATAACTCTTGGAGCATCTTTCTTCGCCTGTGATTGCACATGGATGTGAAGAGGTGTGAGTTACAAGAGTACTTCAATTGATGACGTAAGACAAGTTCATTGGTACCAGCGGAAATTCCTTAAAGTTTTCAATGCGGCGTTTATAGGTACATTATCTCGATATATGTAATTGCAGAGTACCGCTATCAAGACAAGTACCTACGCTAAACAGTACTGATACTATTGCTGTTATACTTATACACAAAATTTGCTGTAACTTGTTGAGTGTGTTGGAATTGATCCGTAAGTGACTATAGGTCTAATTATTACTGTGTATATCCATCGCAATAATCGCATTGAAAATAATGGTGTTTGCGTCGAAGACTGTAATTTCTTGACAGTCATTTGATTAATTACTTTGTACATTATCGTAGCAAATCGCAGTATTGTAATAAAACATGTAAATAAAAGTGATATGTTTTATTTAAGCCTTCAATAAAATCAAGTTGTGTTGCAATTCAATAAGCCTAAATGACATTTTGATAATCCTTAAATATAAGTAAAAATGTTGTCCTCATAACTCTCAAGTTTCAGTTTATGTAATAATATTAAAAAATTTATGAAAAATAATAAAATCGATGAATGTTGTTTTCGAAACTATTTATTCTGTTCTTGTATGTAATACTAGTAAACAAAGTTTCAAAATTTGAAACAAGACTATTCTGCATTTGTTTTGAATTTCTATTCTATGCTTCTATTCAGTTCAGCGGTTCATGTCGAATAACAACAACCAGTATTCAACTAATTCACCAAAAGCCAACAGGCAACAGAGCGGCGGTCCAGCGACCACACTGGACAAGAGACATACGATCTTAAATTGTTGCTAAACATAAACTGCAAAGCTATTGAAACTCATTCGAATGCACTCCAGAAGTTACAAAAGTCACAAATATTACAAGAGATCAAATGTAAATACAAGAAAGTTTGCGAATGTGTGTGTGTGTGATCCACATGTAGTAAAAACTTTGGACTTGATTAATTGTATTTGTGGTAACAAGTCTGAAGTTAATTTTTTTTTTTGCACAATTGGTCTGCCTGCTTGTCTAAAACAAATTTTTGTATAAATTGAACTGAAGTTAGAGAACGTATTCACTTCATACCAGAACTCGGTGTTGAAAGGAAATAGAGCTCAATTCATTATGTCGTGGAAGGTGAGACCAAAATGAAATTTGTTTTATTTTCTTTTAACTTATTATTTCCTAATTTTAATTAGATTTTAGCAATTCTGTTCTGTATGGTCGTAGTGGCGAGTGCACAGCACCACTACAGCTACAGTCATGGTCATGGACATGATGACCATCATGAAGATGAACACGATCATGGTCCTGCGCATTATGAATTTCATTATTCTGTGAAGGATCCTAAAACGAAGGACATTAAGAGTCAAAAGGAATCTCGTAAGGATCACAAAGTCGAAGGTTATTATGAACTAATCGATTCCGATGGACATCATCGTATTGTGCATTACAAAGCAGACAAAAAGACAGGATTTGAAGCTACGGTTGAACGTAAACCAACCAATATCAAGGTGCCAATTCCCAAGATCTCCTATGAACATCACGATGATCATCACTATGATCACCATGATAACCATCATGATGACCATCACGGAGATAATCACCATCACTATTACTCGCATCATTGAGAACATATTTAGAGAAAGTTTGAATAACCGATCATCTCGTTTTTCACACAACTACACATTTGTACATAATTCATTTTGTAATGGTTAAGTTAAGAAAATATTAAGGATATGAAGCTGTGTTAGAAGTGCACCAGCAGTTCTTCTAATCAACTTTTGAAATCGGTACAAACCGTTCTTTTTGGATTTTTTTGTTTATATATATAGATTTTAAGTGTTAATTTTATATAATAAATTCTTGTGCAGAATTAAACTGTAACACAAATATTTTCTTTTCTATCGATTTTAAGCATAGTTTATAATTATTTAACGCAACTATCTTAAAATATAGACTTTCGATACCTTATTGGATTTACTAGACATGATTTACTATTTTATGTGCACGGTACATTTGATTTGTATTTAATGAAGTTGGAATGTACTATATTTACTATTATATATAAGACACTATGCTGTATTAAATACACAGATCATGCGCGTTTTCTAGTACACACATAAATATATTTCATTATATATTTCATTGGGATATAACACAAAGATATATCATTGGATTTCTTTGAGATAATTTTCTGTGAGTCGGCATATAGTTGGTAATAGGTCGGCCAAAACTTTATGAATGTTCGTCAAGCTGATTCAAAGTGTTCAAAGCTTGAGGATTGTCCGCATAAAAACGAACGTTAGCGACCTCACAAAATCCAATATTAATGTTTTATGTTTGAGGATTGTCTACATAAAAGCGATCCTTACCGACTCCACAAAAAAAGATCCAATGATATTTTATTATTATATTCGTGTTTGTTTTTGTTTTTTAAAGAAGCTTTAAAACATTTTCGCTAACTAACAGAGATGCGAAATCTCTGAATCGACTTATAATAGCATTGCTCTATTAGATTTTTTGCTATAGCTTTATTTTAGTCAGTTTCTGTTGATATTTTTACTTAATTAATTAACATATACCATATTCTGTCAACTTTTACAGTACATCTATGACTTCTTATGGCATCATTATTACTTCAATATTATTTGCGAGGATAGAGTATTTTTATTGTAGATCATTGTGGAATTGTGTCTGAATTGTATTTTAGTCTACAAGAGCGTGTTTCTACTTCTTAATACGACCAGTGCATATATGTACTTATACGATTGTGTGGTGGTCTCTTTCCAATTCTATATCGCCAAATTGTCCATATTTACAAAAGATCGAGCTACAATGCCAATACATGGTTAGTCAAATTACTTTATAGTAATATTTCTACTCTAACAACATGCCTTCAATGAATAGTTTATAGACTTACGAATAAAACAGTACAGCTAAATGATTATTCCATTAAAAAAGTGGAACTCATCTGATACTCTCTACTGATCTTCAAATTAATGGAATATTTTATCTCGGTATTTTGCATTTAATTTGCTTAAATTTTAACTTTATGTGGGATGTGGTGTTATTGCTCCTCAGCATTGGGATATTCTGTCAACCGAATCCTTATACGATAGCCGAAGTTGTTGAGAATTATTTTTATTTTGATCTCCCACACTCTGTTATGGATAATTACGATAGTTAATATAACAATTCTTGCAAGTATGATGTTAGTACTGTACTTTTGTTCAAAGTCCCGAGTAGTATTTTATTTCCCATTTACTTTTCATTGTGCGCATCCACACCCGTATAAACAGGCATCTTTACACAGAACACAAGAGATTCCTTGGAAGTTGTTGTCGTTATAAGCCCAATATAAAATGATATCAATAAAACGGTTGAAGATCGATATAATCTATCTCCCAGATACATATATATATGTTTATATATATGTATATATATATATATATAAATATATATTTATTTGATCCCAGATATAATCATCAAATAAAGCCAAATAGAAAATAGCAAAAGTAGAGCCTATAATGCTACTTATTTGGTTGATTTATCAAGTTGAAACTTTAAGAAACAGTTAATTTAAAATGGATAATATTTCACTAACACTCGAAAAAAACAATTTTTTATTACAGTTTGATCCGCAAAAGAATTTATTATTTATAATTAACTTTCAAAATTTATATACAAAAAAGAAAGCATCGAGAAAATCAGTTTTGTAGCTACAAATAGATAGATCTGTTGTTGGAAAATACTTAACAATTTTCTAATATTTACTAAAAATAGAGAGAAGTGATTATGTACAAATGTGTAGTGGTATTAAGAATAAGACATATTTGACAAAGCCAAATATAACTAATGTGAATAGTAATGATGGTGATCGTTATGATTTTCGTGATGATCGTGATGGTCTTCATGATGTTCATAGGTAATCTTGGGAATTGGTACTTTTATTTTGGTTGGTTTACGTTCAACCGTAGCTTCAAATCCTGTCTTTTTGTCTGCTTTGTAATGCACAATACGATGATGTCCATCGGAGTCGATTAGTTCATAATAACCTTCGACTTTGTGATCCTTACGAGATTCCTTTTGACTTTTAATGTCCTTCGTTTTAGGATCTTTCACAGAATAATGAAATTCATAATGTGCAGGACCATGATCGTGTTCATCTTCGTGATGGTCATCATGTCCATGACCATGACTGTAGCTGTAGTGGTGCTGTGCACTCGCCACTACGACAATGCAGATCAGGAGCGCTAAAACCTAATATTGAAATAAGGATACATTGAGTTAAACGAAAAAATAATTTCATTTTAAACTCACCTTCCACGACATGATGTATTAAACTCCGTTTCTCCGTGTGAAGTGAATTCCTACTCTAACTTGAGTTCAATTTATATAAAAATTTGTTTAAGGTTTCCAGACAAGCCACCAGGTGCCCAAAATTTAAATTAATACTAACGCCTACAAACACAATTAATCCAGTTCAGTGTCTTTAGTATGGATCATACATGCACATACCTTCTCTAATTTACGTATAATAACTTTCAATACTTGTGATTTGAAACATTTGTGAGTTGCACAATGAAATGAAGGTGAAAATTAGATTTAGTGTACCATATGTCTATGTTTAGGTTTTGTCATTTCAGGAGTGCAATCGTATAAGTGCTTAGCATGGGTTACATGTAAGACATGAACTCAAGCTAACAGTGTTCTGCAGCGCTATTTACTTTAGTAACAATTTTTCATGTTTAGCAACTATTTAATTTAAGAAATTTAATTTAAGAAAAATGTCTGTTACTTTGCTGTTTGTTGCTGAAAACTGACGGTTGGATCTTAGTGCATTTGTTGAAATTTGGTGGCTGTCTTTCTCATATAAATTGCTTATAGATACCGAAACAAAAAAAGGATATATTAAAAAGATTTCCTGTTGTTCTTAACTATTTTTTTTACCAATTTTATACGACTACTATATAGAAACTTTAATACGAAATTAAATACAAGAAATGGAAATCCTAATCCCTTTTTTGTTAATCGATATGCTAAAACTGTGATGCTTGGTGTGATGCTTCCTATTTTTGCGGTAAATTGGCAAGGAAAATGCATCAAATAATTTTACCGTCCAGTTATCCAATAAACGTTTCAACTTGATATAAAGTTAAAATTCACTTAGGATCAAGTTATACTTACATAGTTTAGTATGACATAGTCATAGTTATAGTTTCTCAGCGCTAGGTTCGAAGTTGGGCTATATTTGGAAATTAAAATTTCCTGGCAAAATGATACATTTAACTCAAGTACCGAGTCAGAAACTATAGTAATTCTTAAGTGGATTTTAAGTTTATGGAAGATTTGAGATCGTTCTTAAAATTACGTTTGAAATGAAATTTGAGATAACTCTTAGATTAAGCATGAAACAGGCTAGAGTTCATTGCAAGTTAGCACTGGATTCTAAGCTTCTTTCAAAAGTAAATTGAAATTTCCTAGGGATTTTTTGCACTGTATTTATTGACACTTATTTATTGCAATTATTTATTATTTTTCTGTTAAAAGTTCTCAAATTTATTTATTTTATAAAATTTTCACAATGGTAATACCTAATTTATCTTATTTTTACCTAATTTACCCCACTCGATATTCTGGTAAATACCAACATTCGCTGCCATACTAACACAATTTACCATCAATTTACTCGTACTCACACACGGTATTCAATAGATGTAGAAAACATATGATGCTCTACAAATGTTCTAACTAGAGATCCATCGTTTATGAATATGTTCAGAATTACTTATGGAGAATTGCACGTCTATATTTTAATCAATAGGTATCACATCGTAGACACCGAGAGCTTTACTAACTTAGGAAGTATACTATCGGTAGATGGGGATGCTAAAAAGGACATCAATAGCCGCATTCAAAAAGCGCGAGTATCATTTGCTAGATTGCATAACATATGGCGGACGTACAATATACGTACCAATACCAAGGTAAAAATTTTAATTCATGTGTCAAATCGGTATGCCTATATGGATCGGAAACCTGGCTTGCTAACTCCGAAATCGAAAGAACACTGCACATATGTCTGGAATCCTTCTGTTACAAAAGAACTTTAATTTTTTAATTCAAGCCCCTCAATATCTTGTTGTTTTTTCATGGTAATTCGTTTTTAGGGTCGGATCTTAACAATTTCAGTATACTATATTGTTTTATTGTCTTTCTCTAACAATAACTAACTCACAGATCATTTCGCACTGCGACTTATCGATCAAATATCTCGTTTTAAATATTGAAAAAATCTTGTTGCAAGTACTTTATCGAGAATAGAAATCATGAAAAACCTAGGTGCTATCTGTCTCAACAACATGAGTGTCTAAAGAGATATCTCCGGTACCATTGCAAAGACAACACAAATTAGAAACACTTTTTTGAAGACTATTAACAGTGTAAGCGAAACAAATATTATTATATTTGGTTTCAGCTCAAGCTATCTTTAATATTACGAAAATTCATTGGATATATATATAAGCTAATGATAATTGATTGGTTTACGCGATGGTGCCAAAAAGATCAATTAAACGTCTTCTTGATCACTTAAAAAACTCGTTCGAACCATTCTATATGGCTTCTTACAAAGTACTAAATTGTATAAGCGATCACTGATTCAAGATAGATTTAATGGTAAAGAGCAGAATATATCTATAGAGAAATTGAATCTGGAGTGTTCTTTGGAGTATTATCAAAGCATTGAAATATTGTAAGATATTTAAAATTAAAACTGGGAACTCAATAAATCATATGTGGTGAAACTAAGATGAAGTGCGCCACAAATTAAGTTAGGTTATGGTAACAACAAAGATACTTCGGCTTCCGAAACGACAAATGTCGCTAGAGGTCGTGATTAATGTATATGAAAACAGATTTTATACGAAAAAAATAATAAAATACTTGAGACTGAACTTGGATACCAAGACTAATGACAAACGTTGGCGGCCCAACGTAAAGCAACGAAAATTGTTGATATCAACAGTTAACTCGGCCGTACTATACGGAGGCGAAATATAAGCTGATAAGCTGAAAGTAGAACAGAAACATATGACATATGGTACAAATTTGAGCGCCATCTGTCAATTAGTGTGTTTACAGCAGCTGTTAATGTGAGAGTACCTCAAGTGCATTTAGCGATTTTTACTATGAAAAATTCTTATTGTACGCGATTTTTTGACCAGACACTGCACCACTGTCATCGCTCAGACACCATATTCGCCAGATCTGGATCCGTGCGACTTTTTCCTGTTCCCGAAACTCAAATTGCCCCTTCGTGGTTGGTGTTTTGAGTCGATTGAGTCGGTAAAAATAAATTCGCTGTTCCTTCAGCCATAAAAGCCATAACTTCATGGGCCTCCGAAAAGTGTGTGGAAAATTGGGTTAAGCGTTGGCATTGTGTATCGCTTCAGAAGGAGCATATTTTGAAGAAGATAAAATAAATTTGGAATAAAATTTAAATTTGTGTTTTATTTACAAAATCCGAGTACTTTTTGAGCAGAAGGTATCTCTCATAAATTAATTTTTTTAATTGATTAAACTTTAACTGGATGGAGGCTTTCCTCCAATATGCTACACTCATGTATCAAATGGTCGTTTAGAGTAGATCGACAGGTCAAGGCAGCTATTAAAATATATTTTAATTATAAGTGAAAAAAGTTTATACATTTTTCTTACCAAAACGACAATTTATTAAAAAACATGATTTGGAGAGATTAGTATAACTAATTTTCTATAAAAAAAAACAATCAATGAACTACATTAATAACACACAAATATTAATATTGTGTTTAGGAACTTCAAATATTATAGTTTGAAGTCATGAATTATAACAAAATATATTAATTTTATTAAATATTTTTTACAATATTGCAAAAGCACTTGTAACAAGTGTCGTTGGTAGCCCACTATATATTTCGAAAGTGTGACAAGTTTTCTCAAAATCACACATAAAGTATTTATTAAACTCAATATTTTTTTGATCATTAAACCAAAGTTGTAAGACAACATTTTTTAATTTTAATAATTAATTATGTTTTTTAATTTTCTTAAGATAATATCCTTTGAATTTAAATTAAGCATTTCATGTCAATTTCTAATACATGTATGTATGTATACTTGGCTTAAATGTCGTCAAAGTCCAAGAACCTGTAAGAACACAAAATTTCATTGAAGCAAAATACTTATATATTCACGAGCGTAGCCAGCAAGTGGGACATAAAGGCTCCAAGAATTCAATGCTAAAGTGAAAAGAGAATCGTACCGAAATAAATATATATCGGTTTAGCATCATACAATTTAATACCTGGAGTGTATAAATTACATATTCATTGAATATTTCTGTGGGCATGTGTGAATGAAGATCACCCTATTGCAGAAGACCAGTATGAACTATAACAAAACGACAACGAGGAAAGAACAGTCGGCGGACGCCGTGATTCGCGATAGTCATATTCATCTACCAATGTATTTTAATCTTTAATAATTCAATATATTAAATGAAATAGTAAAAGAAGTATTAAGCATCTTTAATATTTACTTTGCACATGTTATACAGACAGTCATATGACTAATGGTCACGACAATTGTATGCTCTTTTAGGTCATAACCAAAAGACATGTATCTGCACAGAGAGGCATATCATACTTGTCAATTGCTGTTATTATTGCTTTGGTAATTTTTTTATTTCTAAATTTAAAATATATTTACTTTTATTTGTATATAAAAATACAAATCCTATTTACTTCTAAAAGGCGCAAATTCTGATATTTTTAACTGAACAACATTATTTGGATCAACATAACGAGGCACACAAGGCCTTGTGACCGTGAACAAATTTAAATCGACATTTCCATAATTCTCTCCTTTTTAAGTTACGTTGAAAACAACAACAATTTTAAATTTGATGTGCCCATGACTTTCTGTATAATTCTATTCTCTAATTCTAATTCTATCTCTAATTCTAGCTCTAATTCTATTTGAGTACTTACAACACTGGATTATTTAGAGATTATTTTGTGGCAGCATACTGTTGAAACCATATATTTTCCACATCCAAATTTTCACTTTCACCCACAATGTACTCATTTTATACACTATATACCATAATTCGCCGACATGTTAGTTGAATTTTGTTGGGACTCAACTATATGCCATAATGTTAATTGAGATAACCACAAATGCTATGCATTAGTTTTAATATTCCTTAAAGTTGTCAGTAAGAACATCAATACTTTAAGCCAAGCATGCGTTTCGATGATGACTAGGTCTTAACATATTTGTTATTCAAATTTTTTAATAGTTTTGCCTATAGTTAGTACAAATATACGATTCTGTCAGCCATTTGTAGTACTTAGTACACAAAATAAACCTTATAATAATAATAATTTATAAAGTATAATAAGTTTTTACAAATTTAACATTTTCAAAAGTTGTGAAATGGACCATATTGTAGAATTACAAGCATATAGCACATAATGCCTCATATAAGACTTCCTCAACCACAGTTGCTGTCTATTTGCAACATCGGTCCATACAATATTATATTTTCGTCTTTGGTCTTATTTTTGTGAAGATATTGGTACTTCTTTATGCCCAATACATAGAACACTTTTACGAAACTGTAGTATGTTTTGGCTTGAGAAACAATTCTCTTGGATGACAAATCAGGTCCACGAAATGAATAATCATTTACTAGCTAACCTTTCATTTAAAGATATGTATAAAACAGAAAAATAACATTGCTTTATCGTTGTGTGTAGTAAAGTTGAATAAGAAAACTTTTTGAGTCTTCGACATTTTCTTCACTGCACTACAAACAATTTGATATGCAGTACAAGAGTACTGCCATAATGGTGTCAACTAATGGTGGTATCATCAATTTAAAACCGTTTAAGTTTGAAAATCATGCAGATGGTTTGAAAGATATATTCTTACGGAAGAGGCAATAAAACTCTGTAAAGTAGGTTCTATACTACTTTTTATTGAAGCAACAGGGCTTAGAGACCTACTCTAAACCCAGAAGAGGGCACAATAGACCCGAAGGTCGCAGTTCCCTTTCCCCTAACAATAATAATAATAATAGTTAGTGTCTATGTTAAAGTTTGTAAGCTATGTTCATTATCTCGAATTTTGTTACATTCCCTCTCTGGCGCCCCTGCTATACCACATACCTAACTAATGAGACCAAATTTTCTGTAATAACGTTTCATACACTATTACAATTATAAGGTTTTGTATTTTTCTTAGATTTTAAGCGTTTGATAAATAATTAAAAAATTAAAAACTAAATAAGCAAAAAATTAACTGATAACACCGTGACCAAGTTCGGGCAAAGTAGGTGCCGCACGATATACATATGTACATATGTATATCGTGCACGCTTACTTCAGCGGGTACTAAGTATAGCACATAGTATAGCATGTCGTCTCCCGGGTTAAGGAACTCGTTTTCGGCGTTCACTCATGTCTGATGTTGCAGTTTTATGCCGCAACAAAAACTAATGCAACATTGGTGTTTTCAGTCTTCTAAACATTTGCATAGTTTGTTTTATTTTTAGACTTTGCTTAAAGCTTTTCATATTTCTGCAACATGCCCAAGCAGTTGTGTACAGAAAACGCAATGATCATAAATTTTTAGCTAATTTAAATTAAGCCAGCCGATTCATTTAACACAAAAAAATAGTATATGAGTATCAAATATATAAATAATTTAGTTAATAGAGATTATTGGGTAGTAGGCAGCTTACAAGGTTGCATACACGCACTAGATGACTAGGACCGCAAAACGAACTTGCGGAATTCTTTATGCATTTATAAAAAAAAATTTTTTTTTTATTTGTAAATTACTGATATTACTTACATTTTTTATGTAAACTAGTTCAATTTTTTTATTAAATTAATTTTGACTAAACTTTTTGTAAACAAAAATTTATGCCGACTAGACACTCTTGCAAATGTTACGTCAACAAACAACTGTGGCTAAATATTTACGAATGTGGCAATCGATAGGCTAAAGAATTGTGGACTTTACACTGTTTATACTTATCGATTATATATATGTTTGTACTGTGTGTACACTTAAGTTCCATTTGTAGGCAGTTACCTTAATGTACATACTCATGTACGTATATATTGATAAATTGTGTAGAAATTAATTCGAATTTCACTGTATCATGACATATTCAGTGTTGGACCACTATTCGAAATTAACCTAATGCCACAAAATAAGTGTAGTTGAGATCGTTAATTACAGAAGTTAAAAAAAAATGTGTTTCTGAAACTATAACTAATTTACCTATACCTTCAGACACAGACACAGGTCTCGCGATTCAAACTAACATAGCACCCGAGGCACATAGCTTTTCAGTGTCCTACTTAAAATATGTTTCAATGTGATATATAAAATAAAATCCTTTTATGACCTTTCGACATTCTTCAGCTATACCTAATTACAGTAAATACAATAAATACTAAATTATTTAAAAATTATTCAAACATTATTCAAAAATGTGATATATAGAATAACATTCTTCTTAATAACATTTTGACATTCTTCAGCTAGTGGGCTTCACTGCATGATAGACCCATTTACTAACTACACCCAATACCTAACTATAGTAAATATTACATTATTTAAAAATTATTCAAACATTATTCAAAAATGTGATATATAGAATAACATTCTTCTTAATAACATTTTGACACTCTTCAGCTAGTAGGTTCCACTGTTTATTAGACTCATTTGATAACTGCATTCAATACATAATTATAGTAAATATTAAATTGTCTAAAAATAATTCAAATATTTTTTATAAAAAAAAAAATAACTGTATGAAATATACAGTTGTGAAAGTGGTACATTGTCCAAGTCGAAGTGTGTAGTGTATAAATTTAATTTTTAATAAAAGTATTTAACTTTAAATAAAATTATTTAATTTTCAAAAAAATATATTTTATTTTTATTTAACAGAAAAATTTATTTACCGAATAGTATTGTAATTTAACAATTAAAAATAAAAAATATAATTAATTAATTCAATTATTCTACAGCTGGGTTACGATTTCGTTTCAATATAAACACAACAAGTGAATTTGTTAATTAAACTTTTACAGCAAATTAACAAAACTCCAGAAAAATGTGCGAACATAAAAAGTCAAGTACGGCTTTGGGTCAGTTGGTTAGGGAGCACTGACTCTAAGCATCCAATTTGGCAGGGCACCTTCAAAAGATTTACGAATTATTAAATACAAGAATTATTTCCAACGCCACTGATAATGAGTATTCACCTCCTTATTTTTATTTATTATTATATTAGTAAACAAAATATTAACACTATTTAATAATTATAAGATATATTATTTCAACTGGTTCGTCCTATTAAGTCATCACTCTTTTATTCTTTGCTTTAGAATGACTCTTTAGATTTTTATGACAAATGATTTAAGTTATTTTTGAAAGATTAATGATTAGATTAACGAATCGAATTATGGTTTCTAAAATTCATATGAATCTTCCAGAAGCATTCTTATCTGCATCCAATAGGATTGGAACTTTTATTTTCTAAAGTACCTAGTAAGTAACTTTAGCTTTTGCGTAGGCGTTTGATGATATTTTAATATGCAATATCTAGATGCGCATTCTGAAGATTTAAAAATGTTAAAAGTTGGCACAGGGTCGTTATATTATTTTTGGGTTTTAACTTGAATATCTTTATTTTCAATCATTAAGTATCAATTTATTAGTGAAATAAACGTTTTTAAACTAAATTTTCATTAAAGGTCCTTTTCAGCGTTATATTTTTTATGAAGAACTAATCTGAACCATACATGAAGTTTGTTTACCAATTTAACTTGTCAACAAGCCTAACAATTTTAGTGCTGTACAGTTTTCTAGTACACCTACATTTCTCCTGTTATGCCGCCAAAATTTTGTTTTGAAGTATCTCGAACTCACAAATGATCTGTCCAGGGATAAACAACATTATCCACCCCTCTTTCCGTATGCCTATAAAGTACTAATTTTAGGAGTATGGAACTTTTAAATGCTCAACCTAAACCGCTAAGTCGTAAGGTTAAATGTTTTTGCAATAAGCCCAATTTGGTCTATATTTAGTTCTGCATTAATAAAAAATATTTTCTTACGCAGTCTTAAGCATTCTTAAGTCCTTTATGATTGTATAAATTATAAACGTATACCTCACGGCAATCACTTTTCTAATATCCTTGTATAATCCAAAACTTAAATTAATCGCATTAACGAATACCTAATTTCACGCCTCTGATGTTATCTCATCCAACTACATGATCACACTTTTGACGTTCATAACACTACCACCATTCTTAAAGATTGAACTCAACCGGTTAGGTACAAGCCTTCGATCCACTTGTTTTTCTTCAATAACTTGCAAGCAGTTTCTTGTATCATCTTACTTTATATCGTAGTTTTGTGACACCTATGCCAAAATCTATACATATTAATCTGCCAATGATTTTTAGAATTCCCCTACCTTATCATCACAACATTCGCACTTAGGCTTCAATGCTAAATGTTAAGCCTGTTAACTTTTATTTTTCTCTTCAATGATGTAATGCGGCTCTCAGAACTTTAACCCCTCCGGTCCAACGGCTGAAATCTTTTTACGCTTTTTATCTGCCGTGAAAAAATATATAAAATAAACGAATTTTTGTATGATAGTCGTAGAGCCAGGACAACAATTTCACAATTCAAATGAGACCAGCTAGGTTTGTGAGTATTTAGTTTCTCTCATTATGATTTTATTCAACAATTTTAAATTTAATATTGATATTTATTATTGTTAGCAGAAAACTGTTTAAAATTTTGTTGAAACATCTGCAGCTTGACAGACTATATGATTTATAAGAATTTATAGGGTTATCACTTTGGTACCTCTTAAAGTACACTTAAATAAAACACTATAAACTTGCAATTTCCATCATATTTTTACTTCAATATATTGTTTGGTACTTGCTATTAGGTTTGAACCTTATAACATCACTAAAATGTTACTCAAGGGACATCTGTAAATAACAAACTCTTTTCTTGATTCTTTTCGATGACTTGTCGGCATGCTGCTGGCAATAGATTAGCAAATAACTTGGTAGATATATATTTTCAAGTGTCAAAAGTTTAAAGAGTTTCCCCATACACACGTTCCTTTGAGTGCCAAATAGCATGATCTATCACCAATTTATATAAACGAAATATAAAATCACATATCCGAAAAATTTCTAGCACAACAAAACTAAACAGAACGTATTGTATACCTTGTAGCACCCTTCTGTTGAAACCACTTACCTTTCACATCCATAACTTCAATTTCACGCCAATTAATTTTAATAATTATATGAGGGTTATAGCGAACAGAATTGATTTTCAAAAAAAGTATGGGCTATATCACTTCCAGATCAAATTCCACACCTTAAAGTTGCTTATTGTGTATGCAATGGTCTTTCGATAGTTACTTGTTAATTTTCACTGCCATAGATAAAATATACCATTTGTTTGTTAACATATACGAAACTCAACTGTCATCCAACTCTTCATAACTATAGTTGAAGGTCTACTAATATACTATATGAATCGTGTAAGAATAGTTGTACGTGTTCAAATTTTTTAAAAACTGACCTTCATTAAAACTTTAAATCTAAGCAAAAAAGAACCTCTCCATTAAAGAATACTATATTAATAATGTATGTTACCTGTGATAGAATCACGTACAGCGGTTCTTGAACTATCCATATTTTAAAATAACAAACCTTAAATGACACATATGAAATGTTGCTTGACAGTTTTGTTTTACATGTGTCATTGAAACAGTGCTCCCAGATCAAGATCAAGAAATGGATAACTTATTATTTATAGAACGTTTTCAAACATATTTCTATATAAATGTTGTGTAAGTTTCAAGTTAATTGTCAATCGCAAAAATTGTACTTTGGTATATTAAAAAATGTTAAAACAATTATAAAAAACAACAAAATTATAAACAATATAAATTATTTTCTCATTACCTTTATTTGTTACTGAGTTTGCTACTGACTCTAAATAATACTCAAACCGTTCAAAGTTCGGGTGTAAAAGAACAACTATCCATCACGACACTTTGTAAGAATTTGGATCGAAACTTCTATAAGGGTCTACTCACTTAAAGGTTATTGTCTGCAAACCAAAAATACGCACATAGTAACAATATTGACTCACTTGACTCAGTTCCTGCTATCCCTTCGTTCCACAACATGTTTTCGTGATGTCATTTACTATTTACCTTCGCACAATTCCTACTCAAGTTTATTTAAGTTTGAAATATTTCACTTAACTTAAATACATATGTATGTATGAAAGGAAACATTATCAACATGCGTGGATAGAAGCAGGAGCTTTGATATGTAACGTATGATGCAATGTTTATCGACAAGCACTAAGAAATTAAATAGATTTTTTCAAATTTGCGCTAAAAAATAAAAATAATATGAACATCTGTTGCAAATATTGATTTCGTGTAGGTAATGCAAAATTTTAAAATACGAAAATAATTTTTTATAATTTATAATTTATAATAATAATTTATGATATAATTTCGAAGTTTTAATACAAATCATTTTGTTATATTAAATTTAATACGAACTAGAACCGAACGAAAACCGAATATAGTCAACCATAAAACTAACATATCTAATCAAAATATTACTTCTATATTTAATTCTAACAAGTACTAAAATTAATTTTACTTTTAATAAATAACTGACAGCACTGAAGAAACCTACTCCAACCATAAAGACTACACTGCTCTGAAATACGAACGCACATGTTCCAAACCCAATATATATGATACTATGTATATGTATATCACTTATTACATATATCACATTTATCACATTTATCACTTATCATGCATTTACTCTAATTTGACTCAAAACCCAAACTAAGATCTGCCTTTTGTTATTTTGCGCCAAATTTTATTAAAAAAAACGTGTGACAATATTATAAAAAAGCACGTGAGAGTTCATAACAATTAGAAGAACCCAAATGTCGTTATAGTGTCGTTTCTCAGTACTATCAAAATTTTATTTTTTAATTAAATTTGGTATAACTTTTAGCGATACTTATTACTTCCGTTTATAAAAATCGTGCCATTGAAACTTTTTTGTTAATCTTGATGAATTTCGTAGAACAGATATAACAATTAAAAAGTTTGAGAGGCCGATACAAATTGCAACTCATACTTCTGACAGTATCGAAATGACTTTCCCAGTATTTGCATTAACTTTCGCATTGCTTACAATAAGTATTAACGATGTTTTGGGTCTAAGACAGCTAACAAGCGCCGATAGCATACCCGACCTTCACCAAAGACAAGACTCAATGTTGACACCAAAATCGAGATTTAACAAAACTCACAATGAGTCTAATATAGAGTGGCCGTCAAGGGAGTTAAGGAATGAAATAAAACAGCATGATGCTGTGACATATGATCTTGGCACTCCAAAATATGAAATATTAAATCCAGATGATTTACCAGAAATAATCACTTCTAATCACCCTAATTATTACGAGTATCTTAAAAAGTACGGACAATTAACACCAGATGATGAAGTACAAATTGCCGCTAAAGAAAATAAAGCTCCAGTGGATAAGAATAAAGACGACAAAAATTCCAATTTATCCTTAACGGATGAATATAATAAAGGAGACATTGGTAAGGAAATTTCGAATACCAAAGTAGAGTTTATTATAGTAAAAACGAAACCATTAAAGATGGAAAGAGACAGAGGTGAAACGTACCCAAGTATTCCTGCAACTAGAAAAACGCTTGTCAAACATGCCAAATATGTGAGAGAAGTGGAAGGTGATGTGAAAAAAAAAGTATTTCAAGATTTGAATAAGCAGAAAAATATTAACAAAAATGACAACCATTTGTTTCTAAAATCCTATGATCAATACAGTGTACAAACACAACAACATAGAACAAAATATCCTCATAAAAAAAATAGGAATCATGACTATATCAGCCAGATGCCATCTTCAAAACTTCCAGTAAGTTATACACAATTCAATCACTACGCACATACTTCAGAATATGACCAACCACCAATAAAACAAGACATAGGAGAAATAAATAAATATAACAACGTCCAAGAGAAAAAAAGCAATATATATTCAGAGATGCCGGAGAACCAGCAAATATCAAATATACCAAATGACACACAAGGTCAACACAAAAAATATGTTCAAAATATGAACTTTAAATTAAAAGAGCAACGAAAACAATATAAAGACATCAAGCCTCATAAACAAAATGTTGAAAAAAAAGAGAGCAGTCATTTTCAGCAAGACGTTTTAAACAATTTTCAATACTTTGGCTTACCTAATCCCGAGAGCGCATCACAGAAATTGGAGAACTACAAATTAATAAAAGATCTACCATCTTTTGGGCACAGCCTAAGTATACTGACTGCAGGTTCTGATGTACCTATATCGCAAGATGTATCTCCAACACAGTTACAAGATAGCGTACACGGGAGTCTTCCAAATAAAATGAATCAACCTGATTTACACGTTTCTTCCAACCTTGGCAATGAACCTGCGACCGTGCTTTCAAACGCTGAAAATCAATATCAAAATCCTTATAATTTAAATGAAAACTATGCTCTTAAGCGTGATGAACAGTATATATCACCTAACCCACTTCTCTCGCAACAAAATCGATTCCTTTGAAACGCTACTGATTGCTACATATATGTTACATATAATAAGTTTACCTGATAAATATCAATAACGAGTGTATGTGTAAATGAATATCGTTGAAGGTGTTCAAATTATATATTTTTAAAATAAAAAAATTTTATGTTTTAATACAATACTTAAAAACTACTT
This sequence comes from Teleopsis dalmanni, assembly GCF_002237135.1. Lineage (NCBI taxonomy): Eukaryota > Metazoa > Arthropoda > Insecta > Diptera > Diopsidae > Teleopsis > Teleopsis dalmanni. The sequence continues at coordinate 47,854,358 of NC_051848.1, forward strand.
AAATGTGTTAATTTTTTACATATAAAATTAAATTTTCTTATAAAGATTCCCAGACCGCCATAAATGTTTAGTAATTGGGATCCAACTTCATTTTTGATTTTAATTCCAAAACTTTTTTTTTGTTTTTATAGATTTTAAGTGTAATGTCCATGGCATTAATAATATTACTTATATTAACAATAACAATAATAAATAGAAATTCTTGAATTTATCCGTCTAACTTACTTTACTATAACAATATCACTTGCATTCATACTCTCCAAAAGGGATAAACACTCCACTAAATTGTGATTGGATTAGATTAGATTATTTGATATATATTAATTAATTATATATTAAATAATATATATTATTTAATATATAGTATATATAATGTATACTTAATACATACAGCATCAGTACAATGAGAATAGTTCAATAAAAAAGATTTTAAATCTGGGAGAACACCTGAAACCTTCAAGTTACATTTCTTACAATCACAAATCAGTGCCACAACTTTAAGTACTTTATTGATATATGATATAAACAACGAAATATGCATAAATATATAATAGATATTGCTATGAAAAATTCTTTCTATTGGCATACATGCACAAACATATCCGAGTGGATTATCAAATCTGAGGTCTTTGTTTCACATATTCACATATAATATACCTATATACAGAAACACCATGATTATGATGTGGCATTTGGTTTGGAGGTATGATAGGTCAACAGACTTTTGAAAATTGCAATGGTGTGAATTAAGCTGTGGTAATGGATGACATGTTGTCTATATGGGCCGTTGTCACAAGTCACATAACACATCCTAATTTAGTTTTGTTGCGTTAGAAATTTTCCCGATACGTTGTTTTAGGTTTGATTGATGGAAATTGGTCATTGAACATTTGAATGGTTTTATATTTTATACCTAGTGATAAGATCTAAACAATATATTGAAATAAAAATCTGAATAAAGTCTCAATCACGAAGTGTGCTTTATTGACATTATGTTTCAGAATAACATAATGGTGACAAAGTCCAGCACAAATTCCTTCTACCATTTATGCGCAAATGCACAGTTTTTTAATACCAAGAGAAGCTGCTTGTGAATATATTATATATTTTAACCTTTTATTCATAGGTGGAACTTAGGTCTGCATGATTTTAAATACGTGTTTCATCTTGTTTGATCGAGATTTAAGCTACTCGAGATCGAAATTCTTCTAATAATTGTAATTGCGGAGCTATCACTTATGACAAAAAATAACTATTCTAACTATATGTAATATTTCAAGAAATTTGTATTTCGTAAGTGTTTGTTTATAAACTATTTAACCCATTGAAGTTTGTATGTTTTATAGGCAATCAAAATAAGTTTGAGTTGGGCAAAGCAATATTGCTTTCATGATCACAGCCAGAATGTGTGACCGACATAAAATTTCAGAAGAAAATAGGGCTAATGGAGAAATTCGTTCTTATATCCTCTAAAATGTTTTACTTATACCGAAAGTATTAGCATGAGTATTTGCAGTCAATCATAAGTAATAATTGATTATAATTTCCAATGTTATGACTTTTAGAGAGATATTAGAGAGATATAGATTTATTAAAACAAGTTATATATGGATTTTTCTTTTAGTGTTTATTATAAAAAAAAATTCTTTGCATGTGAGTCACCTATTCTTTGCTATTCCCATGGCGTTTCAATTCTAATAATGTTTGTAGTACTATCTACTTCTTCAAGTGCATTATGTTGTTTTGTTTTGTGAAGTAACAAGTTTATTAGTATTATGTAAGCGGGGGGACTGACAAACAAATTTTCAAAAGTTGCATGTTAACTTTGAGTACTGTTTAATCTAATACATATTAAAGTCAGAAGTGTCTATCCTGTGTAAACTTTGAGTACTGTTTAATCTAATACATATTAAGGTCAGAAGTGTACACAGGATAGTATGTTTTAAGTAGGAGAAAGTTAAGGAATATAATGTTATCTCAGCATAAAACTAAGACACACTAACTAAAGAGCCGCTTTTACTGCATTTTAACACTAAAATACTACTTAAATATATATTTTATTCTCTATTTTAAAGAAAGGAAACTTTCTTTAGTTAAATTTATATGTTACTGCTAGACAAGGCTAACTAAACATATCATAATTACCATTTTCTTTAAAAAATCTGGTTTAAAGCACTTTTAAGGTTCCCTCCCCTATAAGCCCCATTAACTACGGTCATGATCAAAGCACAAAATAATATATAATTTTAACCTATAATGTTTGATCTGTATTATTGATTGTCTAAACATTAACTGATTAATTATGACATTTTCTACAGACATATTAAAGTATACAAATATCTAAAATAACAAAAACCTTGGAATATAATATAATATTAGATATATATAATAATAAAAAATGATAAAAAGTATAAATATTTGTCTTTTTATCATTAGCGGAACTTTTCGCATACTGAGAAGAATTCCAATTTTTTAAAATACCAGAAACGATACAATATTCAGCGTAAAAAGCGTATGCAGGGTACGCATATTATGTCAGCAAGTCTATTGGCTCATAAATATCTGAGATGTCTACAACATGAACTACGACCGGTCCAATACAATATTTTTAAGTTAATATTCTTATAACGACATCACATGACCCACATTATCTGTCACGAGAAATTATCATTAACCACGTGATTTCTGTGTGCTTTGTCAATCAACTGGGTGTGGGAACCACATATACATAATTTTTTTTCTATTTTTTACTCTAAATATAAGCAAATTTATTTTTTTGTCAATTTTGAATATATATACTTGATAGATAAGATGAAATGTACATATTACTACCGTTTGCAGATAGAGACTTAATAGTAGTGCGCTCTTATAAATCACGCCGGAAACATAGGTGACACAACATATCAGAATAAAAAGTCAAGCTGTAGAGACGTTGCTATTGGCTAGATGGAGTTTTCAGTGAAGAACGAATTTGTTTCTACATCTGTTTTTATAAAAAACAATTTGGCATGCAGCAATATTATACTCTATGTTTTTTTTTCTAAATTTCATATTTTTTTTTAGATGTTATACTGTTAAACAGAATAATACAAAAATTAAATATTTTTTTAAGAAAATCTGATGTTAATATATGAGACATTGGATATTCATGTATAAAAGGGAAATTTAATTTAAATGTTACATTGATTTCAATGATCATAGGAACATGATCTTGTGAAACTATAGTTCATTAAAAGAAGACACCTACGTTCATAGTATGAGGAAACGAACGAATCAAGTAAAATTTCAGATAAAAAGAATTTTTACCCAAATTTCTGCACATATGTACGTGCTTTTGGTTACACTTCCGCACTGATCAGACAAAAAGTTCTGCAGCTTGACACCCAAACATTTCTAAGATCGTATATCTTTAGCTAAAAACTTGTGAATTTTTATAAATGTCTTTAAATGCCAATTAAAGCAAAAGATAAACAAAATGTTTTTAAATTTTGTTTTTATGTTTTCTATAAAAATAAGTGGGTTATAGTTGAATCAATTTAGAGTGCATTTAGTTGTATCACGCGCTTAGCTGCGTCGATTTCTGCATAATATAAGATTGTTACTTAACTGTTCCTAAATACAAAAAGATATTATTACATATATACTTCTGGTTGCTCAAATTACAAATAACGAATTAAGCATAAAATGATGGGAAAGGTAATTGCTAAAAAAAATTAGTGTAAAAAAACTGCTATATTAAGGTAAACCGGCTTTAACAGTTTTCGTTTCGCTGAGTTATGCCTTACTTCATTTCACTGGCACTATTGTGCCCCATATACATACATATGTACCTTAACAAAATTTAACCTCATTGCCTCTTTCATATATACCATATATTCGTACTATTTTTCAATATTTTTTCTTATTATTTATTTTTTGTAACTTTTTGTAAATTTGTAATTAATTATGTTTTATAACTGGAACTTTTGCAATTTTTAATATGTAGGTTACTTGGAATTTTTTCATACTTGCAATATTTGCGTTTACGGCATGTTTAGCGCATTTTCCAGAATTTTGTTCGGAATGTGAGGAGGAAGTATGGGAAGAAGTACCATGCGATGCAATGCCAACAACATACACAACTATTACAACCTCAACAACTTCTACAACTGCTATACCACCAACAACAACAACTGCAATCTCTTCAACTACAGTTCCAACAACCACCACAACAATAGAAACATCAACTCCAACACCAATTATTACTACAACTGAAATGCCCACAACAACTATAAATACAACAAGTAGGCCATATAAAATTTATGGAACCAAGAGAACAACGACCTCTACTACGCCATCGACTTTACCGCCATCGACTTTACCGCCTACAACAGCTACTCCAGATGCTTTCAAGAAATGCTATTGTGAGTGCAAAGTAGGTTGCAAAGAATTCTGTCGTAAGGTCATCATTAACTCGGACCCACGAAAACAGATTACACAAATCACTAAAACCGCACAGCGTGTACCGGAAGGTCATGTAGAAATCCAACATGTTCATCAGCGAAAATTTGTTCCAAATTATGGTAATTACAGACCTGGATACGGATACAACAGTGGTACTAGTTCCAGTAGCAGCATAGGTGGAACTAACTATGACTCAACTTGCTCTTGCGACAAATCCTCTTATTCACCTCCATCTTTATATCCGATTGAAACATCCGTTCAGGAAAAGAATTCGTATTTACCTTCACCGCTTAATTATCCACTCATTCATACAACCGAAAGAAATACAAACTATTTCAATAAAGATACTATGAACATTAATAGTTATGATGTTGATGAACTTGCGAAATTATTTCAACCAAATATATACAACACCGATTACAATAATAGAAATCGAATATACAAAGAACCTAATTATTATGACAAGAGGAACTACAAAAATTATTATAATGATGAAAACAATATCAATGATTACCTCAATCAAATAAACTCAAATAATTACGTCTACAACTATAAAAATCAGAAACCTAATGCTTATGATGTTGCATCCGGGTCAGTTTATTATACTGCATCTTTTGGAAATAATTATCTATATGGTCAACCGACACTACCTCCGAAGTATATGCCAAGAACACCAAGAACCACAATACGAACTACATCCACACCAGCCACAATTCCACAAACTTCTCCATCAACAACATCTACTACAACCAAACGCAATTATCATGTAAAAGAAATATGCATAGATAGTTATGGAAATGTTGAAAAAGAACCTGAGAAATCATATATGCCTTTAATGACAAGGCCTTCAAAAAGCAGTACCGCTCACTCAACGTATGCTTATGGGGAACTAAATCCACATTCGAAATATGAACCATACGAGCAAAGTAATTACGACCCTTTTTATTCATATAGCTCAGTACCTTCATCCCATAATCCTCAACAGCAAAATACAGAATCGCTTAATCCAAATCCATCGTTTGGTTTAGCATTAGATAATTACCTTAATAAATATATCTATTCACAAGCACCAGCAGACACAGTATCTTCATCAGGTTATTCATCACATCAGCTCCCATATTCATACAACTTTAGATAATAGCTTTAGATATGCGTTTTTTATAATTAGGAATTTTTATACTTTTATAAATTTTTACAAAATAATTTTTTAGTGTGTAAGTATAACAATACAATAATAAATTTCAATTAAATATGTAAACCTATATTAGTTTTTTATTTATTCCATTTTGTAGGACACCAAAACTAATAAAATAATTAAATAAATTAAAAGATATGTTATAAATGATGAAATGAGTTCAAATCAAACAATATTACTTACTTTTTTGGCCATAAGAACTCGTTACCGAGTTTCGATCTGACGCAGCATGTCTCTTCAGGCACCTTCTTCATTCTCGTACATCAAGTCCGGTTAGTACTCCGTCTACTTGGTCACTTCACCGGAGATACGGTCTGCCTCTACACTTTCTTCCTCCAACTAATGCTTCAATCACCTTTTTCGCTGGAGTATCAAACAATCTATTGTCATAATTTTAACCTGTACTGAAACAGAAGTCCCATTTCATCTGTATACATGAAGTATTTCTAACTCCAACTGGCATTCTAACAATTTCACCATATTTACAGTTTATTAAGATTGCGAGTAATATATATTACTTCGTTGTTCCATTAGTAGCAAATACAAAACTTGAATGTAATGCTTGAATATAGCAGCTTGGAATAGATTCAATATTAATTTTTTTGGTACTATGGTATATAAAATTGTTCACTGACAATATTTTAAAAGATTACACTTTAAAAGACATTTCAATTGTCAAGGTTTCTAGAAATGTCCGCTATCCTTTTAAACTTCTTTAAATTTTTAATTATTTTTATTATTTTATTATTTATTTTTATTAAATTTTTAATTATTATTAAATTATCTTTTTAATTATTGTTGTCTTTAAATGGTCTTACTGTAATACAAATAAAAATTTACACAGTTTCTCTATCGCAAAATAATTGCAGGTTTTTTCATGAACTTGTTTCTGTATATTTAAGATCCCAATGTGTTGTTTTTCGCACCCCAAAATTTATATTCTTACTCACATAATTCTGAGACATCTGCAATCCATTGATCGGAAGGAACAGTATGTATATAAAGGTTTACACAGGTTATGTAGGTAATTTATCTTCGCAATATTTAATTTATCGATCATTTCGGATTTAAATAATTAAATGTGTATACTTCCTGGGGCCCTATGCTCCACTAGGAAAACAGGACATCTTTGCGGCACATTTTACCTGATGGAAAACAGAGTTTCTACTTTTGAGAAATATCATTGTTCCTTACTTCTACCAGTTAATAAATTTAATTTACGTTTAACTTATCTCAAATAAAAATTTTGAAATAACAGATTATAATTCATCTATAAAGATTTCCATAGTATTATTTTAAATATAATTTTTTATTTTAAATATACCATAAATTTTATATAAAATATGTAAAAGAGGTTTTTCGAGCAGTAGTGAACTATAACAACAAAATTTAAGTTTACATTATTTTTAATTAATTGAATTCTTGGTTGACTATACAGCTATTTCGCGTATTCTCAAATTCCCATCATCTGTGGTCTTGGAAATAATTCGTGTTTTTAATAATTCGTAAATAATTTTTTGAAACTTCAAGTACCAGGAATCAACTCGTGCCCTGCCAAATATGAAGCTCAGAATTAGCGCATCTTAATCAACTGACCCAAAGCCGTACTTGACTTTTATGTTCGGATATTTTTCTAAAGTTTTTTTAATTTGTTGTTAAAGTTTAATTAACAAACTGGTCACCTTGTAAAATTAAGTCTTAAATTAAGCTTAATGTTAAATTTGCAATTGATTATTATTTTCAAAGATCTGTAATCCAATCACATTATTGTTCAAACTATAAGCAGTATCAAATTGCTAATTATATATATGGTTAAAACCAGTGACGACTGCTCTAAGGTGCGGAGGTGTGCGGTGAACACCCTAATATAATTTGCAAAATGTTAAATAACATAGGTATATAAATTTATTAAGTATCTTTACATCAAGAATTATTATTATTTATTACATTTCCATATAAATATATATTTTTAAAGTTTTAGCAAAAACAATTAAATATAATTGTCTATGAAAACTCAATTAATTTGCTTCTGTTAGCCGCTATACTTGTTAGTTGTGCTCATATATTTGCAGCTCAAATCACAGAACATTTCTATTATATTTCGTCTCTCCCCTTTGTGTGCAAAGAAGTTGGCCGCACATTCATACGTTACATATGAACAAAATAATGCGCGTGTGCTCCCGTTCGTAATATCAGAAATAGAGATTTATATAGTGGGAATTGTATGAGAGTAATTTTCTGTTCTATTCGAATATCAACTGTATGCATACGAATCCAACATGATGATTTGCCAAAGTGGTTGCATGAGCGGCTGAAGTTTGCAGCTCATCTCACCATACATTTTTATCACATTTCGTCTCTCCCCTTTTAACAGCAGCACCCACGAATTTCTGTTCTTATTGTGCGGGGTACTTGTGCGCACATTGCAAGTGGTTTCGATTTTGTTTGATCACTGCACAAACATGTATGTTTCTAAGTACAAACTCTTTTGTTTGAAAAAATTTGGTTTGATGTTACGAGAATTATGTAAAAAGTTTTGTTTCTTCCATATTGATATAATATTAAACTTGTATATAAATTATTAATTTAATTTGTTTAATATGTTATTTTGTTAATGAATTGTTAATATAATATTGCGCGAATATATTGTTGCCTTATATAAAATAGTTATTATTAATAAAAGATCTCATATATTTTAATATAAGTGGTACATGTAAAAACAACATTAAAGAAGGGCCGCACACCCTTCCAGATAGGGCACGCGTCGTCACTGGTTAAAACGTAGGTCAGTTACATTAACTACAAATTTTACCCAATGTCGCGTTTAAAAAAGATAAAGTAGTATTTTTATTACACTGCTTATTAACATTAAATTTAGCATATCCTATTATATTAAAAAATAAAAAAATAATAATAATAATAGTATGTTGTATATTTGCATGAACACTAAAAAAAATATAAACTTTTACTTTTAAAAACATATTAAAGTTAAGTTCACAATTGCATTAACCAGATTTCCAAGTGGCAATAATTTAATTACAACCTAAGCTTAGCTTCATATAAACCGTCTGTCCGTCCACAAAAATTTCCGCAAATGTGTGTTGGAATTAAGCCAAGGAGGTTGTTAATTGTTACTATGATTGGAAATAGTTATACCGACGTTTTGTACGACTTTTGAAGTCATTTACTTTTATAAAACGGGTTGTACTAAATATCTAATATAATAATATTAACATACTAATATAAGCTTGAAATTACGCTTTTAATTATTCTGTTTTTTTTTTATATATTTTGAAACATTAAATATACATTATTTATAATATTTCCTATTACAACAACTAGTCATATATAGCCAACAGGCTGTTTAAATTTAGTAAATTGAGATTTCCAATAATAATATATTCAAGATAATATTATTGTGTTATCACCACCTGTTATAAGGGATTAGTACATAGTAATCGTCTTCGTTGGTTACTTGTAACAAGAAACTTATATACTTCTTCATCTGTATGCAGCTGGAGTCTTGCATGTTGATAACCAGCCAAATTTGATTTTTCCGCAGTCATAGTAGATCCATTGAGATCGCGGTGAAGATCACGATGAATATCGCTGTTTCGAGTGTACCAGTAGGCGTTTACTATACTACGAAGAGCTTTGTTTTAAAAACGTCGAATCACATCTACATATAATACTTTTACTGGCACAACCCTTAAGCTGTGTTTTATATTGAGTATTATAGAAGTTCAGTAAAGTTACTTTATAAATAAAATACAATCGAATATATGTAAACTTAAAAAATAAACAAATATTCTTAGCTTTAAATCATTTTACATAAGGCATCATATGTTTATTTGATGGTTTGTTATTTCACAGTACCGGTCATTTAATCGATCTTTTGATCTTGCATCTTATGAGTCTTATTTTTGCTTATTGAATATATCAATAAAATCCATCAATCACAATAACCCTTGCATTCACAAAAAGTCGTTCTATAGTGCGGCTTTGGTCTGAAGGTTTGATAAACTACTACATTTTCAAAGATGACAAAGAAATGACACAAATACTCAATTTTGAGCTACAGCTACTTGATTATAGATATGAAAAACACGTGGTTTCAATAGAATAATGTCATAAACCACATAACATTAATTTCATTGTTTCTCTGATATAATATGGATACTGGGTTCATGCGATTTATCAACACTGGAGTTTTTTTAGTAAGACTGAATAAAGAATTTGGTTGATATAGATAACCCACAATCCTTATACTCGGAGTTGTGATAACGTAGATTTGTTAAGTTATTGCCAAACTGTTGTCAGCTTCGCGCCAACAAGTCACCGACTACTACTTCAAGAGGGTTTAATACTGTACGATATTCCGTGAAGGATACTTAAATAATATTACATCTAATGGCAATAATTATGCAATATGCTAGAAAAAAATATGATCAAAATCTCAATCACAAGTGCAACTTAATTTCGTTTGTTTTAAGAACCATAAAATGAATAACCCTGTATATATGTGAAAAGTCTTTAGTGTTCTGCTAAACTTACGGATCTCAGTCATGGCTTCTGTAAGCACTTTGAAATATCAAAAGATTTTTGGTAAAATATGTAACTTCCTTGAGTTTTCAATACTATGTCAATGTAATAATAAGATATTGAATGCTTAGTTTATTACTTTATTAATTAGCAAAATTTTTCAAAACATTTTGCAAGATGCAAAGAGTGTGTTAATTGCGACACATTTGCTGCAAGATATATGATAATAAAATAAGACCATTTATTTGGTCAACTAATGATTTCAAAATCAAAGTAAGGCAACTCAAGACAAGTATACACATTTAGTGACAATATCTTGCAACACTAAGTGAACCGAAATGGACTTATTCATACACATGTGCTAAGTTACTCACACCGAGAGATGCAAATTTTCAATAACGTGAAAGCTTTATATATTAAAAAAAAAAAAGAAATATCTATTGGGTATTTTGGCAGAGTAGCCTAACTGGCTATTAGTAAGTTAAAATTTAGGTGGGTTTATTGCAAATAATATGGAAAAAGAAATTCTAAATAAAAAATGTGTCAACTTAACACACTTGTAGGCTTAGGTTTTGAAAACATATAAAAGTTAGCCACTAATTCCTACTGATTATAGTCTTTAGCAGGAGCTTCATGTGCCACTTTATAAAAAGACAATCTGCTTGTACCAAATTTATAACATATAACTTAAACATGGTAAGCAAAAATTTTGTGTCAATACGTACTGTAGTTCCCTAATCAAAATTTATTATTTTTTATTTATCAATGGATTTTCTCACTCTCTCTATGGTTGCAGGTAATTACTTTCTTCTTGATTCTTTTGAGCACAGCATACGCTATTGAACTGGATGGGCATATCTATCATGCTGGCCCTTCTTCGCTATACAAGCCGTCTTTCGTTAAAACAGTTGAAACAGAAAAACCAGCACATTATGGATTTTCCTATTCAGTTCATGATGATCACACAGGTGATGTAAAAAGCCTGCAGGAATCACGCAAAGATGATATTGTAAAAGGCCAATATAGCCTCATAGATTCTGATGGTTACTTACGTACAGTTGATTATACATCTGACAAGCATAGCGGTTTTAATGCTGTTGTACGTCGGGAGCCACTAGGGACTAAATACCCAAAATATCCCGTACCTAAGGCACACGAACCAAAATTAAACTATGACAGCTATAGTTATGATCACTGAAGTACTTTGAACCTAATGCAAATGTTCACAATTATAGCCTGGATCTTATCTTTTTCACATATTTTTGGTAATCTAAAGTATTTAACAAGGCTAAATCATTTCAATTAATTTTTACCTTTCTTGTACGAATATGACTGAAATAAAAAAACTATTTAAATTGATAATTAGTAAAATAAAGATATATTAAAATAAATCAATTAATATTACATACTTTTCTATATACCTTTCACACTTTTTAAAATAAAAAAATTCGCTTTTCTTGAGTTGAACTCAGGATACAACCAAGGCACAAACCGAAATCAAAGAAATTAAAAGAAATCAACGTAGAATCGGTGACTATAACTAGAAATTGTTAGTTGCGCTAATGTAATGACGAAGGTCGGACAGAGAGAGAGAAAAAGAGAGAGACCGTAAATTCTTACCCAACATAACCCATTAATCTCAATCTGTTCCCTGCATAAATTGGACAAAAGCAAACAAAGTGCTCTGTATTATACATATACTTGACATAGATGAACAAATAGAATCTCCCGATTTCTATATGAGATTTCCGTAACTGAATTGAAATAAAAAGACTTATAGGTCTAAAGAAGTAAAAGCCCACAAATAACTAAAAGTTTTAACATCAGAACTTGCAAATCTTGAGTGGCTTTAAAGCAACCACAGCAAGTGATACTAACATTAATATATTGTTTTCAATTAAATTAATTTATTAATTTATTGTTGAACACCAATAAATAATAATTCATTTCGTGGTTCTGACTTAGTATCACTATTTTACAACTGAGGATTTTTTGTTTCTAATATTTTGCAGTGATGAGCCTTATTTTCCACTTGCTAGATACGTCAGCAAAGTCCAATGTCAAAAAACCCTTGTATTTATAAAAAACTACTGGATGGTGTGTATATAGTCTGAAACTCTGATGTGCCCGTACTGTGTCAATTCTAACCGTTGCATTCACATGATTACCAACTTTTTTGTTGTGAAATCTCACGAATGTGAAATATATATGCCTTCAATTGGACAGTTCCACAACAGAAGCCACTCAACGAATTTGTTGTGTGAGAAATTTTACGGTTTGGTGATATAAGTTGGGCACCAATATCATGCGATTTGTCATCACTGGACTTTTGTTTGGGGTTAGGAACAGGACTACATATTTGGTTAAGTTATGGCCGAACTGTTATTAGTTTCCACCAATAAACGTTACTAACTAATTTTTTAGAAGTATCGTTTTCCATTTTCATTCATTATCTATAGAATACGCACTATTAAAACTTAAAATGAAATATGTATATAAATGTGTATATTTGGCAAAAAAGTAAATATTCGATTGCACATGCAACGTTTTATAATGTAAGTATGAATTTATTTATGTAATTTTATTTTCCTGATGAAACACACATGAGCACATCTGTCATTGTGATTGTCATAAAATTCTTTCTTTAGTTAGTATTTTCAGTTGACTTCTCTGGATTATTTTTGGATCCTACGTCATTTGTACTTACTTCGCAGTTGCTCATATGTTTAGGAGGAATATAAAACCACCAAGCACCAAAGAAAAATATCGTCGAGAATAATTTGGCAATAAACGCAAGCCACAGCATGTACCTGATAGAAAACGATATAGGTTAAAAATATATGTGTACATATATACGAAATATATAGTAAGCTATTAAAAATTATAAAAGCATCAAAATATCGCTTTAGAGTTATAAATCTGAATATAAGTAGGTTTTGTTAAATTATATCTTTTATCTTACTTTAAAATACTACATTTAAATACTTAAATATTATTATTTTTATGATGCAATAGGATCTATTTTATGTAAACTAAATAAATTCGTAAACATACTGACACCGATAGTCATGCTCACTCGATAACCTAATGTACGAAAACAATCAGTATTCCATTCGAGAAAAAAAACACAGTGAATAGCACAATTAACTTTGGTCTATACTACTGCTTGTTAGCAAGCGGTCCAACGCTCATCCTGATGGCCAAGTCAGAGTAAAAATGGCTTATATGTATAATATATCGGATATGAAGATATAACACATATTTTGTGGAAATAAATAATGATATGGCCATATTGTCATTAAAGTGGATTGATGACTCTTTTTGTACGAATGTTACTGCCGGTCCTCGGGTGTATTGATGACGTCGGTTGTGTTACTGATTGTTTGTGAAAAATACAGTTGATCCAATAGCGTAAACACTAGGTTGCAGTATTCACTACATTATTGACACACTCAGGATGTATTTCATGCAGTACTTTCGTAGAAATTCTACATACTTTTGTTTTTTGATTTTTTTAAAAACAAAGATTTAATCGTTGGGTACCGGTTGAGGATCCTTGTTGAAATAAAATCAACATTAAATATATTTTTCGTAATTAAACTTTAGGTATTTAATGATTTTTAATATTTAGCTATTTAGAAGTTTTTCAGCTATTTTAGAATTTAAAGTATTCTAAGAAATTTTACTAATTTTAGATATAGGAATCTGCTAGCAACATTACGTAGGGTATGGGCTTTTCATTACAAGGTTATTGCTGTCGGTCCATGCTAGTTGCAGGGATATAGATTGTGTTATGGTTTTAATGTGTTTATAAGAAGAAAGATAAATTTGAACAGGTGTACCATCTGCTCAAAAAGTACTCGGGTTTTGTAAATAAAACATACAAATTTAAATTTTATTTCAAAGGGCTATTACTTAAGGAGTTGTTAACAAACAATAAAATCCGGATACTTTTTGAGCAGATGGTACTTAAAACTTAGGAATTTTTCAGATTATTAGTTTTTAATTCATATCCATGATTAAAATTACACTCTGTACGAAATATTCAAAGAATTGAATTATTCTTGATATAATTTCTGAGTTATTCTCATAAACTTAAAACTCTAAATAGATATTTTGACAATAGTTTGATTATAACCTGAATAAAAAATAGGTTGAATAATACATTTTTTGTAAAGATCTTAAACTATTTTTGATAAATGATTCATAATAAACTATTTATTAATTTTTTTTTTTAAAAAATACAAGATTTACTTTAATTTTTTTCATCTAACAATAGTATTTTTTTATTTTTTTGACGAGAGTCTGACATAATAGTCGATTACTAATAGAAATTTTTCATATGATCATTTATGTTTTTTCACATATGTATAAAAATGCAGTTATGCATATACAAGGTGAGATGAAAAAACTGCAACAAAGTAAAACGCCATAATTTTTTCATTTTTTTTAAATTTTATTGAATGAAAGCAAAAAATGTCGGAAATAACATCAAATTTGAGAATCGGTTTAGAATTGTTCGAATTGGCCACCTTTGGCACGAACTATGGCCTTCAAACGGCCAATGAAACCATCACACGCTGCCCGAAAGTGGCTCTGTGGTATTTTGTCCCATTCTCGGCGAAGCGCTTGCTTGAGATGATCGACACTTTGGTATTTTTTAGTGCCAACCTTGCTTTCCAAAATACCCCAGGCACAATAGTCCAACGGATTGGCATCCGGAGATTTTGGTGGCCATTGTGCGGTGGAAATGAAGCGAGGAACCTCATTTCTTAACCATTCTTGGGTGGCGCGTGCTGAGTGCGATAGTGCTGAGTCCTGTTGGAATGTTCAAGGTCTGCGGCCGAAATGTTTGCGTGCCCAGGGCTTCAGAACTCCCTCCAAAATATTTTCGCGATAGATTTGCGCATTGATTTTGACCCCACGGTCGATGAATACGAGCGGCGAGCGACCATCGGCTGTTATGGCGGCCCACACCATCACCATGGCCGGCTTTTGAGTTGTGGTGGCCAACAGAAGTTGCAAATTTTCAGCTGACCTCTCTGGCAAGTAAACACGATCATTTTGTTTGTTTACAAACTGCTGGATAACGAATGGTTTCTCATCGGAGAAAACCAAATTCGGCAGTTCACCACTTTCGGCCAAGCGAAGCAACTCTTTAGCTTTTTCGAGTCTAACTTTTTTTTGCGCATCAGTAAGATCTTGCACTTTTTGGAACTTCAATGGCTTTAGTCCAAGCTCATTTTTCAATATTTGCTGAATGGCATATTGCGATATGTTCAGCTCACGAGCCATTTTTCGTCCACTGCGACGCGGATTTCGTTCAATTCGCTTCTTCACTTTTCGAACCATTTCTGCCGATGTTGCTGTTTTTTTTCGTCCACTTCCTTGACGTTACCAGTATCATGGTAACGAGCGATGGTACGAGACACAAAACATTTATTCACTTTTAAATGCTGGAGGGCTCTAACGATAGCCACTTGTGGTTTTCCAGCCAAATGGAAAGCAATCACACTATCACGCTTGAATTCCATCACAAATAACTTTTTTTCTGAAAAATTCCCACCAAAATGCTTTTGTGCGCTTGTAAACAATATAATGAGCTGTCACTAGAATCTGACAGCTGTGGGACGAGCGGTTTAGAAATGACAGCAGTCTGAAGTTGGTTGCAGTTTTTTCATCTCACCTTGTATATAACCGAAAAAGTTCAAAATGCTGCAATTCTAGAACCTGTAAGTCTCAAGATTTACTAACTCTTGTGAATAAGAAATCAAAATCGAATTTATGTATTTATAATTTTTTTAAGTGAGTTTTGTAACATCCTATGATACATATATCTTTTATAATTGATTTCATATAATAATGGGATCAATTGAAGTTATCAAGGATCTACTGTAAAATACTTAACTAATATTTTGGCAGTCATTTTTTTATCGAAAATTGAAAATTTTATTGAAAATCTGTATGTGGGAGATTTTTGTATGGAGTTGTAAGGTATGTCTACGGTTTGAAAGAATACATGTGACTTTAGGCCAACAAACGATTTGTAAATCTTATTATTTATAAGCAGGAGATAAACACGAATTTTACTTACGTACGCTTTAAAAACTTAGGATTATCCCCATTTGTGTACTTTAACAGCAACACAAATCTTTACAGTTATGATAAATTCTTCACTGGTAACGTACGAGGGGTACGATTATAATGGCGAACCTAAGAATCTAGTAAAAACTAGTAGTAATATAGTATTCTTTTTATTTTGCAAATTTATTCTACGTTAATTTTTGCAAATAAACTGAAATTTAAAAATTTGTTCTTACAACTTAAATTCCTATATTCCGGAATAAGTAATAAACGAATATTTCTATATTCTCCGTCAAAAAAAAACTTAAGTAAACTTATTTCGACTTAATGTTGTAATTAATTTTTGTGAACACAAAATAAATTTAAAATTAATACATGATAAACTATTCATACTCCAAGTTTAAAGAAAAGGTTTCTCATAAAATCATAAAAATTTTAAATAAAAATATATAGGTATCTATATTAAAGAATCTTAATATTTTAAATTTTTCCTTACGTGCTCATATGTTTATTATCATAAACCAAGCATGCACCCGTTTCCAATAAATCGGAGTTAATCTTTTGCCAAAGTATGCAGCTCTTATCAATTAAGGTGCCAAAAATCATCGGTGCTGGAATTGTGCCTAATAAACGCACCTTGATCCATTGGATACCAAGTGCAAAAGATCGTTGATCATCATGAACACATCTACCAAGAAAATTAACTAATAAAAAACGACTTTAAAACTAGAAGTCTATATGAACTAACCTTAAAGTAGCAGAGAGTGCTGGCATTGAGGCTAGAAAAGTAAATAACATAAGCACGGTACAGAGCGCTGAAAAGTGCATTAAATAATCACATTTCGATTTGCACATTACATTTGTTGCTGCTGGCATTAAGGAACTATTATAATTATTAAATTCTGTATTAATACAACTGCATTCAGTATATGCCTTTGTGTGGTTTACGTCATGCTCTTCTTTACAACCAGCATAGCATGGACTAAAATACATCATGCCATCAATACCACAGATCGGTTCATAGTCAAATCGATTACATCCACAATTCACGTTACATGCAGCATTCAGTTTATCAAGATATAGATCTGAGTTATTTTCCGTTTTTGCCTTTTTGATTGTATCTGCTTCGTTCAAATTTATAAAATAACTAGAGGTGACTCCCGCAAATTTTAAATTAGGGCATGTGAAAAGGAAGCAGGTCGTAAAAAATATAGCCAATAACGTGACCAGTAAACATAACTTTATAATTCCTGCACAAGTCAAATTAAGCTTTTTTACTAAATATCCTCCGAGATATGTGCCACCACCGCCAGCTGGAACTGTAATAAGACCCATTATTAGCGCAGCCCATACTGGAGATATACTGAATTGGTTTTCTATTTGTTTTGGTAAAAATGCTGCGAATCCAGCTATTAGTAATCCCTCTGAGGCACCAGCTAAATTTAAAAAAACGAATGTTGGATTACGCAGAAGTGATAAAAGTGCCACTGGAAGTTGTTTAAACTTTGTAAACTTTTGTTCTTTCTTTAGTACATCATCAGCATTATAAGCCTCTGAAACCTTTTCAGATTGTAATTTTTCAGCGCCTGGAAGCGATTTCGGATATCCGAAAATTGGTACTGCAATCAAAACGCATATCAAAGCCGAAAATACAAATCCGATCCACCAAGCTCCTATCCACACATTACTCCGAAAATTTACCCCAATTCTATAAAATAGTATTATTAGTGTATATCAAATTCTTTGAACATAATGCAAACATTTTGAACTAAATAAACAAAATAAACTATTAAATTAATAAAAGTGCAAGGACTGAGTTCAGTATAAAGTTATATATAATGGAGTTCTTATTAAACAGGATTTAAAAAAAAAAATATTTAAGTTGGTGCCAGCTATTTGCAATTGCAAGCATAGATCTTTGGTGGATGGGGTCGCAAGTCCATGGAAACGATTACATCAAGTTTCGCGTCTGATCGCATTTAACTTTGTAATGACAACGCAATGCTCTTCGTGCGGAACTTAATATAGCGGTGAGGATGTGGCGCCCCCAAGAGTTTTACTTTGAGTAACGTATTTGACAGTCATCATTTAAAATCAGCCATTAGCCACCAAGGAAATACTTAAAAAATATCAAATATTGACAAAGTCTGCAAACAAAATAAAAGTTATGCACCTAAATATTCAGGCCATTTATAGAGATGGTGCATCTTTTCAACTGAAAGAAGTTGTACACAATTGTCAAGGTGGACAACACATCTATATAGGAATGACTGCAGAGTGCAGAATGACTGCTCTATATCAGTAAACTGAAATAACTATTACTAGAGTTGCCATATAAATGAGCGTGATTTTGGGTGCAGTCCTGTTAGTTAAAGATTCAAGCAAGTGGGCAAAAAACTTGCTATTATTCGCAACGAAGAATCATTTTTTAATATAATTAGGTATGCACACTGACATATAAAAAGACAATATCATCAATGATATTTTCTGCGCAATATTCGAGCGCTATTCTGGTCCCTGTAGATGCCCAACCATGATAATCGCTGCCTTGCATTCAATAGCTATTCAAATCGTGTACGAACAGTATCAGTTTTTCTTCCATTATAATCATCATTTATTTAAATTCCTTTGAAATTTTTTATATAAATAAAAATGAAAATTTGTTAATAATACATATTGATATACTGAGTTTTTTAAATACTCACTGTTCAGCATCCACGCTCATAAAGTCTGTGTAGATAAGTAAAAGCTGTCCACCTAAAACATAGCCCACAGCAGGTCCAATTATAGCCATTGTGTAATAAATTCCTACATTAAATAAAGTTAATAATCCTTATCAATTTATTACTTTAACTGTTTTTGTTGTATTTATTTAATAGAATTGACCTTGGCAGCCCCTGCTCTATATACTGTCAAAGCGCAAATAATTCAATTATTTAAGTACCTAATAAGGGATTAAAACTTAAGAGGATAACAGCTAACTAATGGGAGAAAATATTTTGGGAATTATGGAAACACGCGATTTATATAAAATGGCCGATAACTTTTTTTAAAGAACAAATTTAAGGTGGAGCCAACCAATCTCCACTGATTGCAATCAATTTCAAACAATGATCAAGTAAGATCGATCTGATGCTGATTATATATATTAAATTTTGATATCTTACAAATTAAATTAATATAAAATTTCTAATAAAAATTTAGTTTTCAAGTCTACTTAATATATACGTTTTAATATTTTGGCAATGATGTATCAAAACTCTCATTTTTTATACGAGACGTTGATAATTTTGAATAGGTGGCACCTAACAGTATGGGCCGAAAGGTATACTTCAATATTATTAGCTACACTTCGTTTAAAAATTTATTTAAATTTAAAAAAATAGAAAGATAAGAAACTTTTAGGCTCTTGAAAAATGTTAGTGTATTTAAATCTTTATATTTTTTTTTGTTTTTTTTTTTTAATTTTAAGTAATATATTGAACAAAAAATATCTTTTAAACTTTTCAAATTAAAAACATGGATCTTGTATTAGGAACTAAGTTTTAGAATCAATGTATTGCCATCTAATATAATTTAGAAATATATTTCATATTTATATAAAGCAAATACCTAAGTTATATATTAGTGGAAAATCAATTCAACAATTCAATTATACTTGGAAACATCTACAAACTTCATAACATTTTTAAGAAATAAGATATTTTTTACATCATTTCAAGGATACAATAACTAGAAGATTTTGTGATATGTTTCAGTTATGATGTGAAGATGACCTTGCGACAAAATTCAATACATGGTAGATGAATATGGTGCTTGCTACATATATATAAAGAAAAAACAGTTGAAATTATCATCATAGGTAAAAGAACTTTAATTGTTTTCATTGATAAAGGACGTTATAGTTCCAATTAGTTTTCTAAAAGTTTGTACCGCGTTACTATAATTCCTTACACATTATCAAAAACAGTTGTCACAGCGGACGTATTATAAATTGAGAAATACTTATCACAATTGGGTAATAACGCTTACACGATCTTTCTCTATTACCAATTAATGTCAAATCAGCTAACATAATCGATATTTAGGACCTCCATTATAGATTTTGCAAATTGGAAAACAAGGAAAAAATTTCAAATGTCATGAGCTTATAGTAATGGATTTACACCAGCTTTTATATAATAAATTTATTGTATAGTAGATGATAATCTATAATATGTTTTGTATGAAGTTATTAATTGATATTTTTGTTGTTAAACTATTTTTGCGAGCTGTTAGCAGAGATATATTCTTACGACGATGTCAAAATTTACTCACAAAAAACAGGTTGAGTAATATACAAGAGTTATATAAATATGTCAGGATATATAGGAATATCTAAAGATGTGAGTTCAGCAAACATTAAATAGAAATTCACTTGCATGTTCAAATCAGTGTAATATAGAAAGCAGGGGCACAGCTGATTTGTATTAAAAGTGTTATAGAAGTTGAAGAAATTGAATAAGATTAGAATAAAAATATTAGATTTATTATGCTTAGAACTATGACGAAATAAAACATTTATTAATAATTTAACTAGCTTATGAAATTTTGTAATATAAATAATTTTTTAATTTTGTAATTTTTTATTTATCATATGACAAATATTCATCTTTTATCCTAACGATATATTTTTTCGTCAGTTATTAATTGCATTTTTTGATTGTCTTTCATTATCTTAATTCTTTGAACAGTATCTTCATTTGAGCTAATTTAATAATCACAAGCACATTTATGACTATTGTTACATTTCAAACGCAAACGCAATTGAAAATAAGTTAAATTTGCAACAACAATGATGGTGTGTTGTGTGCTATAAAAGCTTGTTTTTTTATGTTAAACTCATTTGAGCAGATAGTGCAAAATACTGAGCTATGACTGAAAATAAACAATTTCAATGCCGGATTTATTCACATTAGTAAATAATATTGTAACGCAATATTTATGTATGGTATATGCATTTTATTGTCTAAAGCACTGTTTTGCTAAACCATTGGGAGAAAATTAAAGCAATAAATTTTGTTGTCAGCAATATGAAAACTCTATCTTATTAACTTACACATCCACCCTCATCTTTAAACTTTGAATAATCGCAATATGACATGCAACCCTCTCAACCATATCGTAAATGCCAATACATCTGCGATAATGAATGAAAAAAATTGTGGAATCATCTTGCAGAATCAGCAATTTTCAGTCACATCTTTTTTATTTAACTTTCAAGTACTAAAAACAAAATTAATATCTCGAAAGGCATAGGGATAGTATAGAATGTAGAACGCATATTGTGCAAATGCCATCACAAATGCCTCTTATTTTACATTTTTGCTTTAAATCAAATCAAAAAACTTAGTACAATCACAACAGACAACAAAGTGAAATTCGTATTACTATGGTCTTTAATATACATGAAGTTTAAACAGAATCCATGTTATTATATTTATAGAATAAACTTCTTTGAAAGAACGAAAACACTGCATATATTAAAGTACTGTTTCCATTAGTAACAGTAATACGGATGAGCTATATCTCAGACATATAAATATAAACTTTTTTTATTCGACAATGTTATTTGTTATTACTTTTTTTAAAATTTAACAATTTGACGACTCTTCTATAAGCTCTTGATTTGCAAAGAAACATACTATTAAAATGACTGATGCAATTCTTTTACAATTTCAGCTATGTTCTATCAATGTCAATATCACAGCTTAACAAAAGATGTGGTATACTTTATTAATTGTTTGATTGAAATAGTAAATGCCATATAAGTAAATCTTCACATATAAATATTAAGAAGCTGCAAATAAACACCAAACTTACCTAAATATACAGATGACATTTTCTTCGAAACATTTTCATCTATATATGTAACACCTAAAGTAAAAAGTGGGGATGCGCCAGCTCCATGCAACAGTTGAGCGAAGAAAAATAACCAAACTGTCCATGTGAGGTTTTCAGCATCGGTGGAAATTTCATGATTTCTATTATTCGTAGTCGCATTTGACTAAAAAATTAATAATTTTAATAGTAGTCACACAATTAAATTTGGGTTGGTGTACTTACTTCTGTCTGAGAAAAATTTGATGTGACCTTGTCTACACATGTGTCAATATTCAGTAAAGTAGCACGATAATTGTCGACTAAAAAATGCGGCAATGCAAACACAAAAGAGCCTAATCCCATGAGCACGATACCTAATGAAATTATTTTCGGTTTAGAAGTACCGAAACGCCCGCCGTAATAGGTGACGGGCACAAGACAAATAAATGAGGCTATATCATAGCCACTGGCAATAATTCCAGTCTGACTTGAGCGAAGACCAAACCGTCTTTCGATTGTAGTAATTACCACATTAATAAATCCATTAACAATTAACCCTGCAAATACACAAGTAATTTTTATTTTTCTAAAAAAATTTTTTCTTTATTTTACTTATATAAAAAGTATTGAAAAAAAAATTAATTAATTTAGAAAATATTAAAATAAATCTTAAAATACAGAAAACCAAAACACAAAAATTAAATCTATTTTCATACTCATGTTTTCAAAATTGCTTCGTTTAACATTTAACGGTGCTTCGTTCAAGCACTTTTTTAAAATAATTTACTATAAAAAGAACTTTATTTGTATATTGTAATGTATTCATTTTAATATAAATATTACTATAATCAGTGCTCCTAATCTGATAGATACTATAAATTTTATAATATAACTCGTATGGATTTTACTGCATATTTCCTGGTCTACACTCATTGAAAACTTCATTTTTAATTTGTTTAAATATCACTTGAGCCACCTTAGTAGTGCATGTGTAGATTTATTTAAAGTATCTATTATGACGATTGACGCTGGTGTGGAAATTAATTATTTTTTTTTGTTTGTGCCTCATTCCGACAGATTTGAAGAAAAATATGTACCATTCGTTACCATTATTAACGATGTCAGCAAACAAACTTTGCATAAAATTATTCATTTAGCGTCATACAACATCGCTAATAAGTAGCAACAGATAACGACACCAAACACCAAGCAACTATAAATCTTCATAAGTGATTTCGTTACAGCTAAGTGCACGTTTTTATTAAAAGGCACGTGACCGAAAATATTAATCAGTTAGGATGGATTTGCATGATTTATGGCCAAATGGTGTTACTTTACTGTGGCCGATAAAAATCTACATACGACCCCAATTTCCACTGCCCGAAGAGTTCAAAAACGTTTTGAAGAAAAGTAATTATGCAGTTTTGTTGAAAATCTTTTTTATTAATATATCACCCAAAAAATTACTTACTTCTATATAATATTAAAAATTATTCACGAAAAATCAAAAAAATAAATGTTGAAAAAAGTTTACATACAACTCACTCCCATGTGACGAATTACATGGATGTATGAATTATAACGGGGAAGAATCGTTTTTTTTTTTTAAATCTACTTTTTGTACTTTCTTTTTTTAGAATTGGTATAAATTGTGTGAATTGAAGGATTATTGATTTCAAGGAGTATTTATTTATGTTAATGGGCCCGGGAAAAGAGATGGGAAGTGCTGTATAAAATTGTAGAAAAAAACACAAGTAGAAAAAAACGTTTAGTATACTATACTGGTATACTATACTACTGGTATATTATGACTGTTGTTTTAATGAAAAATAATACTTCAAGGCCTACTAAATAACTTTTAAAACCAGGTAGTGACTGTTTAAATAAACTACTTTACACAGAATACCGTAAAAATGATTAAAGATATAAAATATCAAGACTTAAAGATTGTTCGTATCGACACGATACTTAATGCAACTACATTAAAACTACAAGTCCATGACTTTTTCTCATAACAAATCAAAAAGAAGATGTGGTGAGGCCATATATATCTTTTACATTCATATCTTTAATTTCACACCAAAAGAAATTTAATTGAATTAAACCGATCGGAATAGATGATTTGTATCACACATTTGTTGATTTCAAAAAAGTAACTTTTTGTCTTTTTGTAAATGAAATGATCTTGTGATTTAATCTGACATATCACATCATGTAAATTGTTTATTGACATATCAATCAGAAAAAAGAGCCGTATCACTGAAGAAAGTAACACTGCGATTTAGTAACATTAGAACTATGCCCTGAAATAAACCACGATATGGATGAATCCTTATATAAATATATATTTAAATTTATTATTTGCATTTTAACAAATTAAAAAAACTGAAAACTTAAAATTCCTATTTAACACGTTAAAGACCGCATGCCAACCGTTGGGTTACTCCGAAACAACATTACCGGCCCGCGTGCGGATGGGCACCCATGTTTTACATGGGGATTCTGGACAAAATCAAAGCTAGAATGTGGAAGACAAACTGACTCACCGGTGGGCATGCGGTTTACGAGAGTAAATGCACATGTTGAGACCGGGTAATCGCCCGTGGGCACTTTAATTGATATAAATCTAGGGGTTAAATTATGTCTACCTCAAATTATTGTACACTAAAAATATATTTAAAAAATGATATACGTAATTAACAATAAAAATACCGAAGTCCCTATGTGAGAAATAAGATTTTTCAATGCGGTCTTCAACGTGTTAAATAATTCTTAAAAGTGTATCTTAACAGAGCCCTGGTTTTTATTGTTTGAAGAAGCTTTGATTTCAGTTTTCCTGGACGCTACATTAAAATGTCAATAAGAAACTAGTTTCACATAGTTTTGCTTACTTTCAGATTTAAAATGTTGAACTGCTTTTGGGGCGATTGAAAACAAAAATGAATCAGTACTTTTATTTTTTTGTTCTTCTTCTTCCACATTCACAGCAAAGCAAGTTTTCAATGCCTAGAATTCATCCAGTGTGATCTTGCGCAAAAATTATTCCAGCACAATTAATTCTCAAATATCACTCCAGTGTGACTAAGACCAATTGGAAGAATTCTGTATTTTAAAAACAAAACAGTAGTCCTTCACAATGTACCAGCTTTGCAATGTTCGATTAGGTCGAGTGTATTGAAATTCGAGTATTTGTTTCGTACAATTAAATGTACGTAAATATTAATCCTTTTAAAAATAAAATTAAAATTGGTTGATTTTAGATAAGTAAATTTTCGAGTTTTTCGTAGTTTACTCTTGTCAATAAACTATTTGAAATTACTTTTATTTTTTTTAAAAAATCACAGGTGAATTTAATTCGAAAGATATTGGACAATATATTGGACTATTTTTACCTTATATATTTACTTTTTTGCATTTTTCTAAACATTTATAATTAAAATTTTAATTTTCAATAACAAAAGTTTAGTTTTGTATACAAAGAGATAATATTGAGAAATTAGTAAATTAGTAAATTTTCTGATACCATTCAACTATTTTGGATACCACCGAATATCCGTCAACAATGATCTTTGAAAGCATACATGAGTTTCATTGTTCGTATAATATTTTTGGACTGACAAATTTGAATAGTAGAGTCGCGTCTTAACACACAAAGCCAACATACAATCACACTTGCTGTACCACTTTTAGAACTACCACATAACCCAAATCTCTACAAATCAGCTTAACTATTATAAAGTGTTGTTCTATTAAATTTAAACACTATAATTTACTCAATATTTATTGCTCAGATATTTACACTGCGACAAATCCTGGAAAAAGCCCACCACCTTTTTGTCGATTATAAAGCAACTTTCTATTCCCCATAAGGAATCGCGTTTACGCCGCAATGTCTGAGCTCGATATCCCTGCAAAGTTAATGCAACTCTGCGGAATGATCTTGAGCAATACCAGTAATTCCGTCAAGGCAGGATCTCTCTGAACCTTTTAATACCGTGCGAGGCTTCAGACAAGGTAATCCCTTATCATGTGATCTTTTCAATTTCGTTATGGCAGTGATCATGCGCAGGTGTCCAAAAACTGTCATCACTCGCAAAAATATTAAAAAGTACATCAAATAGAATAAAAGTATAATCAAAAAAATACTATATATATGGCTGAGGCTACGAGCGTTTAGATATAATAAAGTCTTCGCGCATTGGAAGCAGCGTTTATTGGCTTTGAAATAAAAATCAAATACAATCACTTAAATATTTTTAACAGTTTGTTAGAACCACCACACTATAGCGACCAGAGAGTAATCAAAACCGCGAGTTATAAAATACGAGAGCCCCGAAAAAATGGCGATTGGAAATGTCATGATAATTATTAAATGACATAATAGAAGCTAATGTAACAGAACTGGAAAAATGTACACGTATTCCGAAAGAAAAAATCATCAAAAAATAAAAAATATCAATTTAAAAAAAAAATTTCATTGTAATTCATTGCTATTTAATAAGTTTCTTAACTGCATGAAATTATTGTTTTACAATGGATCGTTTTATACTTTGGTATTTGACATAATTAAAGTTCTTGAATTAGAAGAAGTTGCAATCAAATCCACTTATTCACCAATTATAGTCCAAGTGCCAAAACCAGAGTTAACTTTTGTTAAATAAAGATTTTATGTTTTTCATAGTTTGGTATATTAAAATACATCATGAAGTGCACAATATCTAGATTTCATATAATATTCTAATAATATACTAATTTTTGATTTCCACCAATATGTAAAAAGGAAGAAACATTGTACAACAAAAACAATTTTAACTTTTTTCTAATATTATAAAATAGCTATGTAATATTTTTAGTTTTATATAATAGATTGGGGTTAGTATATTAATATAATAGTTTCCAGTTAGTATACTTCTTTCAAACTAAAATAGTTACCTTGCATAGCTCCACCCCAGCATAACCAGAACAGCGCCCATTTTGCACTGCAAAACCTTTGCAAACATTTCGGTTTAATTTTGCCCCATCCAATTGTTTGTATCGAATAATCTTCCTTATTATGGACATCCATATTTACAAAATCGACGGCTATATTCTCGGCTTGACTAGATTTGGCGCTGTTATTATTATTTTGAATAAAAGTACCTTTGCTACATAAAGTGTTGTCTGTGGTCCATAACGACGGTAAAGTCACTTCTACATTGAAATTGCTGTTTTCGTGATTCACAGATACATTTAAATCTTTTCTAACATCAATATTAGAATCTATTGACTGCATCGAGCTAAATGAATTAAAAAAATAAATCACGTTATATGTATATGTACATAAATCATCCGTAAAATGTACATATTAAGATTCACTGAGATAAGTATAAAGTTCGATTTTTTAAATTTTTATAAGTTTTGTTCAGAAAGTAAGCTCGTTTTTCCTAATAGGCAATTGAAATCTATTTTTTCATCCTATTTCAGACTTAAATATTGTTGCTATTACAAAGTATTTCCCAACAAAGTTCCATAAATAAGGGAGATGAATGCTTGATGTAAGGACCCAAAAAAAAAATTGTATCTTAAGTGTAGACTTGTTTCCAATATTTACCAAGATTATAATGGTTTCATTTATATAAAATTTTCTTTGACACTCTATATCTCAATAAATGTTTTAAAGAATTGGACGAGATTAAGGCAAATCGTTTTCTCAACCTTTCAACCGATTTTTTTTGTTTCTGGAGATAAGGAATAACCTACTGCATTTGTAATATATAGCTGGGAAACATCCCTTATATATATTTTCACAGCTCATATATAAAGACTTGTTACGAAAAGAGTTCATATGTTTTCGTAAACAATTCGGAAAGCTAAATGTAGCATTTTGGAAATATTTTACCTTTTTCCCCATTATCAGAAAGAAACGAAACCATTGAAACAAGAAAATAATTACTAAATTTGTGTGAATTGCAAAATTTCAAATCAGTGATTTTCATAATAAAGACGCACCACGTTTTCGGAGGCTAGTTGACAATTCCTAGGATTACTGAGATAGTAAATTAATTGACTGCAACGGTTCGCGTACGTGGTCACAAACCGTTTCGTGATCTTGATTTAATTTTGGAACTTTATTTTTTTGATGAATTGTTAAGATCTGAATTAAATAAAATAAGGTCTATTATAATTATTATTATTTCAAAAGACTATATATGAGTTTCAAAAGTTCTTACAAAAAAAGCATTACTCCATCGAATTATCGTCTAAGATTTCCTTTCCAAATGTGATGTAAATTATAAATTTTTGAGGTGAATCATCACTGAAAACGAGAAGTGAATGAATGTTGAAATAGATGAGTCGACTGACATCGAAAGTTAATTTTCATCAAAAAGATGTGATACTGTCTGTTTGATGGGATTTCTAGTGAATCATTTGTTTACGGTTCCTTTCAAAATACTCATTAACAGAATAAATTGAACTCTTAACTTAATCAAAAACGTCATTACTTGTCAATAAAAGAAATTTTCTGTTCAACACAATAATACAAGGGTTTTCTGACACCCCATATCTTGTTAAATATCAAAAATGGAACACCCCCCGGCTATGAAATAAAGGATCATTTACGGGGTGTTTCCAGAAATTCTGTACCGATAATTTAATAACTGTTAAATTATTTTGAAAACAAATTAAATATTCACATTTACCAAACACATTTGCTATTAATGTCTACTAAAATAACTATGTATGGAATAATTTGTTATTTAAAAATACTTTATAACAAAATTTCTTTCATTGTTTTTCTTATCTATATTTATTTTTCATATTTCTCATACGACTTATCGTAAAATATCCAATATATTTTATTTTTTTATATATAAGGGAATATATGTACATATCTAATATTAATTTATTTTTATTAACTGTTTCTTTATCAATATTTAAATATCAAAAAGTATTTTTTTAATATTATTTTTAATATAATATTGAAATTAAAAATTAATATCACATTTAGAGTATGCATATAATGTATTTTGTTTATACATATTTATAATCATTTTGAAAGAAGTTAAATTATTTATTTTTTAAATTCAAAATTTAACCGTCAAAATTTTAATTTGAAACTGGAAATCAACTACGAACACTCACAACCGTAAATATCTGTAAAACCCTCCTACGCAGCTAAGAGGCAAAATACAACTAAACGCAAAGAACATTTTGTAATAATAATTTCAAGTTCTTCTATTGCAAATAACAGAAAATCCCTCACACACAACACACAACACACAACATAAACAATCATCTAATAAAAATTCTGTTAAAAATGGATAGCATAGAAATGTTGCATACTAACATTGTTTCAACAAAATCAACCACCCAATCTCCCGCCCATTAATTCAATATGCAGTCAATTTAAGCGATTTACACGATAAGATGAGCATCTCCGGTAGAAGTAAATCATATTTCAGGCATGCTTCTGTTAAACCACTGTTAACATTTGTCTTTAACATGAAGCGTTTATTACTTTGTAAGGAAAGATTTAATGCAGTGAATTGATGACTCCGGATTTAACTTACTAACATTTATTTTAGATGCTGTAACACTTTTTTGTTTCTACAAATGAACTATTTATATTAATAATAATATTAAAAGTAATTAATATACATCCTACTTATTTTTTATTTGGTAAATACTATACATTTCAACGAAACATACACAAAAATATATGATGTTTGTACAATTAAGAATATGTGGTACCTTTTGAAAAAACTACAGAATAAAAAAAAATTAATAATTAATTGACAAAAAAAAAATAATAAAAGTAGATATTCTTAATATGTAAAAAATTTTTAACGAGTACGGATGTAGATTATAAAAATGGAAAGAAGACAGAAACAGTGAAATACTTCTTCTGCAACGGTCCGGTTCTAGCTAGATGCAGGACGAATTTTTCAAACAAACAGATCTTTAGCTCTCTTGCAGAAGTGTCCATCGGTAAAGTTAAAAAAAATTTCAAGAGTCTCAAAAAATTTCCATAAGTAATACTGTTGAGGTGCCTTGTTGAGCAATGGGATTGCAATCAATTCGTAGGATCTGAGTAAGTTGATCAACTATACCGTTTGCCGCATGAATCTAACATTACCTACAAATTTAGATTATAAATATAACTCTGAATTTTTATTAAAAAACAAAAAAAAAATATTAAGAATCATATTGTAATATTGGGATTTAGAAATCACTGTCCATGATTTGTAAGGCACTTACTTCCTACATGATTCACTGGATCAATGTTATTTTCGATTACCAAGTAACATCTAAAAAACACATCTAAAGAATTAATATTAATTTAGGATATTTTTTCATTAATTACATATTCAGATGTGAATTCTTTCTGTTAAAAAAATCTGTCAATTGTCTTTTGACAAATGATTTTTTTCTTTTTAGCCATTCAAATTTAGAATATATCAAACATGATAACTGGACACATTATCGATAAACTACTTTTTATTATTATTATAGACATAGTAGATTCACATAGCTTCTCTGTTGCGCACAATGGCCACTGTTCTCTGCCAAATTAAGTTCGGCCTGCCACTACTTCTTAACTACTTGAAATTAATGATCGTCATATAAAATCTTTGTATTTTTAAAGGTACTAATAGTCGTTTTTTTTAAACAATTTTTTCGCTCTTCTAAAAACTATTGAAAATATTCGTTTGGGTTAAGTTATATATTTTCAATTAAACTAAAAATCAAGAAAAAAAATTGCTTTTCGAATTGATATATTATTTTACAAACTCTACAGAGTTTAAAGGCAAAAATGATATATGGGAGTTGAGAGTAACACCTGCAAAACCTTTACAAAGCCATACAAGAAAACAATTGTAAGTTTCTTAGTTCTGGTGTTTCAACATACTGACTATCCAACATGAACATAATATTAATATTGATTGTTTGCTTTGTAAGAAAACAAGTTCATCACAATCTGATAACAGTGGAATAGCTTAATGAACTTTTCTTAGGTCATTCCCCAGTGTTATTGAACTACTTATCTAAACCTCGGCATTATAAGTACGTCACTGGTATAAACAATTATAAAATAGATTGAAACTATTTTCTTAAATTGTTAGAAAAAAAATCTATCCTACGTAACCTATTGAAAAGCTGAAACCGATATGAATGCGCAATTGCTCCCTTTATTCTTATAATTACACAAATTGCTGTAAGTTCCACTTCAAATCTAAAACCAGCCAACCGAAGTACGTCAGTCAATAAAGAAAAAATTGTGAAAATTAAAACAAAAAAGGAAACCGAGAAAGCTATAGCAAGTAACTAGTTCGTCGGGAATAAAAAGACAACTTCGCAAAGATATCAAAGAACTAAAAGAAATTTGTAAAAAAATAGTAAAAAAGACTTGGAAAATTCATGTGCGAAAAGCCATGTGTAAAGAATCTGCTCTTATAACACTACTTCCAAAATGCGTTTACAAACAACTCTTAAACAATTGAATTAGAACCTATATAAGAAAGCAAGTTCTCTACATAGAGACGACAAATATTATTGAGATCAAAACATTGATCATATATATAATTAAAAATAACAAATCTCGCAGATATGAAGAGTGACTGACAAAGTATTAAGAGAATTTACAGATAAAGTGTTATATTTTATATACGAAATGTTTTTAAGACCAGTAGCTAAGACAGTGGCAGTAGCTAAGACCAATAAAGATCCAACAAAACCAAATTTTTATGGACAAATATGTTTACTGGTCATCTTGTCAAAACCATTCACGAAAGTATTTATAAAACGACATGTCGTTATGCTGGAACGGAAACAAATTATCTCTAAATAACAATTTAGCTTTCATTCTAAGCACTCCACCACACAGCAAACACATCGTACTGTAAATAAGATCATGGTTGATATAGTTCTATAGAAATAATGTGTTGCGGGATACCTAATCGCAAAAGTTTTTGACTGCATTTGGTATAAATCATTGCAAATAAAACTAAAAGTCATTTCGCCATGCAGATACCATATGATGCTGAAATATTACATCGCAAACAGATATTTCTACATAAAATACCAAAATGTCTATTCTGCCATCAAACCTGTTAAGCCCGGTGATCCACAAAGCGCTATGCTTGGGTTCCTGTTTTTTTTTATTTTACACAACAAATATACCAAACCCTGATTATACAAATAACATGATAGCAATATTCTAATAGTACATTAGACATCGCAATGAGAAATTTTCAATTAACATTGGATCACATAACGTAAATAAGTATATATTTAGTATATGAAATATAAAAATGAATATTGAAAAGAGAGTGCAAGTTATATATTATATGGTATACTAATCACAAATACAACCAGAAGCTACTACTGGCAATCAACAGCATAGCTATTAAAACTGATGATAAAATAAATTACTTTTAAATAGCCATCGATTCAAAACTTAACTGGAAATACCACATACTGGCTACCAGATAAAAAATCCAAACCATACACTGAAAATAAACTGCTCATTTATACAACTATAATAATCTATATAGCTATACGCTTTGAAGTATAGGATAGTGCAAGTAACGTTAATATTGACATAATTTGAAGAACTCATTTAAAAGTTCTCCGAACTATTACCAATACATCTGGGTATATTTTAAACAGCTTTCTCTGGACCCATTCATCAAAAATAGATGTATTCAATACACAAACCGCCTACTCTGCCAAACGAATAAAGAAATAATGTAACTACCAGTGACTGGAACATTGCAACAAAAACGGATTTATGTGATCTCAATAAGTAGACTTAAACTTATATATTAAATAAAAAGTATATGTAATTTATGTAGATTACAAAAAAAATCATACTTCAGGTATAATACACCCAAATGTATAAAGTTCCTGTATTAAAGTATTCCCGATAAAGTTCCAGGGTACAAATGGTTTGGCACACGAGAGGGATTGTTTACAGTCCGTGCAAACCGAGCATACCACTATTGTGACGACATAGTGACGAAACGTTACGCATTTTTAAACCTTCTCTGCCATATATGCCAATTTTTAGTTTTCTTTATATTTAATTAATTTACACCTCCCTTTGTTAATTGTATGAACAATCTATTCTGGACTATATACAGTTTCGTCTGCATCACAACATAAATTCACTTGATAATGATATATTTGTATTTGAATGCGGAGATATATGCCAAATATCTGTGATTTTATGTTGAAACAAAAACGTTGTGTTAGCTTCAATCGCACTTATTTTGAGTGGATAAATGATTGTCAAAAGGGCAAATTAAAATTAATGAACTGAAATGTAGACATGTCACTTTTACTTTTAATCGGAGTACATCTCCAATAATTTTACTAAATAACATTCCCATACCACAAGCAGATAACATAACGTACTTAGGTATTCACATAGACAGACGACTAACTTGACGCAAGCATATTGAAGCCAAAAAATTTCAGATGAAGCTCCAAGCCTCTAAATTGCATTGGCTCATTAATAACAGATCTTCCCTGTGTCTAGAGTATAAAGTACTATAGTATAACAGCATCTTAAAATCAATATGAACTTATGGTATCGTTATTTAGTAATGCTTGTGCTTCAAATATTCAAATTATCTAAAGAGCTTAGTCAAAATACTGAGAACCGAGATCTACAAATTCCTTTAGTTAAAGTTAAATTTGACAATATAAGAAAAAAATACAATGAAAGACTGAAAAAATATGTTAACCCCTTAGCTAAAAATTTCGCACTTCTGTCCACTACTTCCCGCTTAAAAACAGTTCACCGTCCAGTCATTAATTAAAATTTAATCGCTTCAAATAAAAAGCCCACTCTTCTTTTTAGTAATCTAATAAAGTTTAATTGCTTTTCTAAAAAACCACTTAACATTTACTCCAATGAAGTTTAACCCATTGATTTGAGAAAGCTCTGTGATATACGGTTTACTTATTTTATTTTATATTTAACAATATATAGTTAAAATAAAAAATTTTTATATTATGTAATTAGTGATAAGATTTTAAAACTTATTGTAAGTCTCATTGTAAGAGAAGGTACAACACATAAATGCATGTGTTAAAAAAAAAATATTTTTGGATAACATATTAATCATTTGTCAGTAGTATATTATATATATATTATATATTATATGTATATTATATATTATATATATATAAATTTATATAAATGATATAATAATAATATATAAACATTTATATATCAATGCCCATCATATATTTAAATCAATCGGTCATCAGGTATGCCACCATATCTTTCAGATGTCATCTATGACGAATTCTCCTATTTACAACTCAGTGTCTAGTCAGTGCATATAAATAAGACATTACAAATGTTGATAATGAATTAAGTTTCACGCTTTACTCCTGCACTTTATGTTATTATTATTTCCATACTCCATTAGGAGCTTAAAGAGTCTACAAAAGTTTTCCACTGATTTTTATTTAGTGCTATTGCTCTCAACTCGTTAAACGATTTGCCGTCTCCTGCTGAATTGTCCTTCTCCAGGTCATTGCTGGTTTGCCTCTGCGCCTAGACTCCTGGGGGTTCCAAGTAAGTGCAACATGCGCGATATCTTGATAAGACTTGCGCAGTGTTTGTCCAATCCAAACATACTTTTTTCTTTAAATCTTGCTGATTATGTTTGTTTGGTGCGTTATTCTCTTGCTTTTACAAACTTGTTTAAATTTCAAGCATAAATAAAATATTCTCAAACATAACTCGAGTTTTACGCAAACCACACTAAGCCTTCATCAATAAAATAGATTTGCTCTTTAAAAATTTCCTTAACAGTCTAAATTAATAAACTTGGTTTCGTATATTGAGTTTATAGTATGGTATACTTAGTCAATGTTAAATGATCTATTAATTGTTCTTAAAAAACATAATAAATATTATTTGGTGTAAAACTGAAATATAAAATATATTGTTAGAAAAAAGAAAATTATTTCTTTTTAAATTTTCTCATATTATTTATGGTATATGTACATATGTATATACTTAATATTATGCATGCATGTAAACAGTTACACCTTTACTACCTTTAATATACTCGTATAGTCCATAAAGATTTCACACTAAATAATCTTTTACCAGCTTTGTATTTTCTTAAATCCTGACAATATTTTTCTGAACTAACTACATATACAATCACACAGACACCTCACCTCAGATTAAAGAAAGAACCAAATATATTTTATCTGCACGAGTATATAAATATAGATAGTGTGTAGCCAGAAGCACTTGTAGCAACGGCAACCAAGTGCTGGGCTCAACGCTTTTGAAATTATAAGTACTATTGCCAGAGTTACACGTTTTCAATGAATTCTTCCTCTCATTGTTGCTATTGTTGCTATTGTTGCCAATGCTGCTTTTGTTTCCATTGTTGATGGCTGATGTTTCAATTGCTGTTGCTCTTGCTGGTGATGTTGCTGTTGGTCTTTGCTGCTACGAGTATTGTGGGTAGCATGTTGCCATAGGTTGCTAATACTCATGATTGTGCATCTGATTCTCCGCGTTTATGTGTAATTTAGATAAGTAGTTGGACTTATTCGATGTCAGGTTATAATTAATGAAGAGTTTTTAATTATACCAAAATTATGCATACTAAGAGCACATAAATAAGTAGACATTTATCCAATGTGTCGAAAAGATGTGCGCAATAAAAAAACCAAAAGTATTTATTTCTACAGAACAAATAGATTGCAAGATAACTTCCAAACTTCCATCTATTGAATATGAATCTTCAAATATTATTCGAGCCTTTTGAAGCTTCGGGCATTTTGGTGTATTGTATTCAAACACTTCCTGTTATGTGTATTATACTCGTGTGTATGAAAAAAGACAATTTATGACATCGTACTTGGTAACATATTGCCCTTATAGCGGATGCATTATGGACTACATTCTTTCTTATGTTGCTCTATTATAGGAAAGTAGAGTGTAGCCAAGTCATAGCGAAACAAAATACCATTAAAAGGTCAAAAAATGCGGCATTTGGTGCATTTTCATATCAATTTTTGAAAAAGTAGAAAAAAAAATAAGGCGAAAATATTAGTTTTCAATATATGGGGTTATCTACTATATCATTCCAGAGTAAAACTTAAAAAAGGCACACTTGTTTGAACAAGTGTTTTTGTTTAGACCTTACCATTAAGTGTGAAAAACAATTTTAGAAAATAATATTCTTCATAGGAAATCTAAACGATACTGACCAGGCTTCATCGCAAAGCAAACTTCGCATTAGTGGTGCTCTCTGTATCACACCATTCATTTCGTTAGACCTAATGCTTTACTTTATGCCACTTTTTATCATTATTAAACAGTAGGCAGCATATGGAAGGCTAGTGACTATGGATATGGTCCCATTATAAAACTTCTCAATCTTACTCCAAACAATATTGACTACATCTCTTCCATTCTCAACTACAACAGAAAGTTCATTGTCTAATTCTCATCTAAAGATGGATATGGCTGTCAGGGGATTCCTCTTTAGGAGATGGTTTAATCATTTTTGCTGACGGATCAAAAACAAGTAATGGTGTGGGCAGTGGAGTTTTCTCAAAAGGTCTGAATAAATCTTCTTACTATAGGCTTCCAGAACATTGCAATGTTTTTTAGATAGAGGTGATCGCCATTAAGCTATAGCTTGTCTGGAAGTGGATGATATATTTAATAGAAATATATACATTCTATCGAACAGTCAAACTTCTTTAAAGTCTTTGCATCCAGTACAGTTTTTGAGTGCTACACATCTCCAAACGAGATGTCGACGCAGTTCAACATTTTTCAAAAATGGATTGCCGGTCATAGGGATATTTTTGGAAATTACAAAGCAGACATTTCATGTAGCTAACCCGGGTGCAACATAAAAACTTTTGAAACACTTGAAATCGTTACTGAATTCAATTTTTAATAAAATATGGAAAGACTTAATAGTATGTAGGTATCTGTACGCAATTTGAGCACGTTCCATTAAAAGGTAATCCAATACTCTCATTGAAATGTACCTTAGAGATATCTGTTTGTCACAGGTTACTGCAGAAGATTGAATCTTCCTTTCAATTATAGCTCCCACATGTTTTGTAAATGTCAGATGCGCGGCACCACCTCACCACTCTAGGAGCTTTTTTTTAGGGTCTTGGTTCACTCCAAGTCTAAAGAGAGTTAACTCTTTAATAGCATTATAAATCTTACCAAACTTTCAAAGTAGTTTTAAACCCATGATTTTTTTCTTATTTAACTTATATAGGCCTAAGTGAATCCCTTTGAATCGTCGGTTCAACCTAACCTAACCTATGGAACATCTTATAGCAACGAATCGTATATGTTTTTGTAAAGATCATAGCAATCAGAATTGACGACGGGTACCGAAGCAAACAAGGTTTCAACAAAAGTTTTATAAATTACTTCTTCTTTACCTGTCGGATATCCTATTACTTACATACATATGCTAAGGGCAATACCGGTCAATGACTACAAAACATGTTTCGAAACATTAGTTGAATATTTCTAAAACAGTGTTAAGTCGGAAGTAGGCTTCTTTCCAATCAACAAGAATACAAAATCAATGAAATAAATGCTTTGTAATATTTTTGAAACTAGTCTCAGCTGATCTGGGATACACAGTGTATTTTACATTACCGAAATTATAATTAACTTATACAAAGCCGTTTAATTCAACCGACCAACTGTGTACTAATATTGTCATTAATGCCCCGTTGGTAGCTTTTATTGCTCTCATTCCTAGTACAATGTTCCTACTATATGGGTGGTGCTGCAATATATTCTTTGGTCTATGCTCATGCTATATATTGTGAGTTTCATATGAAATCAGGATTAAGACACACACACCATACTGAGAAACAAGCAGAATGAATCCATAAACCAACAAAAATAGTCCCCCAAATTTTTAAGTGGAAAAAATATGAAAAATCTTCTTTCGACAAAAAATAAATCAAAATAAATTGCAATCAGTATCATGTTATGAGTATATAACATGTTAATTATACTCGACGGACGTCGAGTACGGCTTTTTTAGTTACGGCTTGCAAATAAAGATGTTGCATATTAATTTACACAACAATATCAAGTTATAATAAACCTCGTTTAACTAACACCTCATTGCTCGTATAACGCATATAAATGCGATAGCCATCGCCAAACTCATAGCCGACCAGAGATTTTATAAAGAACGATCTTGTAATAAAATATGATAACACTATCGTGAAACAAACACTCCAGCTCGATTTAATGTGACTGACACTAGCATAGCATAAGACTGTTATAGTTCTTATGAATAGTAAAAAGAAATTACAATCTATCACACTAGATCGAAGTTTTTAATCAAGTGCAACCTGAGGGTACAATTTGCTATGGTACAACAAGTACAAGACTAATGCCAAACATTCAAGTTATTTCATTGATCCGAAGGCAGACAAGTTCTGGCATTGGAATCAAAATTTATTATAATATATGGTGCCCCAATATGGTTCCATATACATATATGGTATATATGGTTCCATATGGTATATATATATATGGTTCCATATTCATATATATTCCATATACCATATACCTGCTACCTACCATACAATGCAATTGATAGCGACGTAGACTAGCCTTTTTAGAATATGCTATGTTTTTCGAACTGTATCTGAAGCAGCTTTACATTCCAATAGATCTACAGATTAAAAAAAGCTATGAACATGAGAGACAATAAGGCATATGAGTGTCACAACTACACTAATGAACAAAAGAGGTAAATATGGTATATACAGAGTGCCAGAATCGATGAAACATTTTAACAAAAGAGAACTGGACGTACGTTCTATCAATAAGAGTTTGGACTGCAAAGTCATACGGGACACAAAGAAATACAACACTGTTTCTTACAGTACTTGGCTGTTTTCAAATATTCTAGTCTAAATACAATCATGTCGACAATCCTTTTCGTTTGTTTTAATTGTGATGAACTGAAATAAGTATTAAACACATGCTAATAATTTACAAGATTTTCAGTTTAGCTACAGAATCATTAGAGACATTAATGACTCTGTCTATTACATGCTTTGAAGTAGTACAAACTTCATTCATTAAACTTCATTATCAAAGTAATAACGCAGAAATTGAATTATGATGTACAGAAATATTCAAAAAGCATCCAGAGTTCGGCACTGTCTTTACAAAATAATACCTAATTGACAATACCACGGTATAATACCATTAGAGCTGTGACAGAACCGTTATTAGAATTTTATCCATAATCTCACTGTTTCACGACTTTAGTGAATGAAAGAGTAAACGGTATATAAATAGTGAACGGTATAAATTTACAGCATTTTATAGAAGATTCCTTTTATAAGATGTAACATTCACCCACTGGAAACAAATGTGAATTTTTCTAGAAAACAAAACTGAAGCACCAAAACTAAACGGGACGATTTTCCGATTTAAATAAAGGGCTATAGAATAATTTATTGCTTTTATTTTTGTCAAAGTAAACTTTTAAAATACATTCAAAAAAATTTAATTTATATGAGTGCATGATGATTTCTTTTATTTATTTATTTATTTTATTAGAAAAATATTAAATAATCTATAATAAACAATAGATTCAACTAAACAGTTTTTACTTACACATAGTCTCCAAATAACGAGCTCTCAAATATATTTATTATTTTTAAATTGCTTTTTTAACATCAAATTATTAGATCATTAGAAAACTATTTCTCTTGTGTTCATTTCTATTAACATACTTCGACAAAAGTCATATACTAAACATTTTTTTCTACGTGAAATTAATTTTTCATCAATACTAAGGGCATAAATATACAAAATAAATATATAATATATATATCATAAATTTATTTAATAAAAAATGCTTTAATTAATTTATTTAATAACTTGTTTTTTACTCACAAATATTTAAATTATATATTTCATTTTTTTCTTTTATGATTTATGTCCTATATAGTAAATGCCCTAAGCTTTATAATAATATATCTCAATATAAAAAGACTATTAGCAATATATACATGTGTAGGATTCTATGAACTCGTATTGAAATAAATACATATAAAATTTAAAACAAACTCACATTTATGGTAACAAAGAAGTTGGGCCCTGATAAATTATTTATTCATATACAAAATATTTTAATAAATATTATTACTTAATTTCATTATTTTCTTGAGTACTGAATTTATGTGTTAAAAAATATAATTATTGCTTTTTAAATATGTATATATTTAATTCAATAAGCCATTTTTTCTTGAGAGCAGTATAACTTAAAGTTAAATAAAATATATAAATAACAAAATTTACAAAAGTAATACAATAATAATAATCTTATATTAGTAATAAAAAAAGATGTGCAACATGACTAAAAGCTATATATACAGTGGTGTATACCGGGACTAATTTGAGAACACATTTCTGAAAGTTCATATAAAAGCAATTCATTTAAAAGAATCCATTATATCTAGTGTAATATATTTTATTATATTTTACATTCTTTAGAGACAATGTGAACCACAAAAATCCTCTATTATTTACACCACTGTAAATATAGATTATTTATCCATTAATTAATTTAAATATTTATATAGCGAACTATTTGATTTTAAGTGTAGATTGAACATCAATATTTAATTATAACATTTGTGTAGTAAATAATTAAATATTTACAATAAATAAATGGTAGGTTCAAAATAATATTAAATATATTTAAATATAATATATTATATGTATTAAATTAAATATAAATATAAAATATATATAAAATATATTAAATATAATATATTAAATATATAAAAAATATATTAAATAATTTCAATATTCTTTTATACGTGAACCAATCCATAAATAGTTTAATAAATACTTTAGAAACAGTACAACGACAGTATTAACGATACAACAACAATTACTATGATTATGCATTGTAAGTACTTTGCTCTTAAATATACATATACAAAACACCGTAGAGTTTCTTCCACATTCTTAGAAATATATAATGGAAAAGCCATGTATTTAGTCAAAAGGTACTCATGCTCCAACAATTGAACCAGCACATCCAACGAATTTGTCGGATGCTACAAAGATAACCAACAGAATAGTATGTATGGGTGCCTAAACCCATTTCAAACTCCCTCATTATTATCTATTAATTTTTCTTTTTGCCCTAGATAAATTTAGTTTTTAATTACTTCGTCCCCTTATTTCTCTCTTATCCCTTTATTTACTGGACTGGAATTCATTTTTTAGACCAGCTCGGTTAACTACATGGATTTTTGCTCCTCTTAAACTTCTTAAACTGTGACCTTTTATTATTTTCATCCACTGCAAATAAAAAAGAGAAGCAATCACATCTTATATTCTAATCATCAAGCAAGATACTTAAGCAAAACAAATAACTCCAGAAGCCAAGGATAAAAATAAATACATGCAGTACTTTGTTATAAATATATCAACAATCACAACAAATATTGTTACAACAAATATATAATTGCTTGAAATCAGTGATGTCTACCAATTATTATTTCTAAATAGTTTTCACACCTTCCCGAAAAATCTGTACAATTACAATTGAGTTCTCAGCATTCTAAAATAAAAGGCTATCGATCGTATCCTCATTTGACAGCACTGTTCTAATGACAAATGCCAAACAAAACTGTCATTTAATATTACATTTAAACTTAAGGTTTATTATTTCACAGTATGGATCTTTTAACAACCACTAAATGAGTTAAAATTGTGATAACTTACTACAAAAATGGTGATGCTGTTAAAAGTACATTTCTGATCGAATTTTGAATATGTCAACAAACAGATTTATCGCATCTGGAACAATATTATATTCACAAGTAGGTGTCTAAAGACCATCGCATTTACAGAAAGTCAATGTAAAAGGTAACATGTAGTCTGGAGGTGTAATATATCAGTATATTTTTGACAATGATAAGGTTGTGACACGAACCATCGATTTTGATATAAAAACAAATAAAATATAATTACAACAGAACGGTCCAGCAAGCCACACAACAAATCCTGTTTTGAATTTGTTACAAAAAAAACCTCCCGTATGTAGAATTCCTAAATTCGGTAATATGAAGTGGCCACTAAAATCACGATTTATCATTACTGGACTTTTTTGGGGTTATGCAAAAGATCGTATTTATAAGGACAATTCGCAATCCTCAAAAACTCGACGTATTGATAACAAACATTACTCAAGTTATGGCCCAGCTGTTAATAGCTATGTTGTCCCCACATCAAAAATCACAATAAAGTAATGTGTATTGGCCACCAAAATCACGATTTGTCATCACTGGACTTTTTCATAGTGTTATGCAAATGATTGTGTATAGACGGACAAATCACCATTTTCAAAAAATCGAAAAGCTATTGTTAGCCGATAATCTAGTAATGTGAAATGTCTTGTGGAAAACATTTGAATAATGACTTCATATTATAAGTGTACGTATTCAACATACATTTTCTTACAGCGTACAAATGAGTACAATATAAGAAATCTATACTATTATCACACCTTTCTGTACCCTATTTCTTGCCACATAAACGGGATTACGAGTCGGTATTACCGACTCAGATATTTTTGTCCAATTTACCATAAATCGATTTCATTTATATAGTAAATTATTTTATTAATATTAAAAATTATAATTGTATCACATCAAGATATGATATCACAAAATGAGATCAAAACATAATTAAGTGTTTATATATTATATATAATCATATTTTTTATGTGTATTTTTAACCTCAACATAATAAATTAAATTAAATATATATATGCTGGAATATACGTACACTTACTTTCGGAACTTATTTTATTTACATGTTCTTGATATTCTTCTTATATAAGTGTAAGGATACTTTCTAATAATAGAATACAAATTGAGGAGGTTATCCTTGATTCAAGAAACTAGCGTATAGCAGTATCCTAGAAAAATACATATACTGTCAACTAACCATAATATCTCAAAAATGGTTCATCCAAATAATTGAAATCATATTTTTTATTTTCGACAGAAGCGCACAAATTTATTTATTTATTTATTTTATTTATATATTTATTTATTTTTGTTATCGAAAAAAAAAACTCGAATTAATTCACTTCCGAGACTGATTACAATGAAACTGAAGTAATGATTAAATCTTTCAAAAAAAAAATTATGTTGGTATATTCTTTCCAAAAAAAAAAAATGTAGACTTTTTCAAATAAATTAATTGTTAATCACCATAATTTTCAAACCCATTTAAATACAAAAAAAAACATTATTGAATATTTTATGGACCAAAAAATCACCTTCTGAAGTTATTTTAAGTTATTAAGAAAGAATTATATATAATAAATACAATAGGGATAATATGTGGAGCATTTCCAAAATA
This sequence comes from Teleopsis dalmanni, assembly GCF_002237135.1. Classification (NCBI taxonomy): domain Eukaryota; kingdom Metazoa; phylum Arthropoda; class Insecta; order Diptera; family Diopsidae; genus Teleopsis; species Teleopsis dalmanni. The sequence continues at coordinate 47,897,914 of NC_051848.1, forward strand.
AATGATCTAAAGATTGGAGATGATTTATTGGTGCAAAAAACGAAAAAACTATAATAAGAAGGTCTATTTTAATATTAACTAAAATTTAGAAAGTCAATAAAAAATCTATGCGACTTAGTTTAATCGAATGTTATTCTCTTGATCCTAATAATATCAAATTTGTAAATTATTGAAAACAACAATAATACCAAATATGATTTGCCCATGACTGTCTGCATAACATGACTAAAATAGTACAAATAGTGCTATCAAATACAGATACTTCGAATTATAGTACGAATAAGGTTTTATCTGATATATATTCAAAAAAATTCTTGAAACTACATCAAAAAATCATATTATTTGATTTGTTTTTTGTGCTATATGATGGTATATAAAATCATTTGTTTTAGCACAAAATTTGAAAAACCAAAAAACACATAGATTTGATAAAGAATCCCATGGTGTCTTTTTTATATGTCTTCGTACTTAAATTCGAAAATTTTGGCAGTCCAAAACAAGTTCTTTTTAAATTATTTCGATGGTAATATGATTTAAATTATTTTAACAAACAAACAAGTATTAAGTTATTCGAAATTTTTTTACAGGTTGCTACTGGACTGCTTTTAACATACAACTTCACGATTATTAATGAAACTCTGCCTGCTTTACGAATTATATCATATCGAACACCTAGGAATCCACTTCGTTCCCACCTTTAGGACATTTAGTTAGGCAACACATCCTATACGTACATAAATAAATGTTATGAAAACATAAATATTATAATATGTATACATATATATGTATATATGATATTATAGTTATTTAGGCATATATTAGTATTATATGTTTAATACATATATGTAAATATAAATGTTAATATTTTCAATAAGTGTGTTTTTATTGTTGTTTCTGTTTTCATTGTTGTTGTTTTTGTAATTGTTGATATATTATATAATCATATCATAATTAAACTTTTGTGCACAATTGTAAATAATTTATATTAATTAATATATTAATAATATTAATGTCTACTTAAATACTACAAACAACCTTGAAAAACATAAAACTAAGTTGAGTAAAAAATTAGGGCTCACGTTACTAATATAATAAATATTATTACATATACATAGTATCCCATATCAAAGCAATATAAAAATATAAGGTGATTATTTCATCCAAATTACAAAAAAAAAACATTTAGTAGAATGAGAAAGAGATCCAACTCTATCAATTGAGTTGGATGCAGTAGGAGAAGTGTCTATTTGAAAAAAAAAACATTTAAACATAAAAACCTTAATGATCAAATACGATTTAATCACTAATAGAGCATAGGTATATACTAATTTTTAGCCCATTAAATATCCTTTAATTTAAAAATAATTTGCAATTTAAGTTTTTTCAAATATTCAGCCATTTTTCCAGAAAATCAGACATTTTTAAGCATAACGAAATGTTTTGTTGTCTTGTACTCGAGGTAAATATGTTATACTCTGTTATCCGGATTGTTTCCATTACTACTGCTTGCGGTGATGCTTTGCGTAGATAAAACTATAATAGCAACACCCACAGTTTCAGGAAAATCATTCATCTTAACTTTTGCGACCGTGGGTGACTCAAAATTGCTGCATGTTTTTATATGCAAGCCACATTCAGTAGCTGAATGTCTACATTGCAAAGTCCGGATTCAGATTATGTTAAGTTTCCATTGTAATTTTAGTATTTTTGCTTTATTATTTTTTTAACAATTTTTTTTTTTTTTTGATTTTGTTTTCCCTAAAACTAAATTAAAAATGTTATAATTTTTTTCTTTTTTGATTTTGGTTAATTTAATTTAATTATTTAAATCAAACAGTGGCGTCGCTAGGCGTCAGCGATGTCGGCGACCGCCGACGGCCTCGCGCCCGCAGGGGCCTCGCAAAAAGTTACCGACTGTGGATTCTAAGTACTTAATAAATATTTCGAACAATGTGGTTTGATAGTGGCATTAACCATATTTGAAGTATTCCCGAATGTTTATATAGTAACCAGATTCACGTTCACAGTTCTAGTCAGTATAGCTTCGACGGAAAGAAGCTACTCAAAGTTAAAAGACGTGATTAAGACGTACTAGAAAAGTATGAAGATCCAAGAGAGACTATCTCCATTGGAAATTCTATAAACTGAAGCAAAAATAGCAGCTGGCGCAAATTATGATATAATTTAAAAAAAAATTGAGTGAGGCTAAAAGTAGGAAAATTCATTTATTTTAATTTGATTAGCAATAAAACTTTCAACAATGTAACTTGAAAGTTTACAACTGGGTTATAAAGGGGGCTTCGCAATTCTGTGTCGCCGACGTGCAGAGTTGTTCTAGCTCCGCCACTGAAATCAAATAATAATAACTGCACTTCTCAACAAATTTTGATATTAACTTTTTTGCACATATAATATATGATAATTAGCTTTTCATGAAACCAAAAGTAAAAGAACAGCATATTCAATATACCATATATCAAAAATAGCAAGCAATGCATATAAATTACCCTACTTAATTGAATTTATATTAATTACAATTTTGCTTGCATTATTGTAAGATTATTACAAGTGTTAAATAATAGACAATAAATTCGTAAACTCACAAAGCACAGCATAAATAAATACCTACTCAATCATCCAAGTATTTTAGACAGAATGAAAGCTCACAAGTCACAAGTATGTCTAAAAATTTCTAAAAAATCCATTTACACACATTTTCACTGTCAAATTACTAGGGGATTTGTATTGAAAACATTTTGTGAAATCAGGTGAAATAAGAGACAACACAATATTTCTTTTTCAGTGGACAAATACCTACTCTAACCATAAGCAGAGCGAACTTTTACAGCAATTATATCGTATACTCTCTCACGGAACTATTTAGTGCTAAGACTAAAAGACTATTGGGATATCGAATTTTCTCCCACAATTAATGAAAATGTAAGAACTCATGTTAGTTAGTGGTATCACATTGGATTTGTAGGTTCCAGTTAGTGAAGTAAAAGGAAGATTAAGAACATCCTTCACTTAATTAGGATCTAGAAATTGTTCCACAATTAATGAAAAGTTAAGACCTCGAGTTAAGTAATGGTATCATATGGGATCTGTAGGTTTCAATTACTGAAGTAAATGGAAAATTGAGAACATCCTTCTCTTAATTAGGGTCTGGAAATTGTTCAATAATTACTAAATAAGCAATAGTATGTTTCCCACTAGCTTCGTTAGACCAGTTAACTTACTTGAGATTCAAGTAATTCAAGTAATTCAAGCAATCTCTATTACTTATGTAACTAATAAGTTAACCAAGTCATTTAGACCCCATGTGACACCATTATTTAACGCACAGCCTTATGGTATATTCCACTGACTTTGTTAGACCAGTTAACTTACATGAGATTTAAGTAATTCAAGCAACCTGAAGTAAGTTAACTGGTATAACGAAGCCAGTGGAACATACTATAAGGCTGCGTGTTAAGTAATGGTATCACGCAGGAGCTGTAGGGTCCAAGTGAGTTAGTCAACTTATATGTTACTTGAGTAGATCTTACTTAATGAACGAAGTACAATTTTTACAAAGATCTACGTTTTCTCTATTTTATGCCTATCAATTGTTTTCTCACAAAATGAAAATAAGAAGAAAATAAAAAGAATATTAAATAGGCAAAAAATTGTTATATTAAGCTATTCGAATAAAATATTTTTATAATATTTATGTTTTTATATATATATAATTTTCACAAAGACTTTTTACTTTAACTTTAACACTTTTCTTTTGTCTTTTCTTGATTTATATTCGAAAATTGTACTTTCCTATCTAATCTAATTTCCAAATATTTTATTAGTGATTTATATAAGAAAAAAAAAAAAATTTTAAGATAAAAATTTATAATTTATCAATCATTTCTAAACAGATAACGAACTATTTTTGAAAATAACGTAACCTCTTTCGAGTTAATTTTTTTTTACCACTTTATTTATGGCTAATATTAAAAGTGGACCTCACTTCTCTCTTCTCTTCATATTAATGATATAATGGTATTCTCTTTTCAGCAACAGAATATCACCTTTAATATGCATGCTACTTAAATACGGGATACAAGACATATATATATATATTATTATAAAGAGTATTTCGCATCTATATTTACTTTAACCACAAAAAAAAAATTGTAAGGAAGAAATGTCAATTTACAATATTTACCGAGATATAATATCTCATGAAAGATATATCCAAATAACTTGTGTTTATCTCCTTTGAATTTATTAAATATATTTTATTTTATAGTTAAGTCGTTTTCGTGTTTTAATTAATTCAAAACTAATGCATGTTCAACGTCGACTTTCTTTTTTAAATATTAACTCAATTTGTGCGATAGATTGTTAATCTATCTTTCAAAACCTTAGCATAATTTTCTTGAATTTCAATTATTTTCTTTAAAACATTTTCATTAAGAAATTATCCTTTTATCACTGTAATTATCCTTAAAGGCACGCACTATCCTTTGTCCATAAAACTGCACATTTTTATTCATTTAAACGCAGCAGTAGATAGGTCAATAAACTATAACAGGCTAACGATAATTGATTCCCGCCTCCCCTCCCTATCCTTCCCACCTCCTCCCTCCCTACCCCTCCCTCCACCACCAACTACTTCCCATCAACATTCCAACCCATGTAATCATCTTGTATATCCTTACATGTTACCTGGTTGCAGGTCCCAGGAGGCTCTTAAACAACAAGAATTTTATATAAAGAATTTTTGACAAAATAAAAATATCTATAAGATAATAAGTATTTAGTATTTTGAGAAAACTCGGAATATATTCGGAATTTATTCCACAACATCAACTTTGAACGAACATAATTTTGGAATTAATTTAGTACGAAGACATATTAGTTTAAACATTGAAGACCAACTCAAGCTATGTTAATACAGTCACACTTCCATAACTCGAAATCCTATAACTCGAATTTTCTATAACTCGAACTAAACAGAGTGCAACAGGGTTTTAGAGAGCAATTTACATACAATTCTGTTTTCATAACGCGAACTTTATAACTCGAATTTCTCTATAACTCAAATAAAAATATTGTCACGTGCCAATAGGAACATGGGAAAGTGCATTCTATAAGTCGAATTTTTTTTTTACGTATAAATCCAATTTGGTGTAAGGGGAAGTCCCTTTATCTAAACTAAATATTTCAATATTTTTCAAAATACATACTTAGAATTGGCATTTCTTCCGCCGAATATGACCTCTAAATTACAACCGCTTCATCAAGGAATAATTTAAATTTAAAAGTGTAACTATATCGCAACAGAATCGTAAACGCAGTACTAAAGCGTATAGAAGCAAACAAAAAGCAGTATATCACTCTTATGGATTGCGTAAATCATGTAACAAAAGCTTGAAATATTGATGTAAATAGTCAAACGATAGCGCACTGCTCTAAAAAAGCTGGATTTAGTCAATTTTCTACATGGAACGAATAGGACGACATTCCTTTAGTTTGTCTGGAATAACATAGACGATGACCATGAATTAATATGAAAGTAAAGTAAATAAAATAACTTCCAATGCTACTCTTAACGATTATATTGAGCTGAATAATGAAATTTGTATATCAAGCTTTTCTACAGATGACGATATTATTGAGCATTATAGCTCTGAATGAGTGGATCCTATTCTAAGCGCAACAAAAAGTAATGATGAGGGTTCGGTGGATGTAAGTGTTCATCAGCCTTCCAAGAATGACGTAGAAGACTCATTCAAAATTCTGCATTTATATTTGCAAACAAATGATACTACAACTGATGATCACTATAAAGCTTTGAATAAATTGGAATTTCTTTTTATTGAAAATAAGAAAAAAATTAAAGTCCCAAACCCTAATTTCTGAATATTTTCCACTATAACTTCTTTGCTTTATTTGATTGCAAATAAATAAATATCTTAAAATATAATTCTAGTTTCTTTCAAAAATAAAAAAATTCTCTAACTCTAAGTCTCCAAAAGTCGATATTTTCTTTGCAAAATTGTACTACGAGTTATGGAAGTTTGACTGTATAAGGTTTTTAAAATATTTGACGGTTTATGAAGAAGATATTTTTTGGGAAAAGCTATTTTCAACACCTCGGCAAATATTGAAAACAAATCTCCTCCCTTCCCCGTTTTTATACAATCTTATACGTTTCTTGAAATAAGGAGTCTTCTTCCGATTAGAAAGCACGTCGGTACGAAATATTAGGTATATATATCTATATGTTAATATGTAATATAATTTATAATGTCAACTTAATTTTTATAAATTTAAAACATATACGGTTTTTGAAAACATATACAAAAAATCTGTTTTGTATTATTTTATAATTTTTAAAGTATACATTTTTAAACATGATATATGTATATATAAGTATTAAACATTTACTGCTCAGATTTAACTTAAGATAAGCAAAAAATACAAAATTAGCATTAAGTATATTAACAATGACTTAGCTTTGAAATTTTACAATAGCACCGTAACATAAATTTTCTTTTCTTTTATATATATACAATAGACATATGTATGTATAAAAATGCATTTCAAAGTTATTCGGTACTTTAAGCAAAAAGAGCAAATATAAAGAAATTGCAATAAAAGTCTTAAAATGCATTTCAATTATACAAAGCAAGTAAAATAAATTAACAATGCTTCCACTTACGAGTACTTCATTTTGAGTGCTTCATTTCATTTCTAAACATTTATGTATTTGAATATATTCTGAATAAATATATTTAATTAATTTTCAATTAATTTTTTTTTTGGTAAACTTTTAAATTATGCATTCTCATGTTTGCAATTGCTCGATTATTTATAAAAAAATATTAATGACAGGTTAAGTAACATTTTAAAAAAGATTTGCTTTAATTATTTTATATGTATATATGTATATAGTATAATTTATTTACATGTGCATGAAAAATCAACTGAAGTGTTTCGATTTTTTCTTTTTCAATATATATGTATATACTTTAGTTAAGTTAATTCCATTTTAATATTAAGTGCCTTAAAAATTAATACTTATTACATTCAATATTTTCACTTTTTAACAAATAGTACGTGTTCATGGAAATGGAAACATAAACTTATAAACTTATAAACTGAAATTGTGATTTGTCTCATATAAAAAAAATGTTTTGTACGATTTTTTACTAGTGCTTCAAAGTGTTCCAAAGTAACAAATTTCGAGAGGTTCAAGTTTACGCAATTCGAATATATATACTCGAATCGAGCATTTCAAGTATTTAAAACAGCACGAGCTGTTTGTTGGAGATATTCCAACTATCTCGAGCGATAAATCTATTATCTTATACGTATATGTAATACGCTTAATAGCACAGAAATTGCTTTACGCAATACGTCTGTTCCCGTACGCGCGTGTAGTAAAAGCTTCTTAGTGCTTGGTACTAAGAAGCTACGGTGCTAAAAAGTTTGTGAGAGGGAACCATCATTTCGAATTGCACAAAACTTTGTTCAATTTTACAAATTTCTGCAATTGAAATATAGTTCGAAAAACTGATGATCACTTACCCTATGTAGCATACAGAATATGCGAAATATAAATATTAAATTTTATAGTTATAAACAAGATTAAGACTATTAAAAAATTTAGAAAACATAAATATGATCTTCTGTTCATTCTTTATTTCACCAGGCTTTTACTAAGAAGTTACTAGAATAGTTCTTATATAGTGTTTTGCTTTATAGTACATTTCATATATTTTATAACAATAGGGAGCTTGAGCAAACTATTATGTTCAAAAATTTTCGACCAGTTATCTTCAGCACAAATACATTGATTTCAGAGGTAACAACGCTGTTTACGATGCGAGATCTAAGTAGATTATTCTATGTTAAATTGATTTTTAACGTCCGTTTTCACGACAGAAATTAAATTCTTATTATAAACTACTATTATTAATAGGGACATTTTTATCGAACAGTAATCAAATAACAACAAAAATTTTTTTTATTGTTTTTAATTAATTGAATTTTTAGTTAACCATACAGCTATTTCGAGTATTGCCAAATATCCATTATATTTAATTATTTGTAAATAATTTTTTGAGACTGTAAGTACCAGAAATTGAATTGTATCCTACCAAAATTGTAGCTCAAATATTTAATTTCTCTGTTTTTCTATATATAGAAAAAGCACTGGCCACACTTTTTAGTGAAAGTGTGACAATATTTTCTTTAGATTGCATTTATTTCTTTTACTCTTACAACATGCTTTAATTTTGCTAAAGAATTACATATTCTCTTTTCGTAAATTTTTATTTATTCTCTTTACGTAAATCACACGCCTACACTAAACGCTGTTATCTAATTGAGCAAATATTTAAAATGCTTAAAGATTCGAACATTAAAATACTCGAAGCTTCGAACATCAAAATGTATGAAGATTCGAACAGTTTAATAAATATTTGAAGCACTAATGTTATACTGGATTCACACTAGAGTTTTGTTTGTAATTAAAGCTGTCAACTGTTGTTGCTTTCAATGCAAAGTGAAAAATTTTGATAGCTAAAATTATAAACAAAACTCTTGTGTGAATCCTGCAGCAATCATATACACCAAGCCTGATAAAGTCAGACAATAATAATTTACAACAGATTAATTAGTTAATTAAGGCGTTTTATATCGAATTTTATGTATTTGAAATAAACAAAAAAAAATTTTAGAAGTGATTTATATTTAAAATAAAAAATATTTCTAACGAATAATTTACAATAATATTACTGCATTTTTTCTTTTAAAAATGCTGAAACATAAAATAACTTGCTACCCGAAAAGATTTGAATAAAAGTAATATTGAAAAATAAGAAACAGTAAGTAAACAAAAAGATTTGTACCAGTTATATCTGTTATAACTGTCATTCGTAAGTCTTGAGACAACAAATTTGTTTCAAATAATATACTGAGTTGGTTTTCTCTTTACATTAACATAAATATAAGGTTTAGAATAATATTTTTGTTGAATAACATACACTTATACTAACTTAAGTTTTAGATCATATACAAAATCAAATAGTTTTGAAAGCATTGGTTTTAAAAATATAAATATATACATATAGATATATATATTTATATATATAACATATATATAGAATAGAGTGTGCATAATAAAATAATATGGAAAAAATTTTGTGTACAAAAATTTGTAATTACAAATATAAATCTAAAAAAGCATCTTTCATAAGAAACTTTACAAAAAAAAATTAATATATGTACATAATTGTAAAAAATACTACACAAAATGGTTACACAATACTAAAAATATTAATTACAAAAATTTTTAATTAAATTAGTCGTAATATACTTGTATGTTCAAATCTTTTACATTAAATTAAGTAAAACTTTAAAATTAATTAAAAGTACTTTTTTACAAATTGAATAGTTTATGCTTAACTGGCACACATTTTTATTTATATTGTGTTGTGCGTTGATTGCTCTGCAATGCCAACTTCTGCAACGTCGTCATAGGCCTCTTTACTAGTATTAATATTTGTATCGTTCGTGTGATTTTGGACATTGGTGCTATCAGTTTCGGTGGTTACTTTTACAGAATCACTGGTTTCATGTTTTGTTTCCAATTTGGGACTATCGAATGGAAAATCCAATTCAATATTGCTACTGACATCAGCAATAATTGAAGGAGAAATGTTTGCAGCAGCATGAGTATCCGATGTGTCAACAGTGTTTTCATACCAATTTTGAATATTTTGTATTGTATCTTCATGTGAACTATGTTCTGGAGATACGTATTCCTTAACTGGTACCTTTATATCAGTGGATAAGTATGTTGCATCACGTGATTCAGTGGGCTGTGAAATGATATTTTTATTAACGTTATCCGCACTGCATGCACCGCTACTACTGATTTTATTTTCCTGATTTGATGGTGAAACCGATATGCTGTCATTGACGCAGGGATTATTTTGACGAAATACTTGTTTACTGAAATCCCGTAGTTGCTTTGAAGCAGCATCTAAAAATGACATTGATTGCTCAAGCGTTGCAGCAGTAGCAGATGACACAGCAGTGTTAGCAGATTCAGCTCCTTTAACATTTAAAATATCAGCACCTAATTTGGACCAGACTGGCGCAGATGACAGCTTATGACACGTTAGTACAAGTGAATTACCTTGTTGCTGATTTAATTGCACTTTGTTTTCATCTAAAAAATTATAACAAAAAATTAATTATTTGTTTTTATTTAAAAATTGTTATTTTACATATGTATGTAATAATAACAATTTAACTGATCAGTTCTATACATTATTTCTAAATATTTATTAATAGTGTATACAAAAATCGAATCCCTCCTACGGTAGACAAGCTGTCATCAATTTACGAAAAAATGGTTAAAATCAAGATCAAAAGTAATATGATTGTGTTACTTATCTTTCGACGAAATAAACGGATCAAATAATGTTCATTTAATTCCCACCTACTTGAAATACATTCCACCTTCCCACGTCCAAACCATTCTCACTTCTAAGTAACGCCCTTCTCTCTTACACAAGCAATACCTATCCACATCCTAACCCATGTATTTTTCATTTAATTCCTTTCATGTTATCTGCTTTATAGATCCTTGCGGGCCACACCAACAACAAAATTTTTAACTAATCTGAATTCCAGATAATTTTGATATCACGGAAAACTGTGGTGTCGATAAAATGGCTCGGCTCGGCGCGGCACTACTCTTTCGATGGACATAATACTGTCAGAAATAGAAATTCCTATATCCGTTTTTAAACGTCTTATAAAACAAAACAAGATAAAATCAAGGCAATTACAGCAAAAAATATAATATTAAAGAACGCATAATTACTCAAGTTTAACAGAAAGTATTATTAATCCGAATACATGCTTATTTATAGATGGTAGTTTGAAAGATATGCTCGAGACTAAATTGGGTACGTTTAATAGACACTTCTATAGAAATTGTCAGAGTAAGGGCGTATATGAAACGATAGCACATTTGTTACTGCCCGGCTTTCAACAACATGAATGTATGATCTATAAAACAGAAACTAAATAGAAAGCCGTGTTTAGTTAAAACTACTGAAGCTGTGCTTATATAACGGTGCTTATATCTCCTAGGAAAATTCTTCTACAAAATATGGGTATTTTTATTTTAAAGAAGAAGTGAGCCAAATCAGAGATGATGAGGTCAAAAGTTCATAAAATAATGATTCATGTGGTCTATATATTTTCTTCATTTCGCTATTCCGCTTTTCCAAACATATAATTTTATGATAAGATATATATACTGTTACAAACATATTTTGAAGCTTAGCCTCATGATCAGTTCAAAACAAAATCATATATTTCTCATGTAGTTTAGTTTACTATTTATTATTAATTGATATATTTAATTACCTTTGCTTATTACATCAGTCGGTTTGGTTGTTACAACCATTTTGGATTCTGGTGATAAGCTCCTTTGCAACATGGTCACTGGATTTTGAAACAAATTACGCAGTTTATCAACAGCAGTAGGAGTCACTCTACAAGATAACTTTCTCGCACATTGTTGTGTTGCTGGTTGCGAGTTACTAATATCACCAATTGTGCTGAACGTGCTGTCTTGTACTGTTGAATTGGAATCTCTTCGTTGAATTTCTTTATCTGTTGGAATCGCATCAACACCGCTGGAAAAAACTTTATAGACTGTATTTTTTGTCAGTGTAATATCATTCTCATTAAAAACAGCTATTGGACAACGGCTCAATGTGGCAATGTTTGCAATTGACTGCGTTTTATCTGTTTCCAACAAATCGTTATATTCATCCGTGTTGTCAGTTACACTGCTACTAGCCAATGCTGTAGTACAACTTGAGGTTGATGAATTAGAATTATTTGAACTCAGAGATGCCGGCGATGTCAATGACGATGATGAATTTGATGCCGGAGATGACAACAAAGATGAGCAAGCATCTAATGGCAATAGACTAGAGTCACTTTTTTCAATTACAGTTCTATTTGTATTGTTTGTATTATGTGTATCATTTAAATTATTTGCCTCTTTTTTGTTGTTCGCTGTATTGTTATTAATTGCGTTTGGTGCTTTAAAGGAATCTGTTACATTGGTATCATCAGTGACTTTGATTGAGCTCGTTGTTTGAGTTACTGCACCATCAGATTCTGGTTTTTGTATTTCTGCATTTGCTGTTGTTACATCGTTACCAAATGAATTACTTGTCGTTTTGTTTATTGGAGTGGGTGGAAGGACAATAGGAGGTGTTATTGGAGGCAGCGCGCGATTTATTACAGGCACCCGTGGATCTTCATATATTTTAGAAACATGAAACCTAGATCGTGGCGATATTGACAAACGTTTAATCGATTGTGTAGATGAAGTAATAGTTGATATTGATGGCAAAGAGTTCGACGTTGGCAATGATAAAGGAGTTAAAACTTTGTTTTGCTGATAATAATTTAAAGTGGATAGAGTCGGTATAGTAACACTACTGCTTGGGGTAGATGTTAAGTTTGATGGTTGTAACATTCCCACTTGTGTTGCAGGCGGTGATGGTGTATGTGATGGAGGTGGCGTCAATGCCATTGGAGAAGTTAATGGACTAACCTCCGTCACGCGAAAAACCTGAAACCGACTGCGATTTGGTGACGATGAAGGCGATATCGTTGGTGGGCTAGGCACTGGTGAACGCAAACGGGTACCCGCTTTTCTTTTTATATCCAACTTGTTATGAGGAACTGAACTAGAATTACTAACTGAATTAGTGGAGTCAATCAAAGGACGACTGTGGCATGTTAACGATATTTTTCGTGATCCCAAATAATAGCCTCCTCGGCGCTTGTTGAGTCCAATTCCGTTTATGTGTGCCGCTTTTTCTGCTTGCAGTTGTGTTTGAGTTTTTTCGTTTCGTGAGCACATAGATCGTACATTTTCTAGAACACGCACATAATCTAAATGTTCGTCGCTACCAATCTGAAATTTATAGGAAGAGTTACAATTAAAGTTGTATGTAAAAGTTAATTACAGTCAAGCAAAAGTAAGCTTAGAACAAGAGTAAATGTTTTATACAGACAGCAGATGTAAATATTTGAATATCTTAGCATTTTAAAATGTAAAGCCTTATTGGAATTTTTTATATGAAAAAGTATGAAGCAAAATTTTCATTAAAGCATTGATTTTTCAATTAATCATTAACAGTAATAGCTCAATATTACTTACACACTCCTGCGAGGATGTAGGCGTAGCAGACTTTATACTCACAAAAGGCACTATTTGTAATTTCTCAAACTTCATATGATATATCATGCAATAATAACAACAACATTAAGTATAAAACATTAGTAATATATACACATTAGATACGACGATAAGCATGGAAAGTTAAAAACATATGACATATAATGTAAAAGAATTATGAATTTAAAACTAAAGCTTTAACTTTCAATTTTTATTTATTTATATACTTATTTATATATTTATACTATATAAAAAATAATATACCTAATAATATAATATATATAATATAATTATATAATATAATTTCATCAAAAATAAAAACAAAATTTATCTGAGCATAGAATCTGATAATATAATACTTCAATAATAATAAACCTCTCTATTGAAAACAATAGTTTATATTAAGAATTTAGTTTCTTTCGTAAAAACGGACGTTAGGAATCAATCTAATCTTTTAATTAAATCTTACTTAGATATTTATTCATCTGTAGGTGTTATTATTTTGATCACTATATTGTTAAAAAATATATTAATTCTCTCACATCCGTAAAAGACATAAAGATTTTTATTTTGTTAATACAATTAAATTATGAGAATAGCATTTATGAAATTATTTTAGCAGCCATTCTCTGGGATGTTGTCTTTCTTTACATAGGTTTTCTTTTCTTTTTTAAAAACCTATTGTAATGCTTTATCTAACTAAACGTAATAACATATGCTTTTATGTCATGAAAAAATAACGAAGACTACCTAAAGTGCTATATCAAAAATGAGTACTGACATCTGAACACAAAACGAGTCACGAGTCATTATTTCTTATATCTGTGATACTTAAAATATTTATATTTTTCGTTCAACTTTGAAAAAGTTGCTTTAAATATATTGCAGAAGCTTTAATAGAATTAGATTAGAAGCTTTAATCTGAATTATTTATGGCAGTAGATGCAGCCTAAAAGCTTCTCATGGATGTCATTCACATCGACTCGACAGTATGTTAAGTCCTTCACAAAGTAGGTAGGGCGTGCAGCGGCCATCGTTAATATATATTTCAAGACAAACGTAAGAATCAATATCTTTAAAATACTGCTAAATTACAATCCGCTGTAAGTTCTGTAGTAGCATGACCCACTAAGTGGCGTATAAAGCCTAACAACACCAAATCAGTGCATGTGGTTTTCGGACTAAAAAATATATCTTTTACTCCAGTATATATAAATTCCACGAAAATATCCAAATGGTAATGAAGCAAAATACCTTGGTTATTACACTGGATGCAAAGCTGCGTTGGAAAGCGCACGTTAAGAAAAAAATAGAATAACACAACTTAAAATTAAACAAGATAATTTATCTTATTGGCGGCCGTAAATCCAAACTGTCAATTCACAGTAAATTATAACTATATAAATAAACCCTAAAACCAATATAGACGTATGATATACAACTGTGGAAATGTCCCAGCAAAAATTTGCATTGCCACAATTCAACTTTTCCAAAATAAAGTATAGCGATGTGTAGTAAATACACCATTGTATGTTCGAAATTGTGACCTTCATCGTTACCTGGGTATGTTGCTGGTTCTAGACATGGCATAACAGTACACGCCAAAGTTCACAAAAAGCGAGTCAGAAAGGAGTCAGAATAAGTATATTTTAAACACACCCAATGTTTCGAGTATGATTCGAATGTTGAGTACTAATCGCAGTTCTCTGATCCCAACCAAAAGTCAAGATTACTCTAAAAATTTTTCTAAACTCTTTTAATTGTATTTCGTATATTAACAACTTGTAAATTAAATAAAATTCATATTTTGTCATTTATAAATATTCGTTGGTACAGAAATTATTCTGTAAATAAAGCCCAAATTATTGTGGCAACACAACAAATTTGATAATCATATAATTTCTTTTTTTTAATTCTTTTACTGTTTTTTCAATCTATACAAAAAATATACAGTTCCTGAATATGCTCATTGAAAATGGTCAAAACATTCCACTTGCTAATTAATTTAAATAAAATTTATGACTAAATACGTTAGGTTAGGTTATACCGGCGCTCCTAGGGGATCCACTTATGGCTATAAGTCCATTGTGCTACCATATTATTAAAAACCCAAGAATTAAAACCATCTAGAACCTTGGGCAAAGCTTATGATGCTCTTTAAAGGGAGATCCTAAAGTTCGCCAAGATCTTAAAAAAAGAAAGCCCCTAAAATGTTAAGGCAGCGCCGTATGTGTGCCGGACAGAAGCAAAACAGGTGGAAGGCGCTTTCATCATCCTCACCACAACTGCGGTAGATATGCTTGAAAAGGAGATTTAGTCTAGCATGGTTACCTAGAATAAAATGAATTGTAAGTAAACCTACTACAAGACTGATGTCTCAATAGGGCATCTCTATGAGAGAGTTTGTGTTTAGGTGTTCCGAGTGGTTTCCTGAAGCACCCCGTCTTGCCAGCTCGTCAGCTTTGCAATTGTCGAAAATATCCCTATGACCGGGAACCCAGATTAGAGAAATATTGAACTGCGTCGACATCTCATTTACATACATGTAGCAGTAAACGACTGTCCTAGATGTAAATTGGACTGAACTCAAGGACTTTAAAGCAGCTTGACTATCCGATAGTATATGTATATTCCTTTCAAGTATATCTTTCAAACTATCTACTTCTATCTACTTCTACTTATCTACTTACTTCTAGACATAGCTAAAGCTTACTTTATAGCAGTCACTTCTGCCTGAAAAATACTACTGACTAAATAGAATCAACGTGTTTTGTTTTAAATAAAACTAAAATTAACCTAATAGCCTATCAAAAAAACTTTTATAGCAAACAACTTCTTACATTACGTAAAATATCAGTGTTGCTGAATAATATAATATCGATATTATACGTATGATATTATTCAACGTATAAAGAATATTAAATGTAGAACAATTAATAATTATCTTCTGCACATTATGCCTATGTAGTGTTCCAGTTTTATTGAAACTGTCTAGTAATCATATTGCTGTAACCTGTTTACTGAGACCTATTTTATTGAGTCTGTTAAAGTGGGACTTAATGTTTAAGATTCAAACGTTACTGCATATTGATTAATTGGAGATAAACCAAGAATCGTTAAAAAAAATGTGTAAGATTTCTATTTTAAAATTTTTAGACCTTCGATGAAACAGAGTCCAAAGTGACTTTAAAATAATTTTATTGAGTCTAAGTTTCTTTTGCAAAATGAACAGAGGTTTGTGTGGAAGAAGCCAATATATTTTTTTCATTTTGATATTTAACAGATTAAAAAATCTTCTATTTTAGGTTCAGTAAAACGTCCAGAGACCCCTACATTTAAATTTATAATCTCTATATAATCTTTATAAGCAATTACTAATGCCTAGAGCTAATTATCCAGAACTAATTATCCAACCTCTAGTTTAATTCTGCACAGAATATAGTACATCACAGATTTTTATAAAAACAATACATATTGCTTTAACAAGAATAATAATTAAACATTATATCCAATATTATTTTTCTACAAATAATTAATAGATTTAAGTACGTGACATTTAATGAATAAAAATGCAAGTACTAATAAAAATATGGCTATTAATAAAAATATGAATATTAATAAAAATATAACTATTAATAAAAATACAACTGTTAATTAGGGACTTATAAAGGTATTATAGTCATCTAATGAAGCTTACTATTTAAATCTACCAATCACAATTTTATACATCAACAATTATTATAAACAAAAACATTATTTAGCAATATTATAAGTCATGTTATTAACTTTCAAAAAGTCATCAAAATTTCATGTTACTTAACTTTATATCAACTTTAAAAAAATAAAAGCACTCATAACTTAATTAAGAAATCAATAAATTAATATATGCATTTTAGATTCTTTATTAACTTACCGATAAGCGTTTCGGCTCATCATCAATATCAATCTGTGTAACTGTTGTATTTGACTTAAGTACTTCAGCCAGGGTCTCCAAACTTTCAGCTTCGAGTTTATTATCACGAATGTCTATGCGTTGCAGCGTATTATTGCCGCCAAAGGTAAGTATTGAGGCCAATGTTTCAATACCTTTAGCACTTAAATGAGCACTTTGTAGTCCCAGTGTCGTTATTGTTGTATTTTTGGTTAAACTATCCTTAATGAGTGTTACGAATTCATTTGATAAACAATTTTTACCAATGTTTAACAATTCTAATGATTCAGTTTTAGACATCAATTCGGATATATAACGTCCAGACTCTTTTGTAAGATTATTATTCCAAACGGCGAGGGCTTTAAGGCCATTAGGTGCTCTATTTGAAACGTCGATCGTAGTATCTGTTTGACGTTGTTGCCGTGTAAGGGTATCGTTTTTGGTTAGTTTCTCATTTATATGTATTGATGTAGAAAAATTAAGGTCACTACTGATACTACTATCTAAAGAATTATCACTGCAGAGACTATCACTGCTTTGAGATCGATTGCGAGTTGACTGTGTTATAAAAGCAGAAGATGATTCTGTGCGGCGCATGCCTAAACTTACGCCACCTGGTGAGGTAGAAGGTGGTGGCGGCGTTGGTCTAGGGCTATTAGCACACTCCTTGTGTTTAATAATTATGCTGTCTTCAGCAATAGTTACTTTCGGTTGTATTAATGTAGCAGTTTCAAGATTATCTACATGAAAACAGCTTTCGGCTTTACCGAAATCATCTACTGTTACGGTTGTATTAACCCTATCATTATTTTCAGTATTTAATGTTTCTATCTGTGGGATTGCCTGTTTAGTAGTTGGAGTTTGAATAAAATTTGTATAAAAACAATCATCGGAAACTTCAGCACTTTTTTCTTTTTCTGGTGTTTTTACATGTGAGTATAATTGTGTTAGCGGTGGGGTGGGTGGAGTTAGAGCTGAACTAGACGGAACTGCTGCTGCTGCTGCTGCTGCTGCTTCAATTAAACACTCAGTAGATTCAGTGGCAATAGTTGCAGTTTCAATGGCAAGTTCTTTAACTATATCATCTAGCCTTGTACTTTCCAGTGAAACTGAAAGCCTACTAAATTCTTCAGGTAAGTTTCGACTAATATCACATTCGGAGGCACTTTCAAATGCTGAATCTGTGCTGTGCGTGTCATCATAATCTTCTGATAACTTTGTGTTTTTATTTACATCAAGTACTTTGGCTGAATGGTGCAGTAGGAGGGAATGGGAACTATCACTTTCACGGTCACTTACTGCATTGGAAATTAGACAATCACTTTCATCTGCAGTTACTTCAAATATTCCTGAACTTTGTAATGTACTATCATCACTAGTGGCGTGCCTCAACGGATTTAAATTAAGATGCGAGTTATCATTATGATGTATCGAATAGTTATCACTGCTATTATTATCACTAACATCATTGTTGTTATTGACATTATTGTTATTATTGTTATGATTGCCTAATGACGTTATAGTAGTTGATGTTACGCTATTACTATTATTAGAATTACTATTGCTTTCAGAATTTATAGCCTCTTCAAAGTTTTTATATTCTGTAATAGAAAAACACGTTTCAGTAAATTTACAATAAGTATAATTGAAATAATATAATAACAATTAAAAAAATTACCACTTATCACATTTTCTTTTTCCATCTGCAGTTGGTCTTGTGTAACATGCTTATCAACAGATGTGCTAATTATTACATCTATAGCAGAAACACATGTGGGAGTGGAGGCCACTATGCATTCTGCTTTTGAATTTGTGCTAGTATTGGTAGTAGCAGTTAAGGCGCCATCAAATATATCATCACTTATAATACTCGCATCCTCTGAATAGCATGGCGCTACTGTGTCGGTAGATAAATTTGAAGCACCTTCTTCACTACTGCTATCACTGTTCATTGACAGTAATTTATCTAACATTGACTGTCCTACAGCTTGTACAGAATTTTTAATTGTGCTGGATTTAACTGTATCTTCAGTGTCTTCATCTAGATCGTTCTCTTCTATGCCTGTTGGAGTCACACTTAAAGTGTTTGCTATTCCTGTCGAAGCAGCTGTTAAAGTCGTCAGATCTGATTCTTGTGTCTCTATCGTTTTTGCCAACTTTTTAACGGTTTGATTTTCCACTTTTGGAGCATTGCACTGTATTTCATTGGTATTAATTGTTATTGGTTCAAAAGCATTATCATCTAAGTCTTCATTATTAGTATTTGTACGATCGTTATTGATTGTATTAGCTTTGGTTGCAGGAAGTAAGTCATCAACACTTCTTGTTTTACCTAAAGAATTGATACTTAAGTCTGCTGTTTCTATCGCTGGCGAAATATTTATAGGTGATAAGCTCTCATCATCATCTATTGCAGCAGTACGATGTAACACTGAACGTCGCTCTAATTCACTTGACTGAAGAATCAACGCATTCACCACACATTGAATTCCTTCATCTCTTATATTATTATTACTGATATCTACAAATTCTAAATAATGGTTTAATTTCAGTAAATCTGCTATTGTCTCTGCATCTTTAGAGTCCAGGTCATTATAAGCAATCCACAGCTCTTTGAGAATCCGATTGCAGCGCAATTTAAAACCTATCAAATAAAACTATAAAACTTGATTTCTGATATATTTCATTTAAAACGTACAAAGCCCAGTTAACGGTGCACCCTTAAGTCCACAATGTTCTAGTTTCAGAGTATGAAGATTAGAAGTTTTCAATGCATGTCCTAAATTTTCGGCACTCGATTTTGAAATGGGGTTTCCTTGTGCATTAAGCGATTGTAATTCCTGACTACGACTCACCATATATGTACAGGACACCCAACCGCGATGTGTCATGCCTTTTGCATTTAAAGATATATCCAATTCATTTGTAGCCTCATAATACTCAATCATATCAAACAACGCACTCAAAGCACTTTCACTTAAGTCACATGATGAAAAATTTATAGATTTATACTGTACCTAAAATAAAATACATTAAAATTTTAGAATAGCTATATCATTTAGTAGAAACTTGCACCGAAAAATACAATCGGTTATTTTGCAATTCACTTGCTGTGTTTTTAAACTGGCCACACTGTTTAAATAACCTGCTATTTGGTCATATGCTTTTACAGATAGGGGAACTTCTTCGCTAATCTTTAATGTTTCAAGACATCTGCCATCTCAGGTTCTTCATTAAATTGCAAAAACTGTTTTTGACAGCAAATAGATCGGTTTACTAATCTTATTGAAGAGGTTCAATGTTTAGTTTTTACAAGATTCAACCACAACCCTGCGTATTACTTGCAATACAACTGCATTGCATTGGACTGCGTTTCATCTTGCACTCAATATTACTTATAGCAATAAATAGGATCAATTCCAATTAATGGTTCAGTATTGTTACAGCATATCTAACTATATTTCACCCTGAAAAAAAAATTAAACTTCGTAACGATGGCATATGTTATTATCTATATACATATATAGATAATAACCACATAAAATTAATTAAAAATAAAAACCAACCAACAGTTTTTTATTTCGTTCACATAAGGCTTTAACAACATAAATAATAGTTCTATCCTATACATAATAATAAACTAAAAGAATCTTCCAATAATTTAGTAAGCATTATATATTAGATGTCGTTTTCTGTATCGACTTACTCTATAAAACTGAATTTTGTTTCGTTAGAACATTACGACGAAAAATTATTTTTGCTAATTTTTGGAAAGGCTTGGAAGATAATTCATAAATTCAGAAAGGTATTATTATGTGAAAAGAAAGTCTTCATATTACAACTATTTTATTACCCATTAATCAGTATACAACACTTAACTTACCCTTTTGAAGACTTCTTCCAGCGCTTCGCAATCGCTTGGTGATAATTGAATTGACTTTAAAGATAGCTGGCCTTGCCTTAGTTGCTTATTGGTCTCCACACCTTTCAAATGTTCCAATATTACAGGAAGTGGTTTGGTGTTGTGTTTATAACAAGATAGTACATACAATTCAGTTATCTCGGAGATGCTCTTTACCATGCACGCTAAAAATAAAATCAAAATGTAGAATTAGTGGTTGATCATATATATATCTTTATAATTAAATGAAAATAATAAATATAAAAATAAAAAAAACTACTTAATACATATTAGAGAAAACGAAAAAATAATTATTACATATCATAAGATACTTTTTGGTATCAACTTTCAACTATCAACTTTCAATACATCATCCAACAGTACCGCTAATCAATAACTTGTTGAGTTATTAGATTTTAAGATAGTACCATTTTCGAATTTATATATTGAAACAATTAAAAATTTTGTAAAATTATGATATAGTGTTACTGTCTGCACTTCTGAACTGTTAGCATTCAATTTGAAAAACTTTTTATACTGCCAAATAGTACTATGTCGAACCCTATAAAATACTGTTTCGGTGAATGGGAGTTAAAAGTACCGCCACAAGCAAAAATAAGACCTAACATTGTACTAAACTATATACATATAGACAAAATATGTTTTTATACTTTGTTAATAGTGATCTAAATACTTTATATAAAACAATCTGTTGACCAATTCTGATCGATCCGTAGAGATACTAATCGAAAATCCTTAAACTCGACTAATAAGGGTACTCATCACTTAAAATGTGGGTTGCATTCTTAAATCTTCAACACTGAAGTAATCGGTTAGATCAGTGTTTCTCAATGTGGAGCAATTTGATTTTTAAGGGCGAGAACACAATGTTTGAAAATTCGCTATGTTCGTGCAAGCGTTAAAACTCCTTTGATCTTTCGAGTTTAATCTTTTCTTGTTTTGATGTAAGATCTTGTGCCTTTTGGAACTTGTAAGACTTTGCCTTGAGCTCATTTTGGAATATGCGTCAGATACTTCGCTAGGGAATTTTCAGTTCCTTGACCATTTGATTACCACTACGACGTGGATTTCGTACAAGTCGAGCCTTCACTTTCCGAACCATTTTAGGTGATGTTGCTGTTTTTGTTTCGTTCGCCACCATAGCATTTGTCGACGCTACCTGTACTATTATAACGATTTATGGTACGACATACAAAATGACTCGATTTTATTCACTTTGAGATGTTTGAACTCATGAACAATAATAGCTGGTTGAGATTTTTCAGTCAATTATAACCCAATCACACTACTACGTTAGAATTTCATTTTGATCGAATCACATTTCTTCTATAGAACTTAAACGCAAATGCTTATGGTAGCTTGTAAGCAATATAAACAGCTGTCATATGAACAGCTGTCGTATGAATTTCACGTAGTTGGCAATATCAGTTTGAGAGATATACCAGTACGTAGTTGGTAACACTTTAGTCGCCTAACGCTGTATATCAAACGATATTTCACTTGCTGTTAAGGGAAAGGAAGTGAAATATCTTCCTTGTATACAAAATATTTATTTATTAGTTCATGTTACTTTGCTTCAAAAAAAGAAAGAAGTGGCAATAACAACAACAATGCTATTAAAAAATTCAGAGGCAAAAATTCTATTACTTTATATCGAAATAATGCCCTACGCAGATAACAACCGCAAATAAAAACTGCAATGGCATCCACACGTTTACAGAGCTCAGTTGACACAACTTTTGTGGCTGCCACAAAATTATTGTATGTGCCTTACATGCTGAATGTGGGATTAGCCATAAAAAATACAAAACAATTACATTCGGCACTGCGTAGCAGTTTTTTAAATAAAAAAAATTAATCGATTTTGTTGTGCTTAGGGCAGTTAAAAATCGATCCAACTGCTTTTTCTTAGTCCATTTTTTTCTATATAATAGATAGATTAATTGGTTTTAGTTGATGTTGCATGGCATAAGTAGTAAGTGAATTGGCGTAAATTTGTTTATTTGTATTAAGTTAAATAATTATAGTATATTTTTCTATATATTTAATAGCAAATGATAATAATTTTGTACGCATTTATATACACATTTTCAATTTTGTTATAAAATAATTTTTTTTTTATATATATTTTTATATTTCTTAAATTTTAAACATTTTTAAATAAACAATAGTTTGAGAACTACACTTTATTTTAAATATACGTATATTTATGGTTTGAACATTTTGGAAATGAGTTTTTACCAAAAACTTCACACTAAGTTGTGCACCCATTAATTGACCCATTAAATTTTTATTGTTTAATGGGTAAAATTAAAAAAATTGCGTATAAAAAGGAAACGCACTAAAATGACCCAAAATCACCCCTAAAGACTTTAGTTGGGAGTTATAGAACGAAAAAAAAATAAATTTATATAAATTCGCTTATGGACTAAATTATAATAAACCCTTTATTGGGATTGTCTAGTGCTTGGATAGTCAGCGCTATTGAAAATTCATACAAGAATATTTCTTCGAAATACTATCTACCACCAGGAGCGTAACCAAGAGGGGAAGTGAAATTGGCAGTGCATCCCTTTCCGAAGCCTGGCGGGCTATTGAAAATTCATACAAGAATATTTCTTCGAAATACTATCTACCACCAGGAGCGTAACCAAGAGGGGAAGTGAAATTGGCAGTGCATCCCTTTCCGAAGCCTGGCGGGAAAATGGTGATTCATTATAAAATGATACAAATAGGAGAATTAATCATCGGTTTCACAGTCTGTTTAAACTGTGATTGTTAAGTATGCATATGTTTTAAAATAAGAAAAATATTTATAAATACCAAAAGACCCTATATATTATATTATATTATAACGCTTTATATTACTGGAAATATTAATTTTAAAAAATTTAAACAATTAGGTGGGGTTCCGCCCCCTTTAAGCTTTGCTCGCCAACCCCTATTTTATTCATACGTACTCTTTCATATTCAAAAATTTATATGTGCTTTTAAAATAGTCTAGAAGAAACATATACTTATGTTCTAGTCTTGAAGTTCTTAAAAAAATTTGACGCCTCTTCTAGAGAATGTTGAAAGCACAAACATATTGTTAAATATAAACGGGTACGTAGGAATATAACGTTTAGCCTTCTTCATGCAATCCCAATATTCAACGTTGGCGTTTAATTTTATTTTTTTAATACAAATCACGTTTTTGTTTACGTTTTTATTAAATTTGTTCCTCTGATAAATATTCTACACGTTTTCGTTTTCTTTTGTTTTCAATTATATCCAAACTTAAATTTTCGATACGTTTAGAAACATTAATAATTCGACCCATTATTTCTATCATTTCTTCTTCTAATAATAAAAATAACACTACACTGCAGAACAAGCATTGTGACGTCATAAAACATTGTGACGAAAAAATAACACTGCATTGCCATCATGATGACGTCATAAGTGTACAACGACACAAATTACTTTTTTATAAGAGAGAGAATGAGAGAGAGAGGGGGAGAGAGAGAGGGAGAGAGAGTGGGAGAAAAAGGGATAAATAACAATACACTGTAGTAAGAGCATGATAACGTCATTCACCGGCATATATTACTTTTTTTATAATATGTCAAAAGATATCCATATCAAATATTTATACCAGAAGAGTGTTAAGGTTCTACTTTTAAATCAGCTGCTATATAAGCAATTTCTCCTTGTATGTCGCATAGATGCGTACTCGTATGATGAATTCAAAATATTAAGTCTTATTCCAAAAACCATGCTTGTACTCTCGTAGCAATATTCAATGAGCAAATGACAACCGAAGAGAAAAGCACAATAGCATCCACAGTTCTACTTTTGCAGCTGCTTCTGTGGCTGCCTCGAAATCGTTATTTGTTTTACATGTAAACCATACTTAGTACAGCATGTGGTTATCATCTACCAGAACAACAAAAAAACTAATCAAAGCCATAAGGACAAGGCAAGAACTTGAGTCCAATTGACGTTTGGAGAGAGGTCGCTAAATTTCTCTGCCTTGATCCTGAGATTGACTTCAATTTAAATCCCACCCATTCCCTGTTGTTGTTGTTGTTTCTGTTGTAAACTGCTAGGCCCAGCTTATAAAGTCCTTTTTGGAGGTGTCTAATGGCACTTGGTCGTCGCTGGCGACGAGTGGCTCCGAGACGTAGACCCGGCCATTCTTGAAACTCATTCATGTAACCATTCTCACTTCGACATAATACCCTCCCCTCTCACAACCAATACCTATACACACCCTAATCCAAGTATTAGTCCAGCAATTCCTTTTATGTTATCTGCTTTATAGATCCTTGCGTACTACAACAACAAGACAAGGCAAGCCAAGAATATACATACATATTTTATTTCATGTTAAAATTTAATTTTCAAGTAATTATTGATCTACTTTAATTTAAAAGTTAAAATAATATAAGAATTAAAATAAAATAAAACATTACGTAAACACAATAAAAATAGTATATACATATTCTATATATGTATATGTATACATATACATACATATATGTACTTTATAATTACACTTCATTTATTTCGTTTATTAAATCTTGGTTACGTTACTCTATCACGCTTATCATCAAGTGTGTATTTGCACATATTTTTATCTTTTTTAATTTTTTCGATTTATTTTTATTACGATGGCAAGTCAATAAGTTATTAGTAGAATATAGAACACTATAATTATTAACTTTTGTGATACACAGTTGTACAAATTTCTTAAACCGTTCGAATAACATATTTTCCTTTTCCTTAAAATAAGCCACTGTGTCATCGATTTCCTGCTCTTAGATCGCAAACTTTCTTCTTCTTCTAATTTTGCAATTTTGAAAATTGTCGCATAGGGCTAGATCTCTCCAATATGCAGCATGCTTAGGCAATTTGATGTGTAATTCATTTATATATTATGTATATATTAATTATATTACACTGCCTTCATTCTAAAAAATTGAGATTAACGCTTTCTCGACCAACTTCATCATCTGACACTTCCTCACAGTTGGTTCACTTGGTGAAGGAAAGGAAAGTTTTGCTTTCGTTTTCTTTTGAAATGTTTAGTATCGAACAGTTATTAGCAGATGCAGAAATTTATAAATATTATTTTGAAATTACTTTGCCATACGACATCATACCTATTAATTCAAGAAGCTCTAACTTGTCAATCAGTTAAAACAATACCATAAAGTTTGGGCTTCTCGAACGAGGAGTGACACAAGTGCGTTGCCACGTAGAAATTCAATAACCCAATTATAATAAGTTGGAAAGACTAATACTAGATTCACACAAGAGTTTTGTTTCTAATTGTAGCTGTCAAAACTCTCGTATGAATCCAGTATAAGACAGATTTGCTATGAATCATAATAAGAAAGAACAGGGTATTAGCTCCCATTTGAGCAGAGCACCGCGACCATGATTGATCTTTTGTGCTACAACAGACCCTAACTGAACAAAAGACATTCCGCCTTTCGAATGAAGGCCAGAATGTCGGTTGTTGAGGACCTCCTAATGTCTGAAGGTGCTAGTAGTTCCCGACCCAGTGATCTCCTCCTGGCCTAGATCAAAGCTGGGCAGTCACATAGAATGTGGCTGGTTGTCTCATCTGCCTCCCAGCAGAGTCTACAATCTATCTCTTCGGATAGGCCCATTTTGTTGAGGTGGTAACGTAGCCCATGGTGACCCGTTAGATATCCCACTAGCAACCTCAACTCTGTTCTGCTAAAGGAGGATATCTTATGAATCATATCCAATTAAGTTTCGTCTTCTTTCAGTATTTAAACACCTTTCTTACGATAGTATTTAATCACCTTTAATCACTTTACGATAGTAGTTTCGTTTTTTTTCGTTCAAAATTTGACAGTAAACAGCTGATTAATGCTGCATGTCAAAAACATTAATAGAACATCCTACTGCAAGTTACTCTGGCGTCTTTTATTGACTTGCCCTCATATAAGTACATTTTCTCTTTGCTCATCTATAAGAATTTTATTATTATAACAAAGTGCTTGAAAAATTGACTCCTAATTACCCAACTATGTGTATGTTTGGGATAATAAATCTGTGCTATTTTGCACAGAGTATAAGAAATTTTCAGTTTCTTACACTTTCTGGTGCACAAAAATCTATTTGAATTAAAAATTTTAGAAATATAACTCTTTTAATATTACAATGGGAAAAATTAGATTTTTTATTTAAAGTTACTTACTATGTTCCCAAGGTTTCGCCGGCTCCAAATAACCGGTTACCAATTCATTATCACTTTTTGGGAATGAAACTCGGCGAGGCATATTAGGTGATGAAGAGGCACTTAGGATTCCAGATTTTAAGATATTTGCTATATTACTTAAAGATCCAACTGCGAAAGCACTCGCAGTTCCTGCTGTAGGCGAAATAGAACTGGATACATCATAATTATTATTTGTTGTATTAAATTGTTGTGTTAGTTCGGCCTGTTGTTGTTGTTGCTGTTGACTGCGTCTTAATATTACACCAAATGTTGGCTCGCTAGAAGTATGGGCTAAATGGGGACTTTTGGAAACTGTTTCCGCTGGATTTGTTAATGTGTCTATTGGTTTTTCAGAATTTTTAATTTTTTCTTCTTCAACAACTATTATAGTTTTACTGGTGGGATTATTATCAATAATATTAACATTATCTGAATTTACATTATTAATATTATTTGAAACGGTACTAGTATCTGTTACTGATGTTGTTATTATTGTCGTTGGAATTGGTATTGGTGTTGGTGTTGGTGTTGGTGTTGCTGTTGGTGTTGGTGTTATTATTGATGTTGTTAGTTTTGGTGATCGTTCAGTTTCTATATCAGCAACATTTCCTAGAGTTGGTAACATTTTATCAGTAGCTACTGAAAAAGTTACCAACGTTGCACCGCCGCCAAGTGGTTCATCAGTTTCTGTACTAACATTGGTTTCTTTAGTTTTCAGCTCAATTTCTGAATCATTATGTTTAGATATATTTATTGTTTTATCAACAAAACTATACACATTCTGATTATCAATATCCGAAATATTTGTTGTCAATATTGTTGATGTCGTTGATATTGTTGTTGTTGTTGTTGCTGCTGTTGTTGCTGCTGTTGTTGCTGCTGTAGTTGTTGTTGTTGTTGATATTATTGAAATACTTGTTGTTGGAGCTGTTGTAAGTGAATTTGTTGCACTTTCCTCAATAGCACTTGTTAAATCAGAATTATTTTTAAATTGTTCAGTACTGTTCATATTCATCTTATATTATAATATTAAAATTGTTTTGTTTTGTACTTAAAATATATAATAAAAAAATTTTTTAATTAATATAGTTTTTGAAAATAAAGTAAACACTGTGAGAACACAACAAATATTTACACAGCCGAAATAAATGCATGAATAAAGCAATGAATAGATATGCATATGTAAAAGATATATAGAAAAAAATAAATGATATGTAAGCTATATGATATTAACAACATCCCTAGGGCATCAGTAGGTAATTAAAAAAAATTAAATAGATCGTATATAAAATAAGTAACGAAATTGGAATTTCATAAATATTAAACACACGTTGAACCCTAGAGCGAAAGCTGCATCTTAACAGTCCCGGATAATAATCAAATATGATTATTATAATTTTTAATTCGTTATTTTGTTGTTTTTTAAGTTATACAACAATAATACTACTATTTATACCTCTTTTGAGTTGAGTTCCAATATTTTAACAGAGATAATCATGTGATGTACATTCTCTTACACGACATTTCTATAGTTCTAAAAGATCTACAATGCTAAAGATATCAGTAATATTCTTTATAAAAAAAACAAAAATAAAAAAATAAACATTGGATTTTCCTTTAATAGAATCCACGACTTGGAGCTTTCTCTCTATTTATTATCATTATTAAATATCGCATTTCAATCATTATAATTCGATATTTTTACTATTTGTTTAACTTTTTTATGGATGGAAACGTTTATTATTGTTTTTGTTTATGTTATGCCATATTTGTATGGAAAGGTTATACATGCATAGGTGCATTTTGGTATAGGTTTTATTAAGTCTGCAATTGATCTGCTCATAAGTCTATATTACTATTGTTTATAAATTATAGATAGATGCTCAAATATCATAAACAAACAACATAGGTATGTGTCTGATGAAATATTTTATAGCTATATTTTATAAGCTCTATAAAATTAAACTCTATTAAATCAAATATTTTTAATAGTATTGTTACTATTACTTGGTTTGAAAAATATTTAGTATTAAATTTAATAAGCTCTACTATTATTAAACTGACTAAATTCAATTTTTTAATGGTATTGTTACTATTACTTATTTTATTTTATAAGCTCTACTATATTAAACTATTTAAATTAAATTTTGTTTTAATAGAATTGTTACTATTTCTTAGTTTATTTTATAAGCTCTACTATATTAAACTATTCAAATTAAATTTTTTTTAATAGAATTGTTACTATTACTTAATTTATTTTATAAGCTCTACTATATTAAACTGTTCAAATTAAATTTTTTTTAATAGAATTGTTACTATTTCTTAGTTTATTTTATAAGCTCTACTATATTAAACTATTCAAATTAAATTTTTTTTAATAGAATTGTTACTATTACTTAATTTATTTTATAAGCTCTACTATATTAAACTGTTCAAATTAAATTTTTTTTAATAGAATTGTTACTATTACTTAGTTTATTTTATAAGATCTATTACAGAGTTGCCCAGACCAGATAAGATCACGGGCTAATACAAATCACTGAATATATTGGAGAACCGCAGAAATAAACACATACGTTTATAATTTTTCCGAAGAAAAGTGAGAAAACATAAATAATGTTAACTTTAGTTATATTAAATCATTATTAATTTATCTTTTATAATTCTATCAATATCAGCATTATTAATATTAGTACTTTATTTTTTAAGGAA
Organism: Teleopsis dalmanni; assembly: GCF_002237135.1. Lineage (NCBI taxonomy): Eukaryota > Metazoa > Arthropoda > Insecta > Diptera > Diopsidae > Teleopsis > Teleopsis dalmanni. Next base: position 47,927,987 of record NC_051848.1, read on the forward strand.
TATTAAAATAATCTACAAAGAAATACATTTTTACTAAAGTCTTTGTCCATTAAGTAAATTAATTATATTATTTATTTGGGATAAAAATAAAAATAAAATAATGTGATGTTACTAAAATATAACAAAGAAAAACTTGGCTTATTGTGGTGGACTTGAAATTTGTCGCGGGCCGCACATATATTAATCGCGAGCCTCACATATATTAATCGCGAGCCGCATTAGGCTCGTAGGCCGTGCTTTGGACAGCCCTGATCTACTATATTAAACTAACTAAATTAAATCTTTTCAATTTCTGGTACTTGAAGTCTCAAAACTAGTTATTTACGAATAATTAAAAACAAGAATTATTTCCAAGATCACTGATGATTAGTATTTGGTAATACTCGAAACAACTGCATGGTCAGCCAAAAATTCAATTAATTAAAATAATATAAAATTAATTTTTGTTGTTGTAAGTCACTACTGTTCGAAGAAACCTCTTTATTAAATTTTTTTTAATGGTATTATTACAAATCGTGCCCTTTGCTTCTCATAGGATCTACAGGAACTAATGTATAATATTGTTACTATTACTTAGTTTTTATATAATGCCTTAAGATTAAAATGATTTTTAGAGATGTAACATTAGGTCACATCTTGACTATCAATAAAATGTAAAGGTTAAGTTAATTATTTAATGGTTTAATTTACTAGATCTATCTTTAGACATGGGACAATGCATAAGGTACAGCACCGAATAACAATTAGCTATGAAGAAGAGATAGCAGATATAACCGCCTCATCACATAGGTATAAATATGAATATGAATATGAGAACCCATAAAACAACTGTCTACCATTCTTCACGATTTTTTAATTATATCCTTGAGAAGCAAGAATTTGCTGAATTACGTGTTGCAAACATTTTCCATAAATTATAAATAAAAAATAAATAATAAAAAATTGGAATTGAAATTATTTAAATATTTTATTTTTCAGTAAATGAGTAAATGAATGAATATATTCGGTGTATATAAGCATAAATTGCAGTAGGAATATTCCAATGAAAATATTACAACCACCAGCAGAATGGAGTTAAATTTGCTAAGGAAAAAGATGATTTCATTTATTTTTGGCTGTTTTTTTTTCAAATTATTTTTTTACTTTTTGTTTGGCTTGTTAATGTCTTGCGTTTTAAACTAAATATTTAGTTTTTGTTGCTGCTGTTCGTTGAGTTTGGGACTCCAAATGTTTTTGATTATATTTGTGCTTTATTTTTTGTTTTTGTTTTTGTTTTTGTTTTTCTTTTTCTTTTTGTAATAAGTTTTTTGTGTATATTTTATTGTATGAAATTATACGTCTGTTCTTAAAAAAAATACTTTTTAGTTGCACGATTATATCACTTTTTACTTTTCGCCTTTACAAGACGTTTATTAACTTTATACCAATTATTCTTGTTTTGGTTGGAAATATGTGAAACGTGTGAACTTGCATTGGACTACACTTTTCTCGGATTGTAATTATTTTGATTGCATACGAATTTTTTGACGCTTTAATGTTTTTGTTTTTTTGTTTTTTGTTTTTTGATTTTTTTGTTTTTGTTTTTGTTAATAAGAAATTGTTAACTTAGTTTTTATTGTGGCAGAATAGTTTTTATAATCGCTGTTACGGGGTAAATTACATTTTGTTATTGCTTTGTGGTATATTTATTAATTTATCGTTGGGTCTAACAATGCTGCCGTTAGATATAAACTTCTTCGCCATCCGTCCACGCACATGTGAAGTAAATTTATTTATCTTTTTATTTTCCAAAAATGTGTATGTTTCTTTGCTCACTTCATATTACTGCACTTATTTAAAGTTATCTTCAAAAACAATTTTGTATAACCTTACAGTATGAAAAATAAGCGTAATGCTCTCTTAAATTTTTTACATTAATATATAGTTGTCTTATTTTGAATAATTTTTTTTTTTTTTAATTTTCGTTTTTAGATAATTTCATTCTTTACAGTTTTCTCCTTTGTTACACAATTTTGAACTTGTTCCACTTCAAAAAACTAGTACCGCATGCATTTGATTTATCTTTCCAAATTAAAAACATCTAACAATTTTATATTATAATAAACTTTTTTAGTTTCCACTTGTACATTTATTTCATGCTGAAAATATAAGGACACATGTATTTTTGGTATAATTTCCTCTTAGCCGTGTAGCAAAATCATGAGCAATAAAATGTGTAGCAGATAAGAAAAGAAACGGGAGGAACTGACAAACCGCAGAGAAAAACAAAACTGGTAAACAACAAATGAGAATATACTGGGTGCTAGGTTGGTATTTGGTATAATTCCACAGAAAAATAAAGTAGAGAGCGAACTACCTCTGCATAGAAGAGCGCAAAACAAAATCAAAACCAGCTGATTATTGTTATACTGTGTTTACACCAAAGTATGATCAAACCTATTTGGCACATTTTTGTATGGATTTGTATGAGGTGAGATACTTTTTAAGTGTAATTGTCAGTTTAAGTTTACATTGATTTATTACAATCAATAGAGTTATTGTAGTTATTAGTTATTTAAAATAAGAGTTTGAGAAATATATATTTATTAAGTGCAATAAACGAATCGTATTTGTTTTACTTAAATTTATTTTATGTACAAACCGTATTTGACACAAAACAATTAAAAATAATTAAAGTTTTGAATTATTTCGTAGTATACTTTTAGCCTAAAAAGAAATATGTATTTTAATAGCAATAAATTTAGTATTGCAAGAAATCTGCAACAATTTATTGAAATATGAGTTATTAATTGCAATTAATACAGCAGTTTGAATTGGGTTATAAGCCTATTGTTATACTATGTATTGAGCGCAAAATACAATAATTGTGGACTTATATAAAACATAATGTTGTGTTTCTCAGTTTAAAAATAAATATGTATATATAAATAAAAACAGTAATGTCTTTTTCTAAAATAATCTCTTAATCATTATCAAAAACAAAAAAAATTAAAAGCGCGTAATTTTATTTTAGTCCACAATAATCTCCGAATCAAAATTAAAAATTTTAATGAAAAAAAATTTTTAGTGAAGAATTCGTCATATATGTCACAATTTAATGTACATAAAGCTTTTTCTTTTGTAAGTATATCACAAAAGAATAACCGCTTATTTTAAAAATCACATATGAAACAACAATACTGCTAACTTATTTAGTTCAACCTTTAAGAAATCGGATAACTAATAAGCAATTCAAATCGCATAGTTGCCAAGACTAAAAATTCGTCTATTGTGAACGACTTTTGGAAGTACCTACGACAAAGAATATCTTTACAAGAACGGAAACTCCGCCCACTTCGTGAGAGTGCATTTGAAATTGTTTTTGAAAACTTATTTTTTATAACATTTCGGCACACGTATTAAATACATGTGATCTTACCACGATAACATCAAATTGCTCTCTTTTTGGGGTTGCAGTATAATAATTTGCTGCTACTTGCTAATCATATGTTAACTTTTTATGCTTCCTTATTTGGTTAATAATATTACATTACGTAAACAAAATATATATTGTAACAAGTAATATATGATAAATAAATTTATAAATTAATATATAATAATTTGAATCAATTAATTTAAATCAGTTTAGTTTGTTTAATAATGTAATATATATTCAGTAAATTAATTTTTGTTGCTATTTTCATATGAATTTTATAATATTTTAATTTATTACGTTCGGCAACAAACTTTTGTAGAAGCAAATTTTTTAATTAAATAAAAACAAACAGTTTTGAATATTTCTTATTTAGTGAGTTATATTTTCTTATATATTTTTTGAGCGTGTAAAACATTATTTCAAAAACAATTTTGATATAATAGCATTAAATACCGTTTTGATGTGAAATTAATAACAAAGATTGAAGCTACTACCAATTCACTTTTTTATACGGCAGCACTTAAGTGATCCATGATAAATTGTGTTTCTCTGCGAAGACTTAATTTTTAAATTTAGTGCCAAAAAATATGTTGATGGGGAAGGGTGTACGCGCATTCCCTTTAAATGTGTGGTACGTATTATTGCCTTGCATGCATTTCTAATTGATTAGTAACAATAAATCTGTTGATAAGGGAGGATGTGCGCGCATCCGCTCTAAATGTATGTGGTGAATAATACTTATTATTAATTTACGTACATTAGTGTGTGATCAGTAGCGAAAAATCTATTGATAAGAGTGGGTGCATGCGCATTCATTGTCGGATTTATGAGTTTTTCTTATGAAGATATATTTTTATATAAAATTTAACAATTTTTAAATTTTAATATTGAAAAATTTTAATTTTATATTATGATTATAAAATATATTTATATATAAATACTAAAGTATTTAAAAATATTAGCTAAGTTTAATTAAAAGAAGTACAAGTTGTTTACATAATTTATTATTGTTATGAAATGAAATAAACTTGATTATTTACCAGAATTAATGCAAGATTTAAACGAGATATATGCTATACATTTTTAGTTCATCTGTTTAATGAATATTATAAATATTTACATAATATAAAAATTAAAAACATATTTATTTTTTTTTGTGTTGTTTATGTATAGAATATATGAATATTTTCTTCAGAATTTAAATGATCTTAAAAACATAAATTTATTAGGGTTCATGATATGATCATTAACATGTAGCGCCTTATGTTTATGTTTTAAATATTTTAATCTCAATGTGAACATAAAATGCACACTTACTAATATTTTAAAATAAATAGTAAAATACTTTCGTTAAACTGTTTTATTAGAAATATGCATAGAAATTAAATGAAAATTAATTTTCTTTCATCATTATTGTGTGAAAATTTAAAAAAAGAACTATAACAAATTTTTTACATCCCTTGTATTTTCCTATTTCTACATTTAGTTTATTTAGCTATGTAGTTTATTCGACCAAAGTTCAAGATTTGGTATGCATTTTCCACACCACCCAAGAGGTATGCATAAAGGTGCGTTACCGAGTTTATATGTCGGTTCCCCAAGAGGCATATCCACTATTATATATTGGTTATAATTTTTTACAGATTTTTACAAATACAAAATTAACAGAATAATAATTACAATACTTTTAAAAATTAATTGCAAATTTAAATATACATAAACTAAAAGCAAAAAATTATTAAAGTAAAAACTTAATTTATATGTAAAAGTCAACTGAATATCATGTGAAAAACTAAGCTTATGAATGCGTTACACGCAAGAGCTTTTGCTTATAGTCAGGTGTATTTAGAACCCTATTAAAAAATTTTAACAGGAAATACATGCGTACCCTTATAAAAAGAGTTAAAATACTGTCTGTTTAGCAGTTTTGACAGCAAACATATGGACGTATATTTTTTAATTTTTGGTATAAAAATTGTGCTATACCTACTTTTTGGTAACTGCTATTAAAGTGTTTGCAAAATTTTAACTACTTTTTGTTAAATATTTGCGCAGTAAATTTTGTATGATTTGGCGCAACGAAATTTTATATTACTCTCAAAAAATCAAAACCAAAAAACAAAACCACACTCTTTCTTACACTCTTCATGGTAAACTTTTTGAAATATTTCGTTCTCAAAAGTACTCGAAGCATCGGAAAAAGGTGAAAAGGTGAAAAATTTCAGGGATTTCAGCTGGTGTTAGTGCACTTTTCACTAACACTTTCAAGAGCTCTACGGCAAATTGTTGTTGTGCGAAAAAACAAATTTTAGTTCACAATGGAGTTGCCGTTCTTGTAAGGTATTCTTTGACCTACGACATATCCAGTTAACCGTCAACGCATGATTTCGTTAATTATTTATATTTTGTGTCTTCATTGTTCATAACAAATACGTTACTTTTTCTATTTATTATTTTGCTGTTAAAAGGCATGCAAATTCATATTTTATTCACAATCATGTAAAAAAAACATTCTTACCAATAATTATAAAAAATTTTTATTCAACTTTAACTGTAAGTTTAATTGTAAGTTTTATAACTTGTTTTGCATATAAGCCTAACAAAATTTCCATTTTGTCCAGAGTTGCCATCGAAAGAAGTGGTTATTTTAATTGTTCTTTTACGACATGCTTACAAAAGAAAAGAGCTGTAGTCAAGGAATTATTAATCTAATGGCCCGTATAAAAAGGCATTGTCTTATTGCAGTATATGAAAGTATTAAAAAAAAATTTTAAACTGACCAGTTTAATTTGTTGCACTATATATAAAACGTATAGTTTTGTTTTTGTCAATTTAATATCATGTGCATTACAAACACGTTTTTTATATTACATACCAATTAAAACTTTAAAATAAAGTGAAAAATAATAATTCACATACCTGAAATCCACTAGAGCTAATAAAACTACTGAATGCCATCCTTAATAGATATAATAATAACTTTTTAAAATTTCCCAGATACAATTGGTGTTTGGAGCAAGTAATTTTTAACGTTCGATTTGAAAACAAACCACATATAATTTCCTTTATTTGGCGCAATATAAACACTTTCAAAATTGACTTAATTTCATTTTTACGAAATTAACGAAATTTGGCTGTCTGAACATAGTATTATGCTTCCTTAATAATTTCGTAGTATACTTTTAGTACAATAAAAAATACAACCTTGCATTTTAAAAACAATAATTTTGTATAGTATTGCAATAAATCTGCAACAACAATTCTATGGAATTTATTCACATTCGTTTTAGCTATAATAAGTGAAATTAATAAAGCAAGTACGATTTTTCTCTCAAACTTCATTTTATTACGGCAAAGCAACGTGTGAAGATGATAGTTTTTCTTTATTATCCTGTCACTTTATTAGGAGTCTTAATTGCAATCTTTATCAAATCTTTTTTAATTGAATCTAACTACAAAGGATATCAATGATCTTTAGAAGTAATTTTTACTTATAGGCCGTTTGCGAGTTCGAGTTGACCAACTTTCCCTTGCGTTTCCATTTTGCAAAATTTTAAGTAAAATTGGTGTAAAGTGTATGTATTTTATTGAGAATATAAAAAAATTTTATTTATTGAATTTTTTAATATAAAATAATTTTTATATGTGTTTTATAATAATAATAATAATGCCAACATAAAAAAATAAATTGGGAAGTAAAGAAATAATTTTTATTTTATTTTTTCCCTTTGGCAATGCCATTTTATTCAAATCACAGTTGAAAACGTCTTTTTAATATGCAATCGTTTTAATTTGCTCTTTCTGATTTTGCAAAATTACTGTACTTCAACTTTTAAGAAAACACTGAATTAAATTTTATACTACATTTGCACGAGATTTTTATTTGTAATTTTAGCTGTCAAGAATTTTTATTTAGCATTGAAAGCAACAACAATTAACAGCTATAACTATAAACATGATAGAAAGAAACGTTGTGTAAAAATATTCAAAATTTTGTGTAATGAAAGCATCATGCAGTACAGAAACAATAAGCCCAATGCTAAACCACGGCGCTTAAGAATTTTCCCCACTTGGTTCTATTATTTTCACCATCGCAATGTTACTCACCACAATAAAAGCAATTTTATGTTTCGGTTTTTTGATATTAGAAATCCTTTCAAGACAACGCATCAGAGCTGGTTTTAGCAGCTTTAATATCAAGTTATTACTTAAAAATAATAAAATTTAATATTAGAAATTGTAATTATAAATTTATTAACACATTAGAAACTTATTACAGTAGTAAAAAAGAGTTATTTGAATATTTAAAATAAAGGTTTTTGTATAATTTAACAAAATTAAACTAAAAAATATTGTAACAGATTTGTGTGACTATTTATGCTAAAATATCAACACTTGATTTTAACAAGTTTTGCAGTTCATATGATGTCATATTCAAATTCTAAAAATATATTGTGCAACTGTTTTTTTTTGTTTAAATCATTCGAACAAATCGCTTCAGCCTTTGACATCTGTTTACAAAATTTCTGTAGATGTAGGTGAAGCTCTAAATCTGTGACTTAATCAATCTATATTTTTTATGCAACAATATATAGTTATTAACCTTCATATTGCATATTTTGAATATGCATAAGACAGATTATCTCACTGAAAACATTGCTTGAAACTACAAAAATTTGTAACAAAAGAAGCATATACATTTTTACGATTCTCTTTATCGAAAAAATTCGTTGTGTAAACTCTATTACACATATGCAAAACTTTTGTTTGAATATTAATGACGACCTTACATTGTCAATCTGAAAGCAGAATTAATTTCCTGTGAATGAATACTCATGTTTGATACTTTCTTCATGTACTCGTATAAATTTTTATATATATTTATGTATATATTTTTAAAATATTTATTTATCACAATTTTGCATACTTTTAAATATTTCATTTCCACAATTATCATAAAATTTGTGAAACTTTTTAATTTTGTTTGTATTTTAGTGGCCAAGGCCTCTTCACAAATAAGTGCGTAGACAGAGAAAGTGTTGTTGTTTTACGTACATATAAACAACTATAGACCAGCAACTTGCTCGTACTTGATTATTGCGCTCCTTCTTAAAACCTACAGAATACTATTTAATAAGGTGTAAACTACAAGAAATTGGAATCCGTATGAAGAGAAGCAAAAAAATTAAAGCATTCTATTTGGCAGACAAAAGCTACATCTTAAAGAAACTTCTATAGTAAAATATAGACCCACTGAGGGCACTTAACATCGCAAAATTTTTAATTTATAGAAGTGATGCTCACAGGACAGTCTCTAGTGATATAGCTTATTTGGATCATTCTGCTTTCTTCTAAATGACCGACACTTAACTCAAGTGAACTATAAATTCATTTAATCTATACAAATCTCCAAATCTGAACGAATGCATTATACTACTCTGCCTCTTAAATCACACAATATTTGCCTCAATGTGATGGCTGTTAAAAAATCATACACATTGATTTATTCACAAAGTGCATTTTAAATTGAGTAAATCCAACAAAAACGGAAGTTCTATACTTTCACTAGAAGGTTTAAAATCCCTATCTTTCCTTTCCGTATAAGCAACGATATTTCACTTAGATTAATTACAAATGTCAACTATCTAGTTCTCATTCTTGAATTGAAATCCAACTATAGGGTCAATTTGGCTCAAAAGGTCTCCCTCTTGCAGTGTTAGGCACTGACAGTAAAACGGTAATACTATGGATAGACAATGAAGTTCTATTTAAATACAGATTCTTGTCAGATTACTGGACTGACTTGGTGCATATTAAATGAGTTTCATACTAGTCAGCAGCTTTAACTAAAGCAGAACTTTGAACATGAACGTAACCAACAAAGTACTACGGTATCGGTACTAATACACCACTGCATATAAGAAGGCGTCTATCCTCTAAGGGCTATTATTGGGACTTTGCATATAATGACGAAACTTTACGTTCACTCACGTTCACAAAGATACCTGTATAAGCCTGTTCCTTTTCCATCTTCTATTTTTAATCCATATCCTCGTTTTTAACTTCAAAATAAATTGATTTCCATATACTGAAAAAACCTTTATGCGGCACAGTTTGGAACAACGTTCTAAGACGAAATAAAATATTTAAGCCTTCTTAGGCGCACTACTGACTGATCCGGAAATACTTAACCCACCAGTTGTTGTAATTTTCCAAAACGAAATTTACAACACTTTTTACCCAACACCTGTTACCAGGCGAGGCATTCATGAGTAATAATGTGTCTAATGATCGTCGTATATATTAAGATAACAATCGTCATCATTTCTCAAAGATTCTTTTACAGACATAATAAGTAGCTACCCTTATTTTATTTCTCTTCTCAATGTTCTTTCTCCAGTTTGATATGAAATCGAGAATAACGCTAAGAGATCTGACTTTCCAAAAAAGATCCAGAGCCATTTTATCCAGCCTGTGCCAAAATGTGAATCACAATTTTTTAGTTGAGAGTGAAGTGTATCCGACAATAGTCCGAAAAAACTAATGTTACCTTCTTTGCATTCAAAGAGTTAGACTTATTTGTCAAAGAAATATAAATACCTTTTTCCTTATCTTGTTTCAAAAGTTAATTTATTGGGCCGATTTACACTATCATGAACGTAACATAAACATGAACTTGAAAACCGGTTACTTATAGATGAGAGAGGAAAGAGAGTGTGATGTGAGTTCATGAATTTCACGCAATGAAATTTGCTGCGTTTCTTCAGCTTGACACGCATACATATACAATGTTATGTTTATATTTACCTTTTAATACTGAATACTTTCAATTTCTGTGCTCTGCACTACTACATACAAGCATTTTATACGTTTACACAAAACAAAATAAATTTCACGCTCATGTGAGTTCATGATAGTGTAAACTGAATTGACAGTTCATGTTGTCGCCAAGTTCATCTCACGTTCATAATAGTGTAAATAGGCCCATTGTCTTTGTTACACAAAGTCAGATTAGACAAAAAAATAAGGTTATTGTTGGTTGTGTATAAGTATAAGTATAACACTCGACCACCACAATCCGCGCCATTATGTGCGATAAGATGGTGCAATTGGCTGTGAGTTAAGTGAGATGATGTAAATGAATTTACAGTATTTCCAACCTCTTCGCTGTTGGTTCTATATCTATAACCAAGTAACCGGACCAATAGCAAACATAGCTCAAACTTGAGCATTCCAACCTTCTTCAGTATTAAGAATGACCAATACGACCTGATATATATTGGTATATATAAATATATATTAAAGGTCTGATTCCGCAGCTAAATGAATTTCAGTATACCGTAAAATCGGGCATGCCGCCAGTTGAAAGCAACGAATCATTTCAAGCTAAACCGCTCCCAGAGTGCGCCCAAGACACTAACTAAAGCTCTATTGGGAAACAAGGCTGAAGGCTTCGACTTTTTTTATCCTTATAATCGCCCTATTCGGATCGCACTGTCTTTGGAATTTTACCCGAACACATAGCTTGTGATTTTTGCGGACAGCAGGTAAATTTATTCTTTGGTTACAATTTAGCATCGCTGCCTTTGATAAGTTTCTGGCCGATTTTGCCTCGACGACTTTAGTTTTTTAAAAGATTCTTTTTTATTTTTGTGATTGTGATGAATTCATTGTTTCTGGCCAACTTATCTTTAATAATTAACATTCAAGTTCCCATTTCCAGCTTGGGAACCTATGTTGTGGAAGTCAGTGGAGGATTAAATAGTAGCTTCTCGACTTTTGGACTGATGTCATCCACCTTACTAACCTATGATGACGAAACATCTTCGGTAACATAATCTGATCTTCTTTAGTGTATGTTTTCCGGGCTACCCATCTGACTAAAGTTAACTTAAAGACTTCAGTCAACCCAGTAGCATTAAACTTGGAAAAATAGTGGCGCAAAAAAAGATTTCAGTTGATTGTTCATTTGTCTTACATAGGAACTTCACAATAGGGAAACGACTGCTAATAATGTCACTTTAACAAATTATTATTATATTATATTATCTTTTTGAGTGTCAAAAAAAAATGTTAAAATGTGATAATCGAACCAAAGTTTGTTTGTTTTTGTTTTGAATTTAACAAGTTTTATCAACAAAAGATGGAAATAACTGAATATAAGTTTTAGTATTTTGGTTAGCTTTTATTTATCTAACATAATTACAGAAATATATACACAAAAATTTATATTAAACGAGTGAATAAAACTATTTAAAGTAGTTTACTAATATTTATTTATTTACCAGCAAATGTTGAAGTAAATGAGAGCATCTGAAAGAGCGTAACATCCCTGTCGAAATTTGATAATGCTACACAGATTTTACTCGTATATTTTATTTCAAGTAAAATTTGTGTGAATCAGCTGTTTTCGTTTGAATTTAAATTATTGTATTCTCATGTATTGTCAAATTATTGCCAATGCTCACATTGATAAGTATTTACTAAATTATCTTCCTTATAAATTGCTACATATGTATTCATATGCATACTCGTATAAGAAAAACAAAAATTAAATGAACAAGAAATTGCAATACTATTACTATTGTGTCTGTCTCTCCAAATAGCTGGTTTGCAGTTTTGGCTCTATATTAGATAATAATGACGGTATTCAGATATAGTTTGGTGATTTGTAAACCATATTTCAATTTTTTTTTCAGTGATATTATAATATTAAGAAAAATAGTTAAGGAAAAGTAAAAAACGTGAGGAAATTTGAGCTTAGCTTATATCTGCAAACATCAGCAAAAGAAATCTATTAAATTTTGTGAAGGGGGACAAGAATACCCAAAGTAAAAATAATAAAAGCAAGGGTATATAATTTGAAAATAAATCTCACTATATATTTCGTATGCAAAGCTTTCATATCCGAGCTTTCGACTACCGTTGCCTGTGTTCTGAAAAGTGCATTGTAGATATCACTTCGATGATGAAAGATGAAAGGAACCAATTGTTAGTGTTATTTTGCAAATCAAATAGAAAGTTCGAATATATTGCCTGCTAATAATAAATGACTCTTTGCGATTATTGATGGTGTTACGGAACGAAATGAGGCTGAAGTTCGAAAAGATGTATTTTGGATATATTTTCTATGATTTAGGGAAAAAAAACTCCTCCTCGTAATAGCCACTTCTACAAAACACTTTTGAGGAATTCTAAGTATTAAGTGTTATAAACTATGTCACCATGCCGCTGCATCCTTAGAGGATTGTTGTGGCAAACCCACTTTAGTTGCATAGGCGTATAGTAGTTAAAAATGCCATTATATCCTCTGGAGAGATGTTGCCTAATTCCGTTATAAGTGCATAGGCAGTTAATAAGTACCGAAGTCTGAGTCTGGCGAGACTATCACAGTGACACAGTATTGTTTCTTCTCCTTCGTGACAAAGTCTGCAGTTATCGTCCCTTGTAATACCTAGCTTCCCTTATAATACTTAGATGATACGTAGATGTTTTTTGATTCCACAATGTGCAGTGTGAAACCGTGTGATGCTTTCTGTTCAGCATTAGTAGCTCACTAGTTCTGGATTTTAATCGGTTCGGCATGAATTCTTTAATTGTAATTGTCTGCTGGCTATTAAATTATCACAATTAGTCTGAAGTGCTTTTTCTAGCCATTCATTTATTTAAGTTTGCAAAGCTCTATGAAGGACCGCAGAATGATCTTGGCTCAATATAGTATGAGACTGCCTCTTTTCTAGCTAGTTCATCGACTTTTTCGTTTCCCTGTAATTCGCTGGGTCCATATTAAGTAAACCCTGGTTCTTTCAGCAAGATCTTTGTGAAGTTAAAGACATTCCTACACTAGTTTTGAAGTCATTCGAGGTGAGCGTAGTACTAGTAGGGCTGATTTGCTGAAAATATGTATGTTTTTCCCCATGATGGGTTTCGCTTTATATTCCCTGAGACATCGTATCATTGCATGTACTTCGGCCTTAAACACTGAGTTTCTTAACTCATACATGCAAATATTTCCTCTTTTGGTACGCCATAGACTTCCGCCCCCATTCCATCCATCGTTTGGAACCATCCGTGTACCATAGATGTTAATCTCCAAGGAATGAAGGAACGTTCCGTTCCCAGTCACTTCTGTTTGCTATAAGTATATGGAACTTTTGGTGGAAGTTAAATTTAGGTGAGCAAATGTCAGTTAAATGATGTTTAGTCTTTCTTCTCTTTGCATTTTCTTACCTAGATAGGAGTTATCGAGTGATCTTGTTGATCGATTACTAGTCAACTGTACTTGACTAAAAAGGTAATTTCTTCCTTTTTGACAGGCAGGTGAAGTGGGGGAAGGCTCAATACAACATTAAGGCCTGCTGTCGGGTGGATCTCATCGCTTCACCTATCATAATGCAGGCTAGTCTCTGCTGCTTTCTTAGAATAACTATTACAGTCTTTAGCTGAGATGTCTTGTACCAGATGGATGGTCCATATGTAACAATTGGCCTAGCTATGAAGGTATACATCCAAAGGTTGATGATCTTTCGATAAATACTCTTCTCTTATATGCCTTTCCATTATCTTTTTCATAGTTTTTAGGAGAAATAGAGTTAAACCTCCTTCTTTAGGCATGTATTTGACAATTGCTTCCTTCCAATTAATGTAAATAACTCCCATTCCCTGCCCTGCTCTAAAAAAGTCAATAAGGTAGGACATAAGATTACTTATTTTTGTGGGAGCCCTTTTGAGGGAGTGCCGGAAATACTTTATCTGCTCCTCCAGGGGCTTTGAATAGAAAAATTGAGTTGATCTCTCATTCAATTTTATTCTAAGTAAAGATTTTACGAGCATTCTTCCAGTCATTGGCCCTTGGCCTTTTGACTACCAGGATGCTGGGCTGAGAGTTTGATTGATTGTAAACTGTGAAGCCCGGAAAGTGTGCTTCTATTACAATAAGAAGTTACTTTTTGCACTCATTAGTGTGAAGGCCATCTGGTCGTTTTAAAAGACCGATGGGATTGGGGTAGCTTTTCGAAACAACCCTGTGAATTTCAGCGCTACTGCTTTAGTTTTGAAACTGAGAGCAGAAGCTTCTCCATGATTCTCTTTTTGCCCTTCTAATTTTCTTATTATAAGTGGTGAGGAAGTTTTCAAAAGTATTCCAATCACCATAGGTTTAAACCATATTAAAGAGACACCGAGATTCGACTCTAAGCTTGGCTTGTTTATTGTTCCATTATTGTGCACCTCTTGCCACTTGCCAGTCTTAGATTTTACCGGCCTCATGGGCATTAATAATAGTTCTGCCTAAGGAAGCATCAGCTATTTCTAAGTCATGAATGCTACTTATCGTATGTTTGTTATCGCTCAGTTCGTCCTTAAATCGATCCCAATCTGTGATCCCTAAACACCATATATGATTTCGTTACCTTGATATTTATATCTCACTTGGATGCGACCTCTTGGATGGAGCCACCTGTGACTTAGAGTGACTGGGATTCTCTGTCGTTGGAGGCCTTTTTGTCGCTAGTATTTAAAGGAACTTCGATTTTGTTAGCTTCATTTGATCAACAGTGAGATGTACCTCTAGATATTTCTCATGGACAATAGCTCCTTTTTAGGCAGCGCCAACGTCCCTGTAACATGGAGTCAGGGTCTGCTGGTGTTCGATCAAGCTGATCATTTGCTAGACGGCTTTCAGATCCTTGGGTTGTGCGCATTGTTATTCTTCGAGATATGAGTTATTAGACTCTTTCTCTATTATTATCACTCTTTCTCTTTCTGCTTCGCAGTCTCCGGATCCAAGCTGTCTCTGATCATGGCATTAATGCGCCTTTTCTAAGTCCAGATAAAGTATTTCAACTGTTTTCTGATCTCTTTGTTGCCATCATCATCTGAGTTCACCGTGCTCTGAGTGTTGTCATTTGACGCACACCTATGGCAGTCACTTGTGTGTTTAGCACCCTAGGTGCCAGTCACCGCCAAAATGTTCCCACTTTCGTCAGCGACCGGAATAGAGCTTCTTCCTCGGATTCCATACTTTTATTATTTTTATTGTCTCATTCCATAGAGAAACATTAAAAGAGAAGAAGAACGACCCCCAAAGCAGACCCCATGCTTTGGAAATGCATTAATTAAAACACGAGAGCTCCCGGTGTCCTGAGTTTATTACTTATCGATTGGATGCGCCTCTCCCGCCAAGCCACCTTTACGTAACAGTATACCTTAGATTAAGGGCTTTCGACATACTTAGTAACTACTTATGTACACATATAGTAAAACAAAACATGCACAACCACTCAATTATACATACCCGGGAAATTTTCTATTCCCAGTCCGGCAATCATCAGTCAACCCTTGACAGAGACACGATCGTACTAAGAGGTTCCTATGAACCTGAGGGGTTTCGTACCTACTCTGATGAGTCTGACTGGAACTTAGAGAACGATCTTTGCCGCCACCTACTCCCTAAGATGCTAGGATATTAGTAAGCCATTCAAACCTTGCCAGCTTGCAAAAACATTAATCTACTAACTGCTGACAAATAGCTAACTACAAATTACTAACAACAAAACACAAATCTACTAACTGCCAATATATAGCTAACTACTTATAAATAACAACACCTACATAGACTACAAGACAACATATTCTACCTTAAGCTATTGGCAGATCTTGGTTGCACTTTGTGCTCTAATCTCAATCAATATTTCAGCCGGTACTATCAATGATATCACTGTCTGAAATTTTAATCAGAGTAACTCAAACAGTATTTAAGCCCCTACACCACGAGTATAGTACCGTGTCTACCTACTAGGCAGTGACCCCTACAAAAATAACGAGATGCCACGTACTAAACCAGCTGAGATATTTTGTTTTTTTTTGTCTTCTTATGGTTATATTATCCGTGATTATTTGTAAATACTGATTAAATTCTACCTTAACATAACCAGTTATATTTTTTCTATCTTGCTTGAGGTATGAAAAATTCTTGCTTGAGGCAAGTATTGTTTTTGGAAAGAATATTGTTGGTTGTACATTGTATGACAATTTCATATGTTATGGAGTGACCCTAAATGCTACAATGTCCTGACATGTATTTAGGGTATATATCCCACTGCTCATAGAGGCACTTAATGACTGTTTTCAAACTACGCATCGTAAAGGGCAAGATTCTAATTCCGTCGTGATTGCGTTTGCATAAATACTTTCCTTCCGGAACATTGGATATGTATTCGTAAAAACACTGCCGCTTCAGCAGAAAAATATACAGTATTAATTCAGACCTTTCTATATTCAGACTGTTTGTATCCAACCGTATGAAACAATGATACAGAAGTCAGAACCTGATACTTTGTATGCCAATTTCATGAGCAGGTAAGCATCCCTTATTACGATGGTGCAATGCTACATTCTCCCTTAACCGGAGGCTACCTACTTTCCTAACAGATCAATGAATATTAGATTTCAGTTAGTGTAAAACCACATTGGAAAAAGAAATATGCAACGCACCGATAATACAAATTTCTGTGACACGGTATATAAGCTGTAATTAAAGTGTAAGCTTTTACAAGTTTGTTTGTCCACAAATGGAAACCGTGCCAACAGTTCATATAATAGGTTTGTTATGATTATTACCTTATACAACAATATGTTGTTTAATGGGAACATGGTCCGAGTTAAACCAATTGTACGTATATAAAGAGTTGAGAACCTTGTTAACCCTCAAATCAGGAGTGTTGAAATTTGAAATTTACATTTTCTAATGAAAAAAATCAGCTCGATTTTTGCAGCGTCAACCCTTTTTTGCATTCGTCCACCCAGTACTCCCTCAGCATCGTTTGATACTGTACAGTAAGCACGGCAGATGCGTAGGTTTGACAGTCTATGTGCACTTAAAGTTACGCGTGAATACGATTTTATAGTTGCATCATGCGCCCACACAGGGGCAGCATATAGCATCGACTTTGAAATTGAGGCGTTTGACATTAAACAGAATAATGGATTGAAAGCACTTGAGACTTTATCTCCCGATTATTTGATCATGGAAAACACTGAAAATGTAAACAGTTTTATATATAATGTATGTCAAATTAATCACAACATTAAAAAGTAATTTCTATATAAAACTCTGTGTAGTGCATCGGAAAAACTAAATCACCCCTATTCAGAATACTCCCAAGGAATAGGTCTCCCACTTCCCTCGCCATTTTATCAAATAAAACTATCTTATACTGAATTGCTTCGGACACAGCTGTTTTGGGAACATCAAAAATTTCAAATTTAATTTGTTGAACTTTGGCAACTATGACACTTTTTAATGGCAAAGAGTGCGAAAATTAGCAAATCAAAGAAAAGAATTGCATATCATATGTTGATTTTAATTTAAAAATCGCATTTATAAAAGTCGTATTTATTTTTATAATTAAAAATGTCCTTAAAAGTTTATTAATTAAATTGTAATAATAGTTTATAATTGCGCAGATATTACAATAAAGAAGAAGCAATGTTTTACCTGAGCATAATTACAAAAAATTATATTAACTTATTCGAGGTACGATAGCGATTAGCAGAATCGGCCAGCTCGACTCATAATACAACATTTTTGTAGCAGTGTTAGTAGATATATATATCTTTCATGAATACATATGTTGAATGACATCACTCTTTATATGTCTAATCATATAAAACAGCTGTTAATTTCAGGGTAATTTTACTACTCCGGCAAGATTATCTAGAGTGTTATAAATTAATTTCGAGTGTTATACTATGTTCAAACAGCCAAATTTCCTTAATTTCGTAAAAATGAAATAAAGTTAATTTTGAAAGTGTTCATACTGCCCCATATTAAGGAAATCACATGTTTTTTGTTTACAAATTGAATGTTAAAAATTACATGCTCCAAACACCATTTGTATCCGGGAAATTTTAAAAGTTGATTATTATAGCTATAAAGAATGGCATTCAGTAGATTTATTAGGTTTAATGGATTTCAGGTATGTGAATTATTATTTAACACTCTATTTTGAGTTACAGTATTTTCTGTGTATTCAAATTTAAAATTTTGCGCTACCATCAAAATATTTTTCTGGTTTTATTAAAGTTACCTGTCACTGACATTTATTTTTAGAAAATGACTCTTTTTCGTTATCTCAACTTTATCTTTTACTTAAAATTTATCTTACACATAGTTGTATTTCAAATATCCCTTAATTTCAGCCTTCGTTTCAGTGTCATTTTCCTTAATTTCGTTCTAACCTTAAAACTGAATTTTGTAAAAAAAAATTAAGATTTTTATGAAAATAAGGTGAGTATGAACATAGTATTATACACTAAATATCCCTTAATTTCAGCATTCGTTTCAATGCCATTTTCCATAATTTCGTTCTAACCTTAAAACTGAATTTTATATGAAAAAAAAACAACTTAATTTCGCTGAAATAAAGATGGAATTAAGATTTTTACGAAAATAAGGTGTGTGTAAACATAGTATTATACACTAAATTGAAAATTGCAATAAAAGTGAATCTCGATTAATAAATTTACCTCAGATTTACAAACAAAAAAATATCATTATTAATCTTTGGTGCAAATTATAAACTTTGTATTAGTAAGCCATGATTGCAGGTGTACAGAGGCTATGAGTAACAAAAATTTTTTTTTGTCATATGTTCAATGGTTGCAGATTTCGTGTAAGTGTAGTTGTGGACGTTGCAAGTAATTAAAAGTACACAACGTTAGGCGTATCTGTATAAATGTGTATATTAAGAAATTTTATATAAATATGATAATATCATATATGTCATTTAAATAATTTTAAAAGCATAAAAATATTATAGCAAACTCAACAAAAAATATTTTTTGGGACTAAATTGAAAACCGAAGGTGGCAACAATGTTATCATCAGAATAAAAACAGAAAATCCAATATTACTCAGCAACAACGGTCAGATAATCATGGTTGATGAAAATCCATTCGCAGCATTAATTGAAGCTGCAAGTCCTGCAGATGGTATAAAAAAAACATTAACTGAAGAAGTTTTTTTGTTTACTTTGAGAAGAGAACTAACCGCCGCTGATCAACGTCCATTACTATCTTTGGCAAGTATATTAACACCTGATGATGGCACAGACGGAACAATATGTGAGGCGATACTGTCGCATGCACTTTTTGAGCGACTAATGATGCAGGACACGAACGAGTATTTGCTACATTTGCCAACTATATCTAGCAATAACAATCAAGTCAAAGAAGCTACCGAAAGTTGCTGTATGAAATATTTATATAGAGCTTACTGTGCCTGTAAAAATGCAAGAGAAAAATCTGACAACAAGGCAGATTGTGATAAAATTACAAATCTTATATTGACGAATGCTAGCACATGCATGCGACAACCAGTGTTATTTGCCGGACAAATATTTTCAACACAGTGGTATGACATCTTAATGAGTTCGGATGTATTAGATGAAACGTTGCACGAGTTTTTAATGAAGATAGTGCAAAGAGTTCTTAATGATGTTGACAATCTTGAAGCTATGGGCACATTTAAAGCCATGTTCTATCCTTTGCTAAGTGAATTACAAAAGAAAATTGCTGTCAGTAACCTGATCACATTTGATAAGAATATTTTTGTGGCTTTACAGTATTTTGTGCGTGAGAAGAATGCACCACATTTAGCTGAAACAATTCTCGATTTCACTACACCAAATCCGAATGCAAAAGGTGAGTTGATTTAATACTTATTTTCTAATAATACCATTACTATAAATCTCTTTTGGTTTAGGTATTGATTATGCAGATACTCTTTTTGGCCAACTATTTTCTATATCAATAATGCCAAAAAATTCTAATGGTTCGTACGAATTTTTCGGTGACAATAGCCTTGATGCAAATACTACAGATGCTTCGCTATGGGAATTAATGTGTAGACACCAAAATAGTGTTTTCGTTATTTTGAAACAACTTATACTAGTTAGTCCAGATATTAAGAAAAAAGTTTTAGTATGGTTTTCGAATTGTTTACATGCCAACGCTGGTCGTGGTCATATATGGAGTAATATTAATTTGAACTTTGATCAGTTTGCTCAACAAAATGCAAGTGACTCATTTATGACTGGACTGACAGCAGTACTACTACGTCTTTGTCTACCACTGTGTCCTCCAACACTTAAGGTAAATCTGTTACATATATACTTATGTTAAGAGTAGTATTTTGAACAATTTTTTTTTAAAGGTGCTTATTGTGGATCCTACGTACTGTGCTGTAGCTGAAAAAGAACTTCAGAATAAAAATATCAACATGCTAAAGATGTACGACGAAACTTGTTTACTGCCAGTAGAAGAAAATGAACAACGTGTAACTGCCGATAAGTATAATTTTGTTACGGAACTCTTCTATATTACACACAAAGCTTTTGAATTATCTTACCGTGCGTGTGGCGAACGATTTTTACGTATGACACGTGAACTACATACCTTACAAACAGCATTTCAGGATGTTATTACAACCGATCCTGACAGTGATATGAGTAGAAATCTTTTAAGAATGTTGCAAGATCAGTTACAACAATATCGCTGCATGCGAAATGGTCTAACAGAGCCGGAAAACGAGACACTCATTTTAAAATTTTTAGAAGCGACTGCAATCTGGTTTGTAGAAATTTCACTTATCAACAAGAACGAACATGAAGCTCTCCTGGCAAAGAAAGAATTTAGTCCTGTAAACACTAAAAATCGCGATGTGCCGACAACAATTGATTTTGTGCCACCATATCTGAAATGCATACCGGAGAACGTGCTTGATAATATAGTCTCCTATTTAAATTTCACCCGTCATTTACCTATAACATGCATATTTAAAATGTCAGTAAGTGGTCATTATGCATTTTTCAAACTAATTGTTCTTTTTATGGGCAATTCAGAATTGGTAAAAAATCCGCATTTACGTGCAAAACTAGCCGAAGGCCTGGAATGTTTACTACCTCGTAAAAGCACTGATAATTCAGATGCATTTACAACAAATATATTTGATCATCATCAGGATCATTTAAAATTGGTACGAAGTCTTTTAAATGTTTTTGTCAGCATCGAAATGACCGGCCAATCGGTACAGTTTGAGCAGAAATTCAATTATCGTCGACCCATGTATGCAATTATGGAGTTTTTGTGGACGAAACCTGATCATGTTCAGTGTTTTAAGGATTTAGCAACAGAAGCTGAAGAGAATATGGAAAATATCGAGCCGCCGTTATTTTTACGTTTTATCAATTTGCTAATTAACGATGCCATATTTTTGCTGGGTAGGTTTTATTCTTTCGAGAGATTTTTAAATTCGAGAATATTTATTTGTTTAAACTAGTATTAATTTTTATATGTATATGCGTAGTCAATGAAAATAATTATACTCAAAATGTAATACGTATGCATCGTAAATCTAAATTTATTCAAATTGAAAATTCAATGAATGTTTAACTTATTTAAGATTTATTCATTTCAGATGAGTCTCTTTCGAATCTGCAACAAATACGTCAGCTACAAGAAATGCAAGACAGTAGTGAATGGAACGCACTTTCTCAAAATGATCGACAACAACATTTATCGAATATGCACCACTTAGGTAAGCCCCTTAAATCAAAAATATATTATATTAAATTTATGCACTTGGTTTTTAGGTATGCTTGCTCGTTTTGATAACATATTGGGTCGGGACACAATTAACATACTGAAATTGTTAACAACAGAGATTAAAAGCATTTTCTGTCATAATAGTTTGGTCGATCGCATAGCTTCAATGTTAAATTACTTTTTATTAAATTTGGTCGGTCCAAATAAGGAAAAATTTAAAGTAAAAGATAAGAAGGAATTTGAGTTTTCACCGGCTGAAACTGTTATTGAAATATGCCATATCTATATTAATCTTAGTGAAAGTGATCGTTTCTGTTTAGCTATCTCTCAAGACGGCCGTTCATATAGTTCTCAACTATTTAGTTATGCTGAAAATATATTAATTCGTATTCGGGGTGGTTTGTTGATTGGTGAAATGGGTGTTTTTGCGGACAAAGTTAGCAAAATAGAGCAACAATACAAGCAGGAACAAGAATTTTTTGCTGATGCACCTGATGAATATTTGGATCCTATAATGTCAACTTTGATGACCGATCCTGTTACCCTACCTAGCTCTAAAGTGACTGTTGATCGAAGTACAATAGCTAGGCACTTACTTAGTGATCAAACTGATCCTTTTAATCGTGCGCCTTTAACTATGGATAAAGTAAAGTCCAACACCGCACTCAAGGAAGAAATTGAAAAGTGGATGGGTGCAAAGCGTTCTCAATCTACAAATAACACTAATAGTTGAGCATAACAGTCATATGGAAAATGCTAACCAAAGAATTTTTATAATTGCTTATATTATTCGTTTAGTTGTTTGTAAACTATATGTTTTTGTTATGTATTTTATATATATTTTTTTTTATGTGTAAAAGAAATTTCGCGGTAACGGTTTGTGCTAGTAATTAGTGTAGTTGCTTCTTTATTTTATATTTTAATTACCTTAATTACCAACTTCTTATATTTGGGATTTAATACATAGTTTATTAAAGTTCAAAAAATATTAAATTTTGCGTTTTTCACTGTCAAATTATTAAAAACCTTTTGTTTCCAAAAATCATATAGATTCTTTATAGTTTATATAAAAACTCACTATCATTTTTGTGCAATGAGTAAAAAAGCATAGTATGTATAATGTTTTTAAACCACTAATCATATTTCCCTTTGTATTCGGGCAAAGACCGAGTATAGAACAACAGCAACTCACACTGTCTTTCAATTGTTATAATTTTCAAATATGGAAATATTCGGTGCACTCATTGCGAATTTATGTAATGTATACTAAAAATATTACCACTAAGTCAGAAATATATTTCTGAACTACAAATTCCATTAAATTTAAAAATATTAAGTATCACAAAATTCGTCGTATATTTTATATATATTTTGAAAATTCCAATATTCAAATATAGAACCGTATATTTGTTATAGTTTTATTTAGACTTTTAAGTTCTTGCTGTTATTAGAAAAAAGGGGTATACACAAAGTAAAGATTTTGTAAATTTAAAATTTATAATTGCTACACCTTTTTAAAGGAATATGTGAATCTTAATAATGAAATTGTATTTAATTTTACAATCTGATAAATAAATGTGTTAATAACTCAAATTGTATTGAAAATTATTATATAAATGGCAAATATATACAGTAAATGTAAATTCAATATTAGCAGAAGTGTTCTTAATAAATCACCGGAAGAAAACAAAGCTCCGATTACTCCGAATAGACGAAAAGGGGGAAATATCATCAGTAAGAGTGCAATAAAAAATCGATAATTATATTAATTTTAATATATTTTAATATTTTCTGTAAAAAAAGATCAATAATAATTTCCGAAATTATTTAAATGCAAGGACATAATAGGTATCAAATTAAAAAATATGTAGCACTGATTTTACAGGACTAACTTAAGCCTCGAAACTTCAGTATGAATTAAAGCAGCAAAGTTCTAAATTTAAACATGACATCAGACAAAATTGAAACTGAAGCTTTTGCTGTGGAATCTTAATGTTCTAAATTGATTTATAAATATAGATATTTGAATGAACCATTTTTGAGACATTGGGTGATATTTTGATATTGTAAATGAATTTTTATTGTAAATGTAAAGAAGGATATCTGCAAAAGAGAATGGAAAAGAAACGTCTTTTCAAGCGAAAAAAGACAGAAGCAGAAAGAGGTGAATAGCTGAGAAGTTTGGCGACAGGAATATGGTTCGAAATCTAAATTAATTCCGAATTTGCAATCGTTGACGATGAAATAATCGTCCTGCCTCCATACCATAATGAAGTTGAAAAAGCTATAATGCGGCTCAAAAACAACAAAGCTGCAGACGCTGATGATTTATGGGTTGAGTTGTTTAAAGCTGGTAGCAAAGAGCTTTTAAAAATGCATGCTACAGCTAATTCATAATATATAGTAGGATTAGTGCATGTCCAACGACCAATCCTCAAAAAGGTAATCCTGCATTAATCGCATTTAAGGTTCTGTCAAACGTACTACGTGAAAGATCGCTAATCGTCAAGTAACTGATTGGACCTTATCATTTTGGCTTCAGATTTGACAAATCCATCCTAGACCAGATATTCATAATGCGCCAAGTCCTGGAGAATACCCAAGAAAACAAAATCGACAAACACCACCCATTTGTCGATTTCAAAGCCTTTTTTGACACTACGACTAGAAGCACTATCTACGCCAGTATGTTTGAATTTGATATCACAGCGAAACTTATACGGCAATGAAAAATGGCGTTGAGCTCCATTAGAATCGAAAAGAACCTCTTCAAGCCATTTGATACCAAACAAGGTATCAGACAGGGTGACTTCTTGTCATGTGACTGCTTTAACCTAATGGTGAAAACGATAGTTCGAGCAGCATCGGATTGACTGGTGGAGGCTACTTATCGCGGCCAACTAAAAAAGAAAGTAAATGAACCTCTCCGCTTTTTTATAAAACTATTTTTTTTTAGACACAAGATTTTTACTAAACGTTGTATGTGTAATATTGATGCTTTGTACTTTGAATTATCTATCCTCCATTTCAGAATTCTGATAAACTGTCAAAGAAGTATCTTCCTAAAAACCTATTTCTTCTGGAAACCAAAGCCGGGTATTCACAGAGAAAATACGTAATGGCGTCTTTTTAAGGCTGGTTTCCACAATTTCTGCAGTGAGAATTATAAGGGATGCGCAGTTTCTCTACGACAGCATTGTTCACGCTGTCTGTTTTGTTGAGTTTTGACAATTTCTGCAGTGAGAATTATAAGGGATGCGCAGTTTCTCTACGACAGCATTGTTCACGCTGTCTGTTTTGATGAGTTTTGAGGATCTAATATTGTTATAGACGGGTCATGTTAACCTGAAAGTTGTACATAACTTATGTGCAATAACACACCCATAAGCACATACGGCACAAATTGTCTTTTGCTATCTCTTGGATTAGGGCGCGAATTCCCATAGACATTTGTAGTTGCAGACGTAAATTATCTCATTGTCGGCGCAGACTTATTAAAGCACTAGGATCTACTCCGATTCACATGAAGCGGAAACAACTGATGAACAGCAAAATGTTCGTAGCAACAAAAAGTGCTGCACTAGAGGGGTAAGTTGGCAGCATCCGAGCCAACAGTATTACAGACGAGTACAAGCTCTTGATGAGCGAATACCGGATCTAGCCACATTGAGCAATAACCATTTGACATGCAACATGCAAGCCAACCACTTTATTGAAACTATAGGTGCATCGACGTTTGCTCGACCACGACGTCTTATTGGGGACAAATTGGAGGAAGCGGAGAAAGAGTCACAATACTTATTATAAAAGGGGTTTTGTCAGTCGTCTAAGAGTTCTTGAGCGAGTCCGTTGCATATGGTGCTAAAAAAATGACGGTACTTGTCAACCATGTGGCGATTATCGTATGTTGAATGCTCAAACAAAGCTGGATCGGTATCCGATTCCTTTTCTGCATGACGTAACCACCATCCTTCATGGCAAAAGCATTTTTTCGAAGGTTGACTTATAGAAGGCGTACCACCAGATTCCAGTGTCAGAGTGCGACACACCGTAGACGGCGAATTTCGTTTCATGACTTTTGACTTACGCAGCCCAAACACTCCAACGATTTATCAATACAACTTTGGTTGGGCTAAACTTCATCTTCGCGTACATTGACGACATACTGATTGTATCTAAAAATGCTACAGAACACCGAGTACACCTTCAAATGATTTTCGAGCAACTTCGTCTCGATTAGCTTCTACCGCCCATTTTCAAGCAACGCTGTCTGCAACCATAGCAAAATCATCTGGAAGCCAGAACACATCAATCGGCGCCGTTTTGCAGCAGATTGTAGAGGGTGAAGTACCTACGGGCAAGCGACTAAAGGTACTCGTCAGCACGAACGATCTTGGCATTCTCATCAAGGACAGAGACGGAGAAGTACTTACCGTCAAGCTTGCGTTTGTAGTTGGTACAATCTCGAAAAAGCGAATTCTTTCCATTTGAGCGGAAGAGATTACATTCACGCATTTTCAACTACTCGATTTAAAGAATGTCTCCAAATTTTATTATACGAGTATTATTAACGTTATTGTTATTATTATAGTTATATGGGCTCGAATGTCTGTGACATAGTATTTATTATAGAATTTTTGTATCTCACCCTTGCCATTGAAGGATTTCCTTAACTTTAACTATATTAGTTAAAATAACTAAAATTTAGCTTATATAGCTAATTATTAAAGATCGACATGTGACCGCTTCGATTCTTCATATTTCAAAAAAAAAGTTGTCTCCGATAATATATTAGAACTTGGCATTTCCAATAATAGAAGTCCATAATCTCTTTACATGAGGTCTGTTCCACGAGCTACTCATAGTAACTTTGAGTAAACACTGTGTATACACAAGCGCGTTCCACCAGCAAATTTTCAAGTATTTTTGTGTAAATTTTACTTCTGTTTTACTCATGTTTTACTATGAGTAGCTCGTGGAACAGACCTATGGTTATCTTCTCTTCGAGTTTCATTTAGAAACTAGACCCATCTAAAACTCGCATTGGAGAAACTTTCTTAATCATAATTATTGACTGGCTTATTTTTATCAATCTATTGTGTAGATTTCTGTCCCTAGGAAATCTAAATTTACTCGAATTCTCACACGGCCTTAATTTAGTTTTCTCGTACTGCATGGGCATCTATTGATTACAAACCTACGCACCTATTTGAAATATTTTAATTTTTTATAATTAAAAAATCGTACGTATGTTTTTTCGTGCGAAATCGTCGCATGTTGAGGTTACATTGCATGTGAATTAAAATATATTTAGCTGAACACCCGTTATGAAATTATTTATTAATTTGAAATAACAAAAGATGAATTTGGGTGCATAATTTTAATTCATTTATTTGGCCTGTTCTTTAACCAAAGAAATTAGCAACTCACAATCCATTTTCTAATAGTGACATATTTTAAAATATATTTCCATATTCCATTATAAAATAAAATTACATCTAGTTCTTTAACCAAAGAAATTAGAAAATCACAATTCATTTCCTAAAAGTGACATGTTTTCAAATAATTTCCATATTTCATTATAAAATAAAATTACATGAAAATAACACACACCTCTCAATTTCACTGTTTCTTCGATTTCGTACAAACGAATGCATTTCAAACAGAATATTTTATTTACTCATATGTTCGCACGAAGTAGAACTATTCGTCGCGCGAATAGTTATCAGCAACTATGACCACTTACATATAAATACGTACACTTGATTTGTTCGTACGATCATGCATATGAACACGCAGTCAATCGTATACACTTCGAAAGTTTCGTACTTAAAATTGAACGTGTAAGGTGCGCATAAAAAATATATACGGTATGTAACAAAACATATGTACATATTTTTATTGGAGAAACGAATGGCACTGAAATATTATTATTTATATTTATGTATTTATTATTATTTTTTATTACATATTTATAATATTATATTGTTTATTTGTTCATTGCTTCAATTTTTGCAAGAAAATGTAATCATTTGTACACATGATACGGTCTAAATGATATATGGTTAATAAATGGCTCAGCGATCATGATTGCTTAAATGATTCTAATTCAAATTGACTACATGAAAATAAATAAAATTTACGACATGCATGTACATACATATATTTTAATTTAATGGATATGCTTTTGCTAAAGATCCCAATGATAAGGTTGAATGGATTTGAATTATAACTTCTTGAAACATTATTGTATGAGGTTGGCGAATATTTGGTTTTGCCTTATTGCCTTATTTATATTTTATTTGATATAAATACGAAAACCAATACATCATATTGCATATGATTTAAATACAAAAACCTATACAGCTGGCAATCGTGCTGATTTTGCAACAGCTGTTTACGATCAATGGTTATCACACATAAAATAAATAACAGCTACTGTAGTTCTAGATCTTATTTTTATACACAATTGAGCAAGATTGTACGGAGCCATTATGCACATCTCTAAAGCCTCACTGATTGGAGTTTGCCGTCATGTCAGACGTACATTTGCCACGGTAAATATGTGATAACAAAATACTTTATATCATTGAAAAGTGAAAAAAATTGTTATATAAAAAAGCGAATCGGGCAGGTGATTGAAAACAACTCAGTAGTACGAATAGTTGAAGTCGGTCCTAGAGATGGTTTACAAAATGAGCCCAAGCTCCTGCCCGCATCAGTTAAAATAAATTTAATTGATCAACTATCTGATACTGGCTTAAAAACAATAGAGGTGACTAGTTTTGTAAGTCCACGTTGGGTACCGCAAATGGGTGACAATGCAGAAGTGTTGCAAGGAATAAAAAAAGTTGCAGGTGTAACATATCCAGTACTGACACCAAACCTTAAAGGCTTTGAAAGTGCTTTAAAAGCAGGAGCTAATGAAGTAGCAGTCTTTACTGCGGCTTCAGATAGTTTTTCGTTGAAAAATGTAAATTGTACAGCAGCCGAAAGCATTCAACGTTTTCAACCAATATTCGAGGCAGCTAAGATAGCTAATGTACGTGTTCGTGGCTATGTTTCAACTGTTGTTGGCTGCCCGTACGAAGGTGCTATTAAGCCAAACGATGTTGTTAAAGTCGCAGCTAAATTATATGAAATGGGATGTTATGAAATATCTTTGGGCGATACTATTGGTGTTGGAACACCAGGCACTATGCAAAAAATGTTGCAGGAAGTTGTAAAAGTAGTGCCCGTCGAACAATTAGCTGTTCATTGTCATGACACTTATGGCCAAGCACTATCAAATATTTTAACTTCCTTGGATTATGGTATAATTTTCAATTGAGCAATAGAAAAGCAACTTAGTAATATAACTAACTTTATTTAGGTATTAGAGTTGTGGACTCTTCTGTTTCCGGATTGGGAGGATGTCCTTATGCGCGTGGTGCTAGTGGTAATGCAGCAACCGAAGATGTAGTTTATATGTTACATGGTATGAATATCGAAACTGGTGTTGATTTGGAAAAGTTAATTGCTGTAGGCCGATACATTTGTAATGAGTTAGGCAGGCCAACAGAGTCAAAAGTGAATCGTGCTTGGAAGGGACCTGAAGCTAGAAAAAAAAGCCTAAAAAGTGAATTGTAAACCTAAATTTCTTTTACGTACCAGTAATATGCATTTATGAAAAAATTTATTTTTAACAAATATATTTATTATTGAAGCAATGTATACATACATATAACTTTTACGAATTTATTGGTTAATAATTTCTCGGATTACAAACCATTTCAGCTTTAATTCCAAAAGGTCATTAATATAATTTGTTATATCGTTACCACGAACCGTAAGTTATCATAAAAAATAAAAACCACCTTAAAACTCTTATCATTGGTATTTTAAAATAAAAGTCAAAAAATAATTAAATTTGCATTATATTATATTCACCAAAAATAATTATTATCACGTGTCTTTTATTTTTTCGCTCAGAAATAAATCTTAAAATTCTGCTTTTTATTTTAAAACGCACAAATAGTTCTTAAAATCCTTTTTATTTTAAAATGCACAAAAAACTCTTAAAAATCTGCTTATTTTAAAATGCACAAATAACTTTTATTTGTGCTTTTTAAATATAAAAACCATGAACAATTCTTATTTTTGAAAACAAAATATAACTCACACTGGCCTCTCGAATATTTTTAAAAACGAAAATATAAAATGCATTTTCCAATAAAAGCAAAGTGTAAGTTATTTTCGATGAATATAAAGCACAAATTTAATTATTATTTTTTGAGGTTTATTTTAAAACGTTCATAAATAAAACGCATGCATAATATTAAGGATAAAAGTTAATAGAATAATAACTATGTATAAGTTTTTTTTTTTTGAAACAATTACTAATTTCGGTCCCTGATCGTTACATATTGCGATATTTAATGATTTTAATCGTGAGCGTACCTAAGGATAAATTAACGTAAGAATCAATGTCACGCATTGCAATGGACCACTTGCTAAGATGTGAGACGATCTATTATAGCAAAAACAGTTGAGTTGTTATGTAAGACTCATTTTTTAAATTTGGAAATTATAGCTATTGAGCGTAACTGTTTCAATAAAACGGGGGTATTTTCCTCTCCAGTTTCTACGTAATGTCTCTTCCCCTGCCAGGTTTTAATGAGAAATAATAGATGTATAAACACTAACGCGATTATAATGTATAAAAACTTATTGTAAAAAAATATAAATAAACAAGTAAAAAAAGTATTAAGATCAACAAATATGAGAAAAAACTAATAAAAGAGAAAGGATAAGGTTAACTATAAACTATAGTATTTGGGCATCTTTTATCGTGTATAAAGATACATCTCCTGTTGTAACAGATAAATTTGCCAAACTAGCATTGATAGCGTGTGCATAGTTTTGAGACGTTCCAGCATTTGCTTTCTTAATAAATGGTGATTTAGGACTTGAATCGAAGGTTCTACCACTAATTGGCAATTTATATTTGCCATCATGTCGAAGAACAGCTGGTAACCTCGCAGTATCGATGTAATTTTTCACTTTGCTGACTTCAGGAATAGTTACTGGTGTACGCTCATCGACATACTGTTAAGAAATAATTATATAATTGTTAATATTTAAATCGAATAAAAAATATACATTCAACCTACGTGCTTTAAGTCTGAAGAGATATATGCTTTTTTAGGCAGTGCACGAGAAACTACAGGAATATTGTTAGATTCTTCCTTGGTTCCTGTACGCGAAGCAAATACAAGTTCACGATTAACTGCATTACACATATTGTTTGGTGTTTTTAAACTATGAGTGGATATGAGTGATGTAGTCCCACTTTTTTTTATATAGGTACCAATAGGACTTACGATGTGGGCAAATTGTTTATTGTTTGAGCTGCTAAGCTTGTTCACTTTAGTTTCAATACGTTTCGTATTCGGAGTCTTAAACATTTTGGACTTGGTATTTGATGCTGCAGATGTTTTGGGTGAATTGTTTGTATTTACACGATTTACTGCAAAATAAAACGAGATATTTATTAAATTCTACTCATTCCACGAACGACTATATATTATGTCAATTCAAAAAACCTTAACTAAATTAAAATTAAAATCAATTTTGAACTGACCTAGTATAAATACGACATACGCAAAATAAATTAAAATGCACAAATTAATTACCTTTTGTGAATTTGACCAAAGGAGTTTTAATTGGTTTCGGTGGCTCCACATAATTTTTCTTAGATGATATTGTAAAAGTATTTTGTCTGATTTTAAGTGGTTTTGGAGAGATTTTTGGGTTACCCAAATTTAAATTTGAGTTACTTAATGCATTTGACTTTCCATTTCGTTCTAAGAGTTCAAGTATATGATTGACTTCTTCCAAAGTATCATTAAATTCAAACGATCTTTGGAATGAAGTGTCAATAGTGCAAGAATTTTCTTTTTCTTCGATCTCATTTTCACATGGATTTTTAATGTTATCTGAATTAAAAATTATTTTCTCTAAATTGCAGGTTTCTTCTTTGACTTCTTCTTTAAACAATTCTCTATATTCTTTGTTATCATCTGAACTTCCACCATCATCTGAGAGCACAATTATGGAATCATTTAGGTCTTCCTTTTTTTCTACACCAGATGTATATTCATCTTTTACAATTGCATCAGGTTTATTTGTGGGAGGGTCTACCCATTTAGTTGAATGTGGAAAACTATGAAGACCATAATTACAGTTGGCAACTATATTTTCAGATTGATTTTGAAAAAAATTCTCCTCCGAACAACGAAGCAATATTTTTGAAGCTGACGTCTCATTATCACCTAAACGAAGGCTATTTAGGTTGCATTCTATAGTTACGAAATTTTTTTGGAACAAAAAAAAAACATGTATATAAAAAATAGTATATAGGTCAACGTTAATATAATGTTAATAGTTTCAATTACCAGTGGTCAGTGAAGAGAACTCATTGGAAACTTTATTATCATTTCCCACTACATCATCCTTTTGTTTATTTTGCAAATGTTGCAACAAGCTATTATCAGGAGTAATTACAGGAGTGTCGTTACATATATTTTCTACGCCCACAAAACTTTCATGAGTAGGGTGTTGTAAAGTTAACTTCTCATGTCCTGAACACATAGCATAATCCACAAATCTTGTACTTTTATTTTCTTTTTCTAGACCTTTATTTTTCTTTTCCTCTGAGTTTTTAAAAGTAGGCACACTCAAATCATTATTAACATCTTGATAGCCAAGCTCCTCTTTTTCACATATTTGAACAAATTGGGGCGTTTTTAATAATATATTTTTGAAATTTGAATCAAAATCTAAGCTGTATCGTTGTGAAGTATGCGCCGATTTGGTTGTTTCACATATTGGTGTGCTAAAAATACAAAACTTGTTTTACTAAAAATTAATCAAACTAAATTTTAAATTATACAATATAATATAAATAGTAATAATCAAAAACAAACAATATTTCAGCCGCTTATCATTCTGATTACCATTTCGATACTAGCAAATCTTTAATTCTAGCACGCCAATCCTCTTTTACTTGAGATTTCGACATACTCAAGACTTACTCTACTATTAATTACAAAAGTGACAAAAACTAAAAATAAATGTCCCGATAGAATTTCATATACAACGAATAAAATTTGAAACTGGACGCTTATCTATATGGAGGGATACATTACGACGTTTGTCAAATCGTGCAATTCTGACACATAAGCGTTGCCAGTTTTAATTATAATAAATGCAATTGCTTCAAGGAGTACATTTTAAAGGACAATGCTTATAGTGTTTTTAAGCAACAGCAAAATTTGCAATTGTTGGCATTTACTTCAATAAATACCTTCAAATAAATAAATAGAGACGACAATAATTGCCATGAAATTATTAACACAGATTTGCTGCAATATTACATTTATTTCTATTAAAACGCCGGCTTCTATTTGAATTTTGTAAAACTTAAACACTGAACACACTCCACGAAAGTATTAAGCAGACAAGCTATTTTTATTATATAAGGTTTGCATAGTACTAATTTTTTTTATGTAATTTGGTTTCTTTGTTTAATTCATTAGCATTTTGAAAAATATTCATAAAATCAATTATTTTTACTTCGGTATTTTTCATTTTCACTTCCTATTCTTATATTCACTTATATTTTATTTTTTTCATTACTTCCAATGAAATGCGTATTTAAAACGAAACAAAATTTGACATTTTGTTAATTGCAATCAGAGAAGACTTTACATAGAATAGAAACTTAATTGAGAACGACAAAAAAAAAACAAATACACTCTCAGAAATTGCACAAAACCACATCAAATCACACGATTATTTTCAACTTCACCATCTATATGGTGAACAAATGGTGACCTCAACTTGTTGAATAACCGTTAAGTAAAATTTTATGGATAGGGAGTGCATTTTTATGAAATGATTGCACTCTGCCAAATTTCTTGTGCGACAAATATTTAATGAATTTTGTGTTATAAGCAGTTTGTAATAACTTGTTTTTTCCAATAATAAAAGTACGTTAATAATAATGATAGTGTAAAAAATAACAAAAAATAGTGGAAAAAGAGTTGTTGCTGTGTGACTGTCCAATGAGTACCAAAAACTTTTCTTCGTCTTTGGCTCTCTTCGTACACATGAACTAGGACCTGTGTATACTTTAATATTAGTGTTCATACATGAAATAATAAGTTCAATTAATAATGTTTTTAAACAGACATGGTCACCCCCTTTTCAAAATTCAATACTCTTTTAACAAACGCAAATTACATGTTCATATGCATTATTTATTATTTATTTATATATAATAAATTTTGTCAATTTTTTATATATCACTATCTTATTAATTCTTAAACAATTGCACTTACTGTACTGTTTTTAGAACTAAGGACTGTAACAGTTATTAATTTAAAAAAATAAATCTAAAAAATCTTATCATTCGGCTTTTAAAATAAAACTTAAAAAAATAACAATTAATTTTGGTTTGTATTATATTTCTCGAAAATTGTTATTATTTGCTTATTACTTTTCCATGCACAAATAACTTGTACATTCTGCTCTTTAATTTAAATTGCAAAAATAATAATTATTTTTTAAAAATAAAAAATACAAAAATAACTATTATTTTTTCAGACAATATAAAACTCTTTATGTGCAACTTATTTTTGGAAACCCAATATAAGTTGCCAATCGGGCGTTTTATTTTTAAGGATTAGTAAAATGAAATGCTTTCAGTGTTTGGTGGTTATAGTGGATTGGAGAGTAAGAAGTGAATTACAATAATTAATAATTATTATTTGAGTTTTATTTTAAAAGGCAAATATATAAATATAAAGTATGCATTATATGAAGAATAAAAGTTGTTAGGGTGATAACTATGTAGTTAAATTTGAATTAAGACAACTTTTTGTTGTTTTTGAAAATTTTTGAAATAACTATTATTTCCGGTCCTGATTTAGAATTAACGCATAAACAGCAACTATATGAGCTTACTTAATTATAAATTGATATTTCTTTCAAATTTGAGCACTGTTGAATTTTACTTGAATTAAAATGATATAAACTTTGACAACCTGAGATATTTGCTATTATCTATAGAATGCTATACTGAGTAGGTGCTAATGTGTACTTGAAATTATTTTAAGCTATGGTGTCAAGATAACTTTACAATTACTAGTCCCACATTTGGATATATTGTAAACTATGCTGTGCTAAAGAGCAATATCTTGTAAAAAATTTAGAATGAGTTTTAACTTTTGGTACAAACTTTTTAGAATAAAACCATCCAACAGATGGACAGACTATCTTTATTTCAAATGATACCCTTCAAGGAACAGAAAGTGTTTCTTTATTAAGCGTAAATATAATAAATTCATAAAAGAAAACTTTCGTTACCTTTTTTGACAATTTTATTTTTCGTTGAAATCAAATCATTATTTATGGGCGTACAATATACATATATTAATTGGTACGTGATATATTTGTGTGTTTATGTTGTGTAAAATATTATATAAATATTATGACATCTTAAAAGTAAATAAATTATAAAACATACTTTTTGTGGACTGATACTGTAAAGTTGTTATTTTATAAATAAAATTATATTCAGACTATGAATAAAATTTTAACAACGTATCGACGTATATATATATAACAAATATGTACATATTTATATGGAACGCCACCAAAGCTACTACATTTGGCATTTCTGTAAGCCCTAAAAGGGAGTAGTAGGTTTTTCCCATCCACAAAAACGGTAAACCAAAATCGCTACCGTTAACCTACTGACGTATTCACCTTAACTTTAATAGCATTTATTGCCAGCAAACTGAAAATCATTATTCTTGAAGGTGGAATATTTTCTAATTTCCAATATAGTATTTGTAACAACTTTAACCACTGATGGATCTTTTAAATTTCAGTCAACGCTAGTTTGGATATCGAAAAAGTAATAAATTCTATGTAATTGGTGAAGTTTGATGACTAATAATCTTTAACTGCATCAAGTTTGTTTCTAGTCCACATTCAATCTGAATTGCCTAAAAGCAAACGTTGTTTACAGAGTTCAACTATGCTCTGGTTTGGATTCCTTGCATTTTAATTTATTTTCGAGAATGTTCATTTTCAGCGTTAAACAGTTATGTTTTACATATGATTGCCTAAATCATACTGAGGCAATATGTTTTGCGATGTCAGAAACATAGTAAAATCTTGATTTTCCATCACAAAAATCGAAGATTTAAACTCAACCTCTCGCAAATTTCGGTAATCATCCTTTATGGTAGTTATAATGCTCATCTTAGTGGTATATATCTTCAATAATTAATGCTTAATTAAGTGATGTTTTTATTATTAATCTTGTCGATAACCACGTTATTTATAATCTTACTCTTCAAGTATAAAAGAGCCATTTAGGCAAGAATGCTAGTTAGATTGGCACAACAATAACTTAGACTCTAAATTGAATTTAGAAAATACAAAAAGATATCACTTTTCTATATTAATATATTAATTAGAACATATTTCTATTCAAACTAAAAAGTGAAGGGTTTAATAATAAATGAATGAAACATTTATTGTGAAGGTATAAATTTTACTCAAACTAAATTAAATTTTACTAAAAATATTTTATTATAGAACAATGCCAGGTAACTCTTAGTTACCTGGCATAATTCTTTAAGGATTCTCACGAAAATTCTGAATTGCCTCTTCAATTCTTCAGTATGATTTTATGTCTTGCGTGTTCGTACAAATGTTTTGTCATGCGAACATATCACATATTCCGGTTATATTACTTGTGAATTGACAGTTCTGTTTTGTTTGTTTTCAAAACAAAATGGTTAGTGAAGATGAAATTTATTTAGCGGAAAATTCGTTATCAAGTTATTTATTAATTTTAAATAACAAAAGATGACTTTGGGTGCATGATTTTTATTTTTCAAGGTATAGAAATAGAAAGTTTGTTTATTCCTCAAACAAAGAATTTACCAAATCGTAATTCATTTCCTAAAAGTAGTATATGTTTTTAATTTCACATCCATTTATAAATTTAAAATTACGTAAAAACAACACACACCTCTCAATTTCATTATTAACGTCTTCCATTTTGCACGAACGTAGGAATTTCAAAGAAAATATTTTGTTTAATGAATTGCTCGCACAGAAGGTCCAACACGTTGCGCGAACTGCTCTTACTGCTCTTAGCAATGTATGATCACATATATTTGTCTTGTTCGTACGAACACGCAAGACAAAATTCCCATGCAATGTAACCGCAGCTTTAGGGAAACAGCTGATTCAAAGCCTGTTTAATAATTACTTCAATAATTGCAAAAAACATTTACTCCAATAAACGGCTCTAATAAAATGAAATACAAATAGCAACACATTTCATGAAATTGTCAATAAAAATTTTTTGCAATTTATTATCATTAAAACGCAGGAACCTATTTGATTTCTATAACAATTAAGCACTGAACAGACTCTATAAAAGTATTAAACAGTCTTAAATAAGAAACAAGCTATTTTTGACATTTGCTATATTTGTTCACGTTTTGCACAGATCTAATACATTTTAATTCACTACAAATTATCTTTTTAACTTTTAAGCAAACACTATCTGGTTTTATAAAATTTACGTCTATTTCTTCTTTTTCCCAATGAAATACTTTATATTTACTCTAATACTTATAAAAGTGAACTCGAAAGTATTTTTTTTTTAAACAATTTTTGTTGAAATTGCAGAATGTAAACAAAACAACAAAATTTGACGTTTCGTTAATTTCATATAATTAAAATAGTCAACTTGTCACCTGTTTTGGTTAAATGCAATATTTTTATTTATTGCAATAATTCACTGCTATTAAGCGATAAAAATGTAAGAGACATTACATATACATATATATTTGATGATATACCATACTTCAGTTGTGTATAAGAAATAATTTTTTTTTTATTGCAGAACAACTTTTTAACCTTTTTATATTTTGCCTTATCCCCCATTATGACCCAATCAAAAATAACAATCAAAATAACAATTGCTTGATTGGCTCGACTTACAATTTAATTTCATATAAAAACGCGACAATCACGATTCAACTGTAATTTACGGAAAATAAAGTTGAAGTTATATTCGTAGTTTGCAATACTACAATATATGATAGAGTTAATAATTCTTATAAAGTAAATAAAATAAGACAAAATATTGTTTTTATTTATGAGTGCATCTACAAAAAGAAATATAAAAACAATTTCATATAAAATTAAGATTTGTTATACAAATGGATCGAGTAAAAGTTATTTAAGGTGATTATTTACACTTAAAAATAAACTAACATGTTGTAATTATATTTGTTTAATTATTTACATCTTGATGTAGATATATTAACATTATTAAATTATTTTATTATTATTTTATTATTATTATTTTTTATTGTTATTTTATTATTTATTATTAGTTATTATTCTTAGTTCTTTTGTGTATGGCTTTCTTATAATTATTTATGTTACACAGTATTAACTAAATTTGATTGCAAAATGTTACAACTATAGACTTTAGTTCTTGCACTGAACGTACGAATTGCATCCGCTCAAAGGTTTACATTCTTCATTGCTTTTTGTATGTATTCGTGTACGCCATGCGTAAATCTATTTTCTTCTTGAAGTGAGTAAGACATATTCGGTAAAAGTCATGCCAAACAATTAAAAATATATATGTAACTAAAAAAATTGTGTAGCTGAGTATTCCCATATTATTTGTTTAATCAACAACTAAGGTAAGCTAAATAGAAAACTCAGCTATAGTGCGGTACAATTTTAACCTTTTCAACTTAGTTGCTTGGGGAGAAGGAACTTTTTTTGGACCTAAGAAATATAATCAATATACAATGACACAGTACTTGCCGCCAAATTTACTGGCACTTTTTGCTGCTCGTGATCCCATTCCTTATATTGCTCCAGTAGATAAATTACCACATGAAAAGAAAAGCCGTGGATATATAGGTGTTGGACAATTCCTGGATCGATTTGAAGACCCGAAAGACACTCCACCAACTAAACGAGTTGAGACACGACAGGAACGAATAGAACGACGTAGGCGTGAAAAAGCTGAACAAGTAGCATATAAATTAGAACGTGAAATCGCGCTTTGGGATCCACAGGAAATTAAAAACGCTACCGAAGATCCATTTCGCACACTATTCGTGGCACGTACTAACTATGACACATCGGAGTCAAAATTGCGGCGTGAGTTCGAGATATATGGACCCATAAAAAAGATTGTTATGGTATCGGATGTAGATACGGGTAAGCCAAAAGGTTATGCGTTCATTGAATATGAACATGAAAGGGATATGCATGCGGCATATAAGCATGCTGATGGTAAGAAAATTGAATGCAAGCGCGTACTCGTTGATGTTGAGCGCGCTCGAACGGTAAAAGGATGGTTGCCTCGGCGATTAGGTGGCGGTTTGGGAGGTACTCGCAGAGGTGGAAACGATGTTAATATAAAGCATTCTGGGCGTGAAGACAATGAACGTGAACGCGAACGTTATCGTCTTGAACGGGAGCGTGAAGATCGTGAGGGTGCTCGTACAATTGATCGTGGTGTTGGTCGTTTTGGAAATGATTCAGTTAGACGTCGTTCACGCTCTCGTGAACGTGCTAGAGAACGTGACCGCGAACGTGATAGGCCAAGAAGGTCACGTAGTAGGTCTCGTGAAAGACGAAAACGACGTGGTGGCAGCAGGGACCGAGATTATGATGATTTTGAAAAACGTGAAAGACGTGAAAAGGATCGAGATAGGGAACGTGAGCGTGAAAAGAAGAAAAAACGTTCCAAATCACGCGAGCGAGAGTCTTCACGTGAACGGCGAGAAAGAAAACGTGAAAGACGTGAAAAAGAACGTGATCGTGGTGACCGTGATACAAAGGAACGAAAACCTGATTTCCGTGATATCGATATAGTTAAAATTAAAGAGGAACCTATTGATGATGGATATCCAACATATCCAATTAATAACTATCCAACAACAGGCGTTAAACGAGAATCAATAGATGATGAGCAAGAGGAAAAATATAGGCCTCCACCTATTTTTAATATTCCACCACCACCTATACTCAATCGCACTACCGAAAACGGTCAAAATTTAAATGAAGGACAGCAGTGGTGGCGTTAATGGCAAAAAATGAGTATTGGTGTAACAATTCTAATTTTTCTAAACATACTGAATTCGTTATATTTAAAGTGGAGGGCGTGGTTTCTTTATGCTATTAAATAATAGTTGACATGAATTGTCACAACATTACATAAATAGACCAGGCCTCCTATTAATTATGAATTAAATATGTATTTTACAAGCAAAATTCAAGCAAACATAATAACTTTAATACAAATTTGTATTAAAGAATGACAACATTTATAAGTTAATTTAATGCAATTATGTTAATATTTCTTTGTTGCTAACTAACCAGACTAATTTCTTTCAAAAACTCTTAATGAAATTTTACAATTTTGTTTGCCTGCATTTTGTTTTATAAACAAACAATACTAAAATTGCATTGTATAAACTAAATACATGAATCTATAAAAAGTAAGTAAAAATAAAAAAGGATATAAATTGTGTTTACTTCCCTCAGGTAAGGGGGTAGTGGTAGCAGTGAAGCGTGTGTAGCATCCCTAAGTAAGAGACTTATTGTCCAATAATTATTTTTAAGAAAAAACCACTGCATCAACTAAAATTTAGGCAACAAATATTAGAACATTGTTCAAATTACATACAACCAGACAGGGCATTTATGGGTAAAACATGGAATAAGTATTTGTATCCCATGGTGGTTCGTGGGATTTAATTTCTAATTAAATGCATTTAACTCTAATATTTCATTATAACTTGTTTAGTACTCAGGCTTAGTAATGTGACATTTATTTTCTTTCTCTTTTTACAGTTTTAAAGAGATAATCAGTAAAACAGTTGTTTCAGGCTTATGAGAAAATGGGAAACTACCAAACGCCAAATAAATCCCGATAAATTTGTATAAACCGCCTGATCCTAAGTATTTTTTAAACTTTTAATTTTATTGAACTTTTAATCAAGTACTTAAACAAATTTAAACACTTTTCATACCACAGATGAATGGCTCGATATTATATCGGAAAAAATTGTAATTTGATCGAATATACACGCATGTATTTTATATACAATGTGAGCACAGTTTTGCTTAAAGTAAATTTTTTCAAAATAGCTAAGCCTTAGTGGATTTAAGTAGTCAATATGGAACACAGAAGATTGCACGGTTTCTATTTACTCAAAATTTTTGTTTTAAGTCGAGCAATGATTTGGTCCGAAGTATATTATCTCATGATGATAGACCTAGTGATTGTAGGTCGAATTTTTTTCATATTTTTCACGTTTATAAATGGCACGAATTGCCTATTTAATATTGTCACCTAAGCTTTCGAAACTAACTTTCAATTTTTAATAATAAATGCAGTCTTTTTTGTTATTTCTTCCTGACTATATTGTGTTGTCTTCAAAAATAAACTTATACCTTTTAACTTAATTATTTGGCGTTAATATCAATAACTATGCTTTTTAGTGGCTCACAGCCAAATTTGAAGCTCATCCTTTGACAAAAGTGGATAATGCAGTTATATTAACGAATTGCTTGCTGAAGTATTTATTTGAATAAATAAAAGTGTTCCTCTAAGTGACTCAATAAACTCATTAAAGCTGTAAAATCAATTAATATCAAGTAAATTGAAACGATTTCAAATTATGATTATTTTCGATATGGAAAGTAAATATTTTATGCGTGCTGTATGTATACATAATATCACGTATAAAATAATAAATCAAAGTAAATGCATATGTTAATCAGTTTGCCTATTCTAGGGGTTCCATCTATGTTTTTCGCTTGTCATAAATGTTTATCATTTGGAACTGGTGATGATTCCCCAAAGTTTCTTTTTTTATGTAAGTTTAAATTTGGATTTATTGGTGAAATACAGTGCGCCGAATGTACGGAAATTAAAAACCAAGACTCACAAAGGCTTACGTGATACAATAGCACTATTCACCTTGGTTTGTTACTATTAAACTAAAAACAAAATTGTATTAGTTTCAATATAGATGCGCTTGGTAATTCCGTTATTACTGGACACGTGGATAGCGTTTAGGCAAATTTTGGTAAGGCAAATTTTAATTTGTTTTATGTTAATTTCCATGTAGATTCTTTGAAACAAACAAGGAATTCAGACAGGGTAAGCTAGCAAAAAAGATGACGTGGCATTAGTGAGTACAAAAATAATATAAACTTTTTGGGAATCTATTAATTATAATATTGGTTATAATTCGAAACTTGTTATGTATGTAATCACTTATCCAGTCCAAAACAAAGATCCACATTCGTTATTGGATAGCGTCAAATTTATTCCTGTATGCAAACTGATCACCGATCGAGGAAGGTTTGTTTTAAATGTGATTCGCACATCTGGTAAATGTAACATTTTTTTTTACTTATTTTCGAATATTTTATTCATGTTAATCATGTAATATGGGTTATATGCTTTTCGCATATGTATTTATATGCAACAATAGACGTCCAATTTGACAAATGCTCAATTTAAAGAACTACAAAATTTTGCCTTGGGTGCCTGCGTAGATTAAAACCTAAAAAAAATATTAATTTAGTAAAATAAATAACTTCGAATGGTTTGAAGTCATACAATACATTTGTACCATTATTAACATTGCAGTCCAGCACGGATACAATTTTAGAAGCGTTCAAGCATAATCCAACGAACGTAGCGTCATACCACTATTTGCTCGAATAAGTATTGTGCCATTGGTCCATACCAATGTGGACTGCATGAAAAAATAAAACAATTAACAAGTAGCCGCGAAAGTTGAGCTTTTTAAACCTCGTCACGATATTATATATTCTTGGTACCGTTATGGATGCGTATGGACTAATACTTGTAAATGTTACATGGGCCAAGAAATAAGAAAAAGAAGAACGTTGCTGATAGAAAAAGTTGATACACATACTTTATAAAAATTTGAACTGAGATGATGACAATTGAGATAGATGATCGTGATAAATACGACGATATAAGCGATGCAATAAATATATGAAAAATTTTCAAGAAAAAACTTAGTCAATGAAGGTATACTCTACAGCTACCAATGACAATGATGTA
Organism: Teleopsis dalmanni; assembly: GCF_002237135.1. Classification (NCBI taxonomy): domain Eukaryota; kingdom Metazoa; phylum Arthropoda; class Insecta; order Diptera; family Diopsidae; genus Teleopsis; species Teleopsis dalmanni. The sequence goes on from NC_051848.1 coordinate 47,971,222, forward strand.
CTGAGCTACCAATAATAAATTTAAGCAAGTTTGTTAAGAAGATAGTGAGACAATAAAAATACCAGAAAATAATATACAAGACTTAGAGAATGGAGTATATGAAAAATGTTTAGAGAACATCAAAAAATCAACAAATCTAAGTTTTCGCAATGAATAACTGAACTGATAAAAGCTATATATTTCATTATTCATCTTAATTTTATTTAACAAATTTTGCAATTTAACAAATTATCTATGCGAGAAGTCATTCGTTAAATTGGACGTCTATTGTAGTTGAAATCCGCGTTAAATCGATATATGAAAAAGTTTAGACTCACTTTACAATACCTAAACATGGTGTTTGGCATCAAGTTTTATTTTTTAATGAATTTTGAAAAATAAACAAGATGTTTTTTTAAACTTTACTGCGATATAGTCGCTTGATTTTCCCCTAAATCGTCTATAATATAATACTTTTTTTAACAACCTTCCAACTATAGTATGTTTATATTGTTTTAAAACGGAGCCGACATAATTAAATCCAGTACTTCACTTATCGATAGTATGTCTTGAATTAAGGCGCAAAATTCTGCTTCCATTATCTTCTCTGAGCTCTTCATTTAAGAGATCGGGGGTTTCCGGCATAACTTTTGATTGTTTTTAATTGCAATTTAAGGATATAACGTATATAGAAATATTTATCATTGTGCATACAATTTATTACAACTTTAAACGTAAATAAATTGTAAATACTCAGTAAAATAAAACTTCTTTAATTTATAAACAAAACCTAAGATTTAACAAATTTATGAAATGATGTTATCAACTTTGCGATACACTACCAATGGGTTAGAGTTAGAGTTGAGTAGTGTTATCAGATATGCGTTTGCGTCTTTTAACATAAGTCTTCTGTTTAGTTCACTGTAACTGCACATTCAATTTTTCTGATTTATTAAAACCTTTTACTTAAATAATGACTTCAGTTCAGTTATGTATAGAGAATATTTCTAATTTCGAATCTTTTAAATGTCTTAAGTATCTGTTTATGCAAAACAAAAATCCTTACTTCAATTTAGAACCTCAACGCAAAAGACATAGGCCTGTCATATAAATGTATAATTTGAAATTAATAGATTAAGGCTTTAAATTAAATGTTGGAAAAATTAATTATTAGAAGACCAAACCCTTTAATTTATAATCAATATAATACCAATTGATCTTTTGATTAACATTTCTTAATATGATTTGTTGGGTTAACATATTCTTTCGTTCAACTAGAAACGAAATAGAAATATATTTGAAAAAATAGCAACAGAGTATAAAAATTTACCTAGTATTTTTTCTCTTATATATAATAAAAATCAATTTATGGTGCAATCAATTTATCAGGTTTTCTTTCCAAACACAGGATCATAATTATATTTTTTCATATACATTATAGAGCAGGTATATATAATATGGCGTTTTAAAATTTCAATATCGTGAATTATACAGCGGTTTACCCTAAAGGCTTACTTTTCTAATAAAGACACTTTAGATTTATTTTTAAATTAATTTAAATATAAAATAAGAAACTCATAATATAAGAAATATAAAATAAGAAACTTCTGAGGGTAAACGACCTCAGAAGTTTTTATTCCTTCACCGGTTGAGCTGCATATTATGATGTACTACGTAGGACCTCTCTACAGAGGTTTTAAGTTAATAATATATATTTTTGAGTTAATAATACATATATCTAATATATGTATAGACTCAGAGCTTTAAAGAAATTTATAAATGAGTGAATATGTTAGTATTCGGCAAGGAAATCCATTATAATAAAGTTGTCATTGTTACTAATTTTTTAATTTTTCTTTTTGAAAACCAAGTTCAGCATTTAATTTTGATCATTTTTGTAGTAATTTCTGTTTAAAAGCAATTGGTGCGGTACATTAAAAATGTTGAATTTAATTAGTTTTTTAAAATAAAACACATAAAGACTATACCAATAATAGTCCCTGTTCAGAATTTCTTCACTTCGGGCCAAGCTGTTTTCATTTAGCATATAACTACACATACATGTATCGTTTTTGTAATCTCGTCCATATTTTCTAGAATTAAAATCTCTATTGGATATATTTACAAAAACAACTTCCTTTTTAACACAGTGTCGATGTACTATCATTGCTTAAATAGTTCTTCGCATTAAACTTTAAGTAGTATCTACAGTGTTTTATACAAATCGTAAGTCAGTAGTGGATCTCTTGTTATAGAACTATGATGTACTTTTTATTTTTATATATCCTTCTGTCTTTTTATACTATATATAACATAGCTATCAAGTGGAATATATTTAAATCTAATTATGTCTTCATTACCTGAATAAATTATCTAGTAATATTTGCATACATTCATGTATTAGATTTTATTAGATCGAAAATTTTCATTGAATGGAAAAAAGTCATAAACTCGTAATTGCTTTAAGTATATCATGAAGTCAAATAAATCCCATGTCGGTTTTCGACAAGGGATTTTAGCTAGGAACAGCTATTTTCAGTAAGTTTTTCTTCTAGACTATATACTAATATTTGGCTTAAAGTTGAAAACTTTTACTAAAAAAACTACCAAAAAAGGACATCATTTACACTTTGCTCACACTAATCTTAAGTATTTTTAGGTACTAATCAAAATTTCAGCGCTATGCTCGAGAAGTTCAAGTACAGACAATTTCAAACATTTGGATCGAAAGATTTCAAATATTCGATCTGCTTAAATAGCAAATCTGCTTAATATTTTGTTTTGTTTTCATTCTGATTTATATATATCAGAATATGAATAACAAAAATGTTCGAGAATGATGTGGGGTTCGAATATATTTAAACAGGCATAAATGTAAATTTAGATGCATAAGGCTTCGAAAAATTCGAGTAATATATAAAGCTCTACTTCAAAAATAACGTTATTTAATTATAGGGTCAGATCTCCGACTTTTTAAAAACTTAAACTTTCAGTTAAATATATTCAATAGTTGAAATTAAACTTCTATTATAAATTAGTCGTGGGTATTGAACGTGGAGACTGATTTTTTCTGTTTTCAACTTATAACTTCTGTGAGTTGTCTTATGAGTAATTAAGTGGTTAACTATTGTATTATTTTTACATTTAAAATAAATTTGAAAACTGTTTGAGAAGTTGTGTAGAAGAGCATTTGGTTATTAAACCAGTATATGAAGGTAATTTCGAAATATTTTTTTTTTTATTTAATATGTCTTTCAGAGACAGCATAGTATTCACATGATCGGGCTCTTCATTTGAAACGTGAGACAATATATCTCCACATAGTAGAAATAGAAATTAACTGGGTAATGGCTCCTAACCGAGCGAAGCACTGAGAGCATGGTAGATATCTTGTGCTAATCTCCGCAATGTAAGTTAATTTGATTAAAATTTTTAGATTTATAGTACGTACTTTTATGTTTCTTACTTGAAGAAAACAATAAAGTATACATAGAAACAGTAAAAACATGTGTATATTTTATAAAATAATTTATAATGAATTGGAGGCTCATTATAAGATGTAATATGTTAATTGGTTTGTTTATAGCAGAGACCGTAACACTTATCATAAAAAAAATAAAAATCACATTATAAGTCTTATTATAAGTCATAAAATAATTATTAAATTCTCATAATAATCAAATAATTAATTATTATCATGTGCCATTTATTTTTTCACGCAGAAATAACTTTTAAAGTTCTGCTTTTTATTTTAAAACGCACAAATAAATAATAATATAAAAATCATTAATAACACTTATTTTTGAAAACAAAATATAACTCACACTGGCCTGCCGAATATGTTTAAAAAGGAAAATAAAAAATGTATTTTGCATGTAAGCTAGTTGTTTTTGTAATTTGATACAAAATGTATTAAAGAGTTGGTTGATTTATTTGTGCGTTTTAAAATAAAAAGCAGAGTGTAAGAGTTATTTATGCGTTAAAAAATAAAAGACACATGATAATAATTATTTTTGATGAATATAATATAAAGCAAATTTAATTATTATTTTTTGAGTTTTATTTTAAAACGTTTAAATATAAACTGCGTGCATAATATTAAGGATAAAAGTTGTTAGAATGATAACTATATATTCAAATATAAATTTAGACAACTTTTTGTTGTTGCTTTTTTTTCTTAAAAATTTTTGAAATAACTATTATTTTCGGTCCCTGGTTTCTACAGTCGATGTTTCGTAAGAAAGATTTACATTCTGGTTCATCGATGGTGTTTGTATCAATCGTTAAATTCTTTGAATAGGAAAGATTATTTGATAACAAGTCAACTTGGTAGTTTCAGTAAACAATTACAATTAAAATAATTTTTGTTGGCTTTTAATTTTTAAAGAAACAATTTTTCGAACTAAATGTGTACTGAATTCATATGTATAATTGAGATTTGGTAAACCAATTTATTGTTATTTAAATTTTATGTAAGTTGTTAAATAATATAGAGAATATAAATAACATTACTAATGTTTAACTTAAACAGAAATTGTTGAAAATATTTTAACTATAAATATTTTTGAGTTAATTTTGTAATCCATGTGTTATAGTTAATATAAATTAGCACCGTTGCTCCTATCATAATACGCGTCCATAAATGAGCTTTCTGTTTCCGTCTAGTATTTTTATTTATTATGTGTGTAACTAACTAGACTATATCCTTGATTATCCGTGGATAGAATTTTAGAACATTTCTATGGTGCTTAACAAATATTTGAAAAAATTCAAAGCCCCTAACCTCGATTTCTGTATCCGCTTATAGATATCAGTTTTTCTGATATATTATTGGAATTTTATTATACTTCTGAGAGCAGCATATTTTGTAAATATAAATTTGATTTTATATTGAATTTCAATTGTTGTTTTCAGACGCATATTAAATATTCACATATTAATATATTCAAGCATATTACATATTCACATTAATGTTGAAAAATTTTTATTGACAAATTTTGATAATTACATTCATTATTTAGATATAAAAACTAAGTAATAAACAGTGTTTTTTAAAAACACATTTTTCACTAGATTGTAATTTAAAAGCTTTATGCGATTTGTTGCAAATAACAGCAGTAATAACAATCTGTTTAGAAATACATATTTTACTGCAAATATATACTAAACTATTCGAACTATAAACACTTGCCTACAGCCTCATGATAAATATAATTATCTATATGTACATATGTTATTATTTAATTGACTAATCTGAATCATTCTATAACATGTGCTTCTTGCAAAAAGCAGATTCATAATAGTGATTATCAATAACACATTAAATACACTGATGTTCTTTATCGTGAAGTAATTATTTAGAAATCACTAGAGCAGAAACTACACATAGTGTACGTATTTTATAACCAAATGGAGTCAGAAATTTGTAAACATTTGGAACTTGCTAACCCAACACATCGCTACATACATCTATATCTCTTCATCTATTGTAAAACGATTGAATGAATATTCTAAGTATAGAAGACTAAAAAATTGTTAATATACTTTAACTCGGAATATAACAACAACAATAATAGTATTTTTTAATAAGGCTATTAAAAGAGACGAAACCAACTAATAAAAATTTGAAAATATTGTAATTTTCTAATAATAATATATGCAAACTAATAACTAAAAGACGTTCCAAAATCAAAAAGTATTGCTAGAATTGCCGGAGAATTATTTTATTTTAAACGGAAAAAGTCAAAAAATAAAGAGGGATATTTCCATTTGATACACATCATCAACCCTATATTTACGAAAATCTGTTAAGACAATGTCAAAAAAAAATAGTTTTTAAGTCGAATATTGCTAAAGTTTTGGAACATTGTGACTTTACTGAAACTGCAGAATATATACTTGTGAAAAAATTGCCTTACAGACGGTCGAATTTTGCTGTCAATTGCAGGAAAATGGAAAAAGCTATTAATTGAAGTAATTGATAAAATTTAATTATTAAACGAAATAAAGTTATATATTTTAATTACTTTATCAAAAGCTGAATATTGGTAGAGTAAACCTGGTCATGCCTGTCTCAATATATATTAGTTACATTTCAACAGTAGTAATAAATTAACATAATTAAGTCAACTCTAGTAGTAATATTCAATAAAAGATGCTTTAAATAAAAAGAAAAAATATTACCAAAACCAAGCAGTGTTTTTATTTACAGAAAATTATATAAAGCAACAACCCTAAGTTTCATCACCTCTGGAACTAATTAAATTTAAGCAACATTATAAGGTTTTTTATAAATATTCGCAGCCTACTCTACTCTAATACGCAGTTTGAATTCAACAGTTTGAGTCCTTTCGTAGGTTCCCTTAATATAATCATACTTTTTACGCACATCTTAAGGTACATCCACACCAAAGCGAACGACCGAACGAACTAGTTCGTCCACCTTTACAATGCACAAATACCAAACAGTAAGTAAACTGTTATAAAAACCTTTTCTACTCGTTAATTGATTAACTGTTATATGAACCTATTCTACTTGTTAAACAATTACCTGTTATAAGAACCTATTCTACTTGTTAAATGATAAACTGTAATAAAAACCAATTCCACTCGTTAATAAAAAACTGTTATTAAAACCTATTCTCCTCGTTAATTGATTAACTGCTATATAAACCTATTCTACTTGTTAAACGATTAATTGTTATAAAAATCTATTCTACTTGTTAAGTGACAAACTGTTATGAAAACCTATTCTACTCAATTGATTAACTGCTATATAAACCTATTCTACTTGTTAAACGATTAACTGTTATAAGAACCTATTCTACTTGTTAAGTGATAAACTGTTATAAGAACCAATTCCACTCGTTAATAAAAAACTGTTATGAAAACCTACTCTACTCGTTAAGTGGTTATGTGAAAAAAATAATATACCTATCTGTAATTATTTAAAGAAAAATGTGCTGTACATATAATTGTTATGCTTAAGTGCATTATGTGGTTGCTTATCAAAAATTAATAATGTTTAAAGTTTCTGTGTGGTTATTATTGTTGTCGTAACCCGATGAGATCTGCTGGTATTGTCCCTATTCTGTGTGTGGTCTTTCGTATTACTTAATAATGTTATCTGCCATTAATAATGACAGATAATGAAAATATTTAAATAAATTCACCACAATTTTTATCAAATAACCAAGAATTATCAAACATTTTTATTAAACAACCAAATTTCTAATCTTAAAAATATTTTCATAAAAATTTGTTTAAAAATCAATTTAATTGATTTTATAAATTAAAATAAAAATAAAATCAACATATCTGCTTGCAAACTCTTAAAGAGTAGTTATTCAGTTTTAATCCAGTCTTTTGGATTTTTCAATACATCAAGCAAACTCTGCTCTTTCGAATTAACAACAGGGTTATGCATATATTCCCATCTTGCAACTAATGGTAAAGACATCAATATGCTCTCAAAACGCGCACCAGGTGTATATAAACCAAACTTGGTACCACGATCATATATAAGATTGAACTCTACATATCTGCCACGCCTTAACAATTGCCACTGACGTTCTCTATCACCGTAATTATCATTCTTGTGCTTTCGTACAATTGGCATATAAGAAGGTATAACGGCATTGGCGCAACTATTCACGAACTTAAAGGCATCTTCCTGTGTTGGTGTGTCTATGTCATCGAAGAAAATACCACCTATTCCACGGCATTCCTTACGATGTGTTATTCGAAAATAGTCATCACACCATTTTTTGAAGCGTGGATAGTAGTTACTATCGTGCTCATCACAAGCATCTTTAAGCGTTTTATGAAAATGTGTAGCATCATTTTCGTCGAGGTAATATGGTGTAAGATCGGTTCCACCTCCAAACCACCATTGGCTTTCAGTTTTGCTATTTTCTATTTCAAAATATCTATAATTAAAATGTATTGTTGGTACCATAGGATTGCGTGGATGTATTACCGCACTAACACCAGCGGCAAAGAATGGCAAGCTCCCTTCTTGTAAATTCTTTCCTCGGGAACGCATTTGTTGAACTGCACCAGGTGGTAGCATGCCAGTTACAACAGATATATTTACGCCAGCTTTTTCAAATACTTCACCATCCTGTAACACACATGTAATTCCACCACCACCTTCTTGACGCAGCCATCGATCAACTTTAAACTTTTGCCCACCATACTCCTCCGCTTCTAATGCACGGCAAAAATCGGCTTGTATTTTTAGTATAAATAATTCCATTTTAGTTTTTATATTATTTTCCGTCTCTAATAAATGATCTACATCTGTAATGGGTTGGGCCATAAAGTTTGAACAATTCAATTTACGTTTAGGATCACTAGCCAAGTTCGCAACAGATACCGATACTATTGATGTAATACCAGTACCTATGATAAAGCCATGTACTCGGTTGGATCGTATTCGCTTTCCCAAATGGTACGCACTCATAGAAGTAATTAACTGCATAACTCGCCGTAAATTATTCATCTTTCTTATATGTTGTTAACTGTATTCGATAACTTGCTATTATTTAAATATATTCAGGTTTTTTAAAATTTTCATTCAATATTTAACTCCACAATCCTCTGCTATAAAGCTGTTATCATAGATAACACAAAATGACTAAACAAATCGCCGGCACCGAAGTGATTACAAATGTTTTAGAAAAGTTTATACTTTTAAACATTCCTCAAAAGTATGTTCAGTGCATAATATTCATGACTATATGCACGTAGATCTGTTTTTAATTGCATTACTACATTTTCAAGAAGAAATAATGACTTTTTATTTGTTTTGATATCTTTATTTAAAGATTAACAGATACTTATAAAACTAATATATTCATAACATCAAACTACAATTTTTTCCAATTGATTTTTATGAATTTTATGTTGTTTTGTTTCGTGTCTGCTTTAAAAATATTTACACCTTAATAAAATGTAAATGAAAGTGTGTTTAGTGACTTCCAATTCCAAAATATCTTAAAACTTAATAGGTCAGTTTAAGTACGTACTTCATAAAAAGTAATATGTTTTTCATATGATAGTGTACATTAAAAATTTGATTTTATAATCTATTTCTGATGCTAAAATTAAAATACTAAACACAGTTAATATAAAATAAGATTATTCCATGATATTTACTAAAGTGAATTTCTTTTTTTTCCATTTTATTTAACAAATTAAAATATGTATTTACTGAAAAGTAGTATTTCAATAGAAAGCATTATTATAGCTTGAGCTTTTGCGATGCAAATGATCTTTTTGTAGACGTGTATGTTGCTGGTGTCGTACACAGCAGCCGAGTTTTGCGTAGATCGCAACTGTATAATACAGCATCATTAAACAAATTTCCCACTTGTTCTTTTCTTTTAAGAGATTCTGCAAATCTGCGGTTCTGCAAGTAATGCATCCGTAGTCAAGGATTGTCATAGAAGACACTTTTGATCGCATAAAAACAAGATTTCGTCGACTGCTATATTTTATAGAACAACAAAGAACATCTTCAATAACAAATTTAATTATAATATATGTTGTACACAGAATGATACAGTTTATAATGAATTCTTTAAGAATGAGTATACCTACAAGGAAGCTAAAATAAATCCTCAATATTTTGAAGTGGATAACAGACGGAATTTAGTTAAGCGATATATAATTGATATTGGTGTCATAACGACTTATGGTTAACATCGAATAATATCATATTGATTCATATACAAATGCTTTATTCTACAAGTAAATTATGTATTGTTCTGTTTTAATTAAATAAAAGAATTTATTTTAATTTTTATATATTCATTTCAAATTATTTCATTTTAATAAATTATCAAACAACAATAAATATCAATATATCAATAACAATAAAACTTGAATAATTAAAGTAATAATTAAAATATTGCTTTAAATTGTTTAAACAAAAAAAAAATAAGTAATGACATTTTCATTAAAATGCATTCCACTTTTATTTTGTGTATACATTTCATATTGAACCAGATCAATTACTGGTTCACCCCATCGTTATTGTTTTGCATGTAAAATTAAGCTGATCATTGTTTGCTGAAACGAAGCTAATATTAATAGTCCAAGCGATCAACAATAGTCAGTATCAGTGTAATACAACCAATACAATTTTGTGGTAATTTCATATAGATCATTAGCTTAAATTAAATACCAAAACAAAAAATATTTAAAAATGGATACTGGGTCAAATTATACCACCATTACTGTTGAAAAGAAAATGGCAATTTTTAACAATGCTGATACTAACAATATTTGTGATTTCTTAATCTTTGAGCATAATTAATTATAACTAAAACTTTTTACTAATTTACACAATTATTCAGCAGCCGTCTAGCTACCTACGTTTTGTAAAATATTATATTTGGTTGGTTATATTATTTGAAACTATGTTCTGAACATTGAAAGTTGCATACATATAGAAAATAGAAAGATTCGAAATCTAGGTCAATAGAAGAATTTTGCAGATATTATGAAAAGACTATGTTTAATGCAGATGTCTGCACTAGCATTCAAATTGCTAAATATAAAGATATTATATTATATTATATTATATTATATTATATTATATTATATTATATTATATTATATTATATTATATTATATTATATGTAATCATATTATATCACTAGATTTTTATTATATTATACTATATTTTTTATTATATTATATTTCTATATTTCTTATTATTTTATATTTCTTTATTTTTTATTTTATTATATTTTAATATTTTTTTTTATTATATTATATTATTTATTATATTATATTATGTCATAGTACTATAGTGTTTATTATATTATATTACTATACATGTTATCATATTATATCACTAGATTTTTATTATATTATACTATATTTTTTATTATATTATATTTCTATATTTCTTATTATTTTATATTTCTTTATTTTTTATTTTATTATATTTTAATATTTTTTTTTATTATATTATATTATTTATTATATTATATTATGTCATAGTACTATAGTGTTTATTATATTATATTACTATACATGTTATCATATTATATCACTAGATTTTTATTATATTATACTATATTTTTTATTATATTATATTTCTATATTTCTTATTATTTTATATTTCTATATTTTTTATTTTATTATATTTCAATATTTTTTATTATATTATATTGCTATATTTTTTATTATATTTTATATATTATTATATTTATATATATAATTATATTATATTTATTATATCTATTATATTAATATTATATTATATATTATATTATATATTATATTATATTATATTATATTATATATTATATTATATTATATATTATATTATATTATATATTATATTATATTATATATTATATTATATATTTATTATATTATATATTATATTATATATTATATTATATATTATATTACATTTTATATTATATATTATATTACATTTTATATTATATTTTATATTATATATTATATTATTTATTATATTTGTGTACTAACGCCAGATAGTATTTTTGTTTAATATCAGCATTAATGTTTGATTATAATATATTGGTGTTTCATTATAAATCATTATATATCTAGGCTCAGTCCACTTTCTCTGAAGAACGTGGAACATGTAGCGTGTAGAAAGCAATACTGCTGAAGAATAAATGAATACAGAATAATTTAATATTTAATTTAAGTTATTTAATTTAAATATTATTATAGCTATGGTAGCCACATTACTAATTTTATTAATAACAACAAAAATAATATGAAAAAAGTTTTATTCAATTTTTCAATTTTTAAAAAAGAAAATAATGAAAATTTTTTTCAAACTCTTACTACAAAAAAATAACATAACATCGAGCATGCCAAAACTACTTAAACATTATTTATAATGAAAGAATCAATTGCTAATGTGAATGAATACATAACATGTCAAATGTACGGAATGTGTTCTTCATATATCAAATAATCAACAGAAAGTATCTCTTGATAATTATTTGAAATACTTAGATATACCATTAATTAATTAACCTTTTTGTGACAATGGTTCAAATTATTTGGTATAGGAATTTAAAAATGCTACAAATATGTGTTCAGGAACGGTTAACAATGAAACATGAATTTTCGGGTAGATGAGTCATATATAAAACTCACTACAACTAAAACTAAACGAAACAAAACTATTTTTAATAATACTATGACATTTAAAATCTACAATATTTATGACTGCTAATGATTGATATTAAACATGAACACGAAACATAAATTTATGAATTGAACAAAGTTTTAAAAAAAATTTTAATAGAAACGCATTCATTGGAACGAACAAAATTTTAACAACATCCAGTAACTCATTTACGAACGAAACGAAACGGAACGAAACGAAACGAAACGATTCAAAACGTGATCAATTTTATAGCACACGAAGCACGATGCAGTCAAACAAAACTAAGTCTGACCTGTTTTGGGAGGATGTTGGCGAAGCAGCAGTAGGAATGACTGCTGTTGCACCCTCTAGCGGCTGCTTTTGCATCATAGGGCTGGTGTGCTGTGAATGTTGAGCCGATATCAGTTGTGGCTGTTGTTGTTGTTGTTGTTGTTGATGATGATGTTGTGATGACAGTGTTAAACGATTTATCGACGTTCCATAAGCAGGATCATAGCTGCATGCAACATTTGTAGCTGTTGGCAGACTAGCAGCTGATGGAGACTTGCCATCAGGTGAACCATTATAATATTGCGGCACCGATGCATACTGATGTGTGCCAGTACCAGTAGGACTTGCACTAAACGCTATATTTGTTGGCGAAAGAGTTCTGTTGGAGATAGACATATTGCCCATGTTAACACTAGCACCATAGCAAATGCTACCAGAAGTTGGATATTGCTGTGGACTATTACCCGCATTCGCATTCATTGGTATCGGAATGGCACGACTTTGGTTAGCTGTAGCATAAATTGTAGGCGAAAACTGATCAATGGCTTCGTCATCTTCATCATTATCTTTCACATTTTCCTCATTACCAATCGCAAATCCAACAGAACCTTCTCGTTGAAAATCATCTATTGGCAACATATAACGTTCATCTCCAAGTGCAATTTTCGTAAATATATTTGTATCGGATCGTGGTTCCGGCGCTTGTACGGGCCAAGTGCTAAAATTTTCTGATTGCGAATTAAGCATGCCTGATAGTTGCAAGCTGCCCACTAGTCTATTTTCATCGTTATGTGGTAAATTCAGTATGGAAGTAATTGTCGTCGATATGTGTGGTGTGCTGAAGGCGCGTTTACGGTTGGCACCCGCTGTTATAGCTTGGGAAAGGCTCGAAACGCTTTTTTTGTAGCGGGGTATTTTGTGGTCAATGGTGAATTTGTTGAATTTCATTTCAATCAATTTTGTTTAAAAAGTCGAAAAAATAAAATAAAATAGAAAAAAATTCACCAATTAGAAAATAAATAATTTATTATATTATTTAATTTTTTTTATAAACATAATACAAACAAGGTTCAGTTTTATTTTTTAGGGTTATGTATTTAGGTGAGATGTATTTTTATCAATCCATATTGTTGGGAATTGTAGACTTAACTCAATTAAACAAGCCTACATACTTTTACATAATATAATTAATTTTATAAAGTATGTAAATATAATAAGTGTACAACTATTTTACTTAATTACTTTAAATCAAAGAACAATTGTTTATTTAATTAACAGTAACAAACGAAGTAACTGCAAATTTTACTTAAGTGCTACAAATAATAGAAGCGATATAGTTGTCATAAGAAACTATTCAAATCTTTTGCTCCTTAATTATTAACGTTAACGTAAGCTCAGTGATGTTTCAGCTACTAAACTAATGAATGGTGTTATGCGATTATAATACTAGTAGTGCAATGGATGGATGTATAGTACTTTATAAAACTGAGGGTGCATCACATTAAACATAAAAACACTCAGCTTCTTTAAATCTTAGGTTAAAGTATTTTGAAAGCCAATATTCATCACATACTGTCTCTGTCTCTGTCAAAGAATTTCAAAACATATTTTTTCATTGTATACATATCTCTATTTATTCAATATGAATTTACAACAGGCGCCAAAATGTACTTCTATTAGCGGTCATCGCCACAGAGTATCACCAAAAGGATGAAAAAATAAAGAAGAATAACTGAGATAGAAAAAAATTGTGTGGGCAATAGAAAGATAGATAAATGAGACGGATAGATGGGTAAAACAAGAGAAAGATACATGGGGAGAGATCGTGACAGAGATGGAGAGAGTGAACGAGCGAGCGAGAGAGGGAGATAGAAATAGCTAGAAGCAATAAGACATAAGTCCTAGTTGTTTTACGTGGTTAAGACCTCAGTGTTATCAACACATTTATCAGCATAATGCGCCGATAAACGAGCCATTTAGAAAATTCCGTCGACACTAATTAAAGGTATAAGTTTGCATATAACTTCCTTCTTGCTGTGAAGCATTATCCTTTTAAACCTCTACTTTGGTTCACATCATCACTTCAAAAATGGAACTTCACATTGAGCAAAAATATAAATGCTCCTCATTATATAAGTTTAGATGTTAACCATAGCCACCACGACATTTCCTTACGAAGTTATTTCAGAATTCCGGACAACCAAAATTGTGGGCACCTGCAGCAATCCCATATTTCATCTCTGGTGGGATGTCGTGAATCAAAAGTCAATTGTTACCCAATAAACTTTAGTTGCCTTTTACGACTCCATCTCAAAGAGCAATAACTTTGAAGCACGAAAACAAAAAGAAAAATAGAAAACCAGTTACCTGATTCTTAAAAAAACGGGCACGCTTAGAGCAGATCAATTAACAGTCATCACCACATAAAAAAAGGATATAGATTGAAAACTGCAACAGAAGAACTGAAACTGAAAAACAATGAGAGTGGAATGGAAAAAATTCAAAGGGAGGAGAGACTGTATTCACGGTTGCCACTTATGGTACTTTAGTACCAAAATTGGTACTTTTTTTTTTTTTTTTTTCGTTTGGTACTCATTTTCAAAAACTGGTACATTTTTGACGACCCAATTTTATTGTGGATATTTCCAATTAATTTTTTTTATAAATGCAACTTTGCACTATTTTATATTTTGTTCATTTATAACACTATAAAAAACACAGAACGAGAAAACAAAAAGGTCCAAAAAAATTTTGGACCTTTTTTTACAGAAATGGTACCTTTTTAAACCAATTTTGGTACAGAAAAAAATTTTCAAGTGGCAACCGTGACTGTATTTCTTACAGTGTGAGAAAGAATGAATATAATGTGAGAGAGAGAGGAGATATAGTGTGAGAGAGAGAAGAGTTATAGTCACGGTTGCCACTTATGGTACTTTAGTACCAAAATTGGTACTTTTTTTTTTTTTTGTTTTTCGTTTGGTACTCACGTTCAAAAAATGGTACATTTTTGACGACCCAACTTTATTGTGGATATTTCCAATTAATTTTTTTTATAAATGCAATTTTGTACTATTTTATATTTTGTTCATTTATAACACTATGAAAAACACAGAACGAGAAAACAAAAAGGTCCAAAAAAATTTTGGACCTTTTTTTACAGAAATGGTACCTTTTAAACCAATTTTGGTACAGACAAAAATTTTCAAGTGGCAACCGTG